>NC_086451.1:242510049-242841716 GCF_028390025.1 Pseudophryne corroboree
ACAGACTGTGAGCACAAAAACCAGCACCGGATCCCCTGCCGTGCACAGAGCCTGTAACCACTGCACAGCAAAAGACCCGAACCGGAGTATCAGCTGCGCTCAGGTTACTCCGCTAGCACTTGTCTCCCGGTTGCCATGACGACGTGGCAGCACAGGGCAGGAGACCCTAACAGTACCCCCCCTCTGACGAGGGGTCAAAGAACCCCTACCACCGGGTTTATCGGGGAACTGCGAGAAGAAAGAGCGTATCAGTCTGGGGGCATGAAGATCACAACTGCGCACCCACGACCGCTCCTCCGGGCCATACCCCTTCCAGTGCACCAAAAATGACAGCCGACCCCGAACCATCTTGGAGTCAAGAATCCTTTCAACAACAAACTCCTTCTGGCCACGTATCAGAAGAGGAGAAGGTCTTCCACTGGAAGAAGGATTACTAATCGCCCGTTTTAAAAGGGAACAATGAAATGTTTTATTGATACCCAAAGAACGGGGCAGGTCTAACTGAAATGCCACCGGATTAATTACCCTGGTGATCTTATAAGGGCCGATGAACCGGGGGCCTAACTTATGAGATGGCTGTCTCAACTTCCAATTCTTGGTAGACAACCAGACGAAGTCTCCTAATTTGAAGCTGCAGGGTCTTTTCCGCTTATCAAAAACCCTTTTGGTCACTAATGACACAGACACAAGGGCTTTCTTCACTTTCCTCCAAATACCTCTAAGGACAGAAACCACAGAGGAACCACCAGGCGTGGAGTCCAGGGGGTCAAAAGAATTGGCCTTAGGATGATGCCCATACACACAAAGGAAGGGAGAGATCCCTGTAGCAGAGTGAGCCGCGTTGTTATAGGCAAACTCCGCCATGGACAGATGAGCAACCCAGTCAGTCTGACACTTGGAGACATAACACCTGAGGAACTGCTCCAAGGACTGGTTCACCCTTTCAGTCTGCCCATTAGACTGCGGATGGTAGCCTGACGACAAGCTGACAGAAATCTGGAGATCGGAACAAAATGCCCTCCAGAATTTGGCCACAAACTGGGATCCGCGGTCAGAGACCACATCAAGTGGCAACCCGTGGAGACGCACAACATGCAGCATAAATAATTCAGACAGGCGTCTGGCCGATGGCAGCCCAACCAGTGGAACGAAGTGCGCCATCTTCGAAAACCTGTCAACGACAACCCAGATGGCTGTCATCCCCGAGGATTTGGGCAAGTCCACCACAAAATCCATTGAAATGTGGCTCCATGGCTTAGATGGGATAGAGAGTGGATGTAATGGGCCAACAGGAACCCCTCTAGGAGTCTTATTTCGGGCACAGATGTCACATGCCTGAACCCACTGATCCACATCCTTAGCCACTGAGGGCCACCACACCGCCCTAGATAGCAACTCCAGAGTTCTGGCAATACCCGGGTGACCTGCCGACTTCTTGGCATGGAATTCCAGGAACACTCGCTGTCTTAACCTAGGAGGCACAAACAAAAGACCTACCGGAAGGTCTGGAGGAGCCTGCTCCTGTGCTCTAAGGACTAATGACAAGAGGTCCTGGGTAATGCCCACTTTAATACATGATGGGGACACAATGGGCAACGGCTCCTCGGTGGTCTCCTGGATTGGAGCAAAACTCCGCGAGAGCGCATCAGCCTTGATGTTTTTTGACCCAGGGCGATATGTTATCAAAAAATTAAAGCGAGCAAAAAACAAAGCCCATCGTGCCTGCCTGGCATTGAGACGCTTCGCTGACTCTAAATATGCCAGATTCTTATGGTCGGTGAGAATTGAGACCACAAACTTAGCCCCCTCAAGCCAGTGTCTCCACTCCTCGAGTGCATCCTTAATAGCCAACAATTCCTGGTTACCCACGTCATAATTCATCTCGGCAGGTGAAAATTTACGGGAAAAGTAAGCACAGGGATGAAGGCGATTATCAGACACTCCCATCTGAGAGAGCACTGCCCCAATACCCATCTCAGAGGCATCCACCTCCACCACAAAAGGACGCTCTGGATCTGGGTGTCGCAGCACCTTGGCCGAGACAAATGCCCTTTTGAGACGGGCAAAAGCCGCTTTAGCCTCACAAGACCAGTGAGCAACATCCGCCCCTTTCTTAGTGAGTGCCACCAAGGGCGCCACTATAGACGAAAATCCAGCGATAAATCGTCTATAAAAATTCGCAAAGCCCAGGAAACGCTGAAGCGCCTTCAAACTAGTGGGCTGCACCCAATCCAGGACTGCCTGTACCTTGGAACCCTCCATTTGGAAACCTTCTGGGGAGATAATATATCCTAGAAATGCGATTTGCTGAACTTCAAATTCGCACTTCTCCAGCTTCGCCCCAAGCCGGTGGTCTCTGAGTTTCTGGAGGACTAAGCGTACATGCTTCCGATGTTCCTCCAGGGAATGGGAGAAGATTAGGATGTCATCTAAGTATACAACTAAGAATCTATCCAAATATTCCCTGAGCACATCGTTCATGAAATCCTGGAAGACTACCGGGGCATTACAGAGCCCAAAAGGCATCACCAAATATTCATAATGCCCTGAGTGGGTATTAAAGGCAGTCTTCCATTCATCCCCCTCTCTTATTCGGATTAGATTGTACGCCCCGCGTAGGTCAATCTTAGAAAAAATGGTGGCAGTACGAAGCTGGTCAAACAAGACCGAAATGAGAGGCAGTGGGTATGAGTTTTTAATCGTGATACGGTTCAATTCCCTGAAGTCGATGCAGGGTCGCAACGAACCGTCCTTTTTACCCACGAAGAAGAACCCCGACCCAACTGGAGACTGTGAAGGTCTGATAAATCCCTTAGCCAAGTTCTCCTGAATGTACTCTGCCATAGCCTGAGTCTCAGGACGTGACAGGGAGTACAACCTGCTCTTGGGAAGCTTAGCATTTGGCAACAAATCAATGGCACAGTCATAGGGGCGATGGGGAGGTAGTACCTCTGCAACTTTTTTGGAGAACACGTCCGCAAAATCTGCATAACACCCTGGCAATCCTGGCAAACTTAGCTGCGAGAGCCTGACTGGAAGGCTCAAGCAACTCCTGAAACAATCAGTACCCCAACTAAGAATCTCCCCAGAGACCCAGTCAAATTGAGGATTGTGGGCCCTTAACCAGGGTAACCCCAACACCAATGGGGCAAAAGTACAGACAGTCACATAAAAGGACAATTTTTCAGAGTGTGTGGCTCCAATAAACAAAGAAATCTGGCTAGTGCAAGAGGTAATTTTACCTTGGGATAATGGTTCCCCGTTTAACCCACAAATCTCAATTTCCGATGCCAAGGGTACTAAGGGAACAGAGTGTTTCAGGGCGAATTGGCGGTCCATAAAAACCCCGTCGGCCCCACTGTCCACAAAGGCCTCAGTCTTGACAGTTTGACCGAGGATCTTCAAGGTCACCGGAATGATAAAAGTCTTCTTGGGAAATTCTGACTTCTGGCCTGACAGGATATTTCCCATCACCCTCAGGCCCTGAAGTTTTCCGGCTTTTCTGGGCATGATACTACCACATGACCTTTATTCCCACAGTACAAACACAACCCCTGCTGTCTCCTCCGCGTCTTCTCACGCGAGGAGAGGCGGGTAGCCCCAATCTGCATAGGCTCCTCGGAAAATTCCTCAGAGTCTGAGGTTCCCTTGGGAAAGAAGGAAACCTCGGTCTCCCTTTCAAGCCTACGCTCTCTCAGCCGCCTATCCACCCGGATGGATAACTGCATGAGCTGATCCAAACTATCAGGCAAGGGATATTGTACCAGTTGGTCTTTTATCTGGTTAGAAAGACCTCTTCGGTACTGGTGTCTCAGGGCTGGGTCATTCCACTGGGTATCATGGGCCAACCTCCGAAACTCCGTACAGTAAACCTCAACTGGCCTTCGCCCTTGCTTAAGGATCGAAATCTGAGCCTCGGCTGAGGCCGTCTTGTCAGGGTCATCATACAACATGCCCAGTGCCGTAAAAAAAGCATCAACACTTTTAAGCGACGGACAGTCAGGCTGCAACCCATATGCCCAGACCTGTGGGTCTCCTTGTAGCAAGGAAATCACTATGCCCACCCGCTGAATCTCCGACCCTGAAGACTGAGGCCTAAGCCGGAAGTACAGCTTGCAGCTCTCCTTGAAACAAAAGAACTGCGAGCGATCTCCAGAAAAACGATCCGGGAGATTTACTTTCGGCTCCTTAACCCCTGAAGGTGCTGCTGCTGCGGGAGTTCCGCCAGTGGCCTGGGAGGTGTGCATTTTAATGGACAAATCATTAAATTGTCGAGTCAGGACCTGCACCTGATCGACCACCTGTTGCAACGTATTTTGAGGGGTATGCTCCATATTCCCACAAAATTTCAACAGGAGTATTAGGCTGCTGAATATGTTATGCACACCAGTGCCTGCAGGAATGTACTGGTGTCTGAACTGTTATGCACACCAGTGCCTGCAGGAATGTACTGGTGTCTGAACGGATAGGGATGCAAAACAAATGAACTCACAGACAGACTGGGGAATATGACATTACGTACACAGAAGGTGATAGGGTAACAAAATAAACACAAAGTGAACAGAGAAGCCCAGAGGCTAAGAAACTGGGTGTCTCCCTATTATTAGGAATGCTCAGATGAAAAAAGCAAGATGTTGTGTTTTAATACGTAGAGAACCCGAAATGCTGTTGCTAAGGGCAACAGCAAAACCCTAAAGGGTTACCAACGGGTGTGGCAGTAAACTCCTTGGTCAGAGATGGAATGATAGACACAAGGAGAGTCTCCACAATCCTAATCATCACTTGCAGTGCACAGGTTCAGCTTACTGCCACTAAACTGAATACCTGAACACCTTGCACAGTGAGACAGGATTTAGGCAGGCAGTCTGAGAATACAGCCGCAAACCTGCTAAGTTCACAGAGTAGCAAAAGAACCCCAGCAGGTTAAACGACTGACTCCAGTCTTACTGCTAGGTCTGGATTGGCAGAGTGTAGTACCAAATCCCCAGGCCTATTTGCAGTAAGCAACAACAAATACAAAGCTACACAGTACTGGCTAACTTTCAGGAACTGACTAACCAACAAAGATTCAGCAGCATCTGCTTAACCTGAGAAGAGGCCTTATAAAGCAGGTGCTGTCCACGCCCCACTCAGACCTCACAGACTGTGAGCACAAAAACCAGCACCGGATCCCCTGCCGTGCACAGAGCCTGTAACCACTGCACAGCAAAAGACCCGAACCGGAGTATCAGCTGCGCTCAGGTTACTCCGCTAGCACTTGTCTCCCGGTTGCCACGACGACGTGGCAGCACAGGGCAGGAGACCCTAACACAGACACTGTCTTACTAGTATTCCTTCCCAACCCCTAGCATTTGTTACGGCTTGGCATGAGGATATGGGTAGAGAGTTGACCTCAGAACAATGGTCCCGTGTTTTTCAGTTCACTTTTGCTAGCTCACCTTCACTCCAAGTACTAGAAACACAGTATAAGATTGTTTCGAGATGGTATCAAATGACCGGACTGGGTTCACCAAATGTTTCCAAGTGTATCAGAGCTTTGTTGGAGGTGTGGCCAGTCTCATGGCACTCCTTGCCATATCTGGTGGCGGTGCCCGGGGTTGGCTACCTTCTGGCAACAGGACCAGTCTATCACTAGGCAAATTACAGGATTCCCGGTGCCAGAGACTCTTGAGTTCTGGTTACTTAACTTAATAGATCTCTCCTATCCCAATTCAAAAACTCCCTATTGCGGCACTTAATGAATGCTGCTAGGGCCACCATTCCGTGCTTTTGGAGGTCTCACATACCGCCTCCTATTTCTAAATGGTTTCAGTGAATCGACTTTTACATGGCAATGGAGGACCTGACATCTTCTTCCGAACTATCTGCATCTCGGTTCACAGCCACATGGTTCGACTGGCTTCAATTTAAGGAAACACAGGAATACCGGACCTATATGTTACGCTCTCCCTCCGCAACACTTTAGGGCTGTGATGGTAGTTCTTCTCTTTTTCTCTTTTTCCTTTTTCTTGCTTTCTCTATGCTCTATTTTTCTTTTTATTGTTTTTCATACTGTGGGACACTACAGATTACTGTCTCAAATTCAGTAGATTACAGATAATGTACAGTGTCTTTATTTTCTGTATTATCAGACAATTGTTGAAATGTCAGTTTTTACTGCTACAATTTATGTATTGTCTGCTATGCTCTTGAGCTGTACATTGTGATTTCTTTATCAATAAAACAGAATTTGCATAAAAAAATGAGGTTATATATATATTTTTTTATTGGTCACACAGTCATCCAATTGTCTGCAGATTTCACTGTCATATGATAATAAATCCTGTAGGACCACTGCCCCACCTTTATCCGCCTTTCTAATAACAACTGACCTAATGATTGGCGTAATGATTTAAGTGCTCTCCTCTAAGGAGCATCTGTTCACAGACTTATCATGCATGACTTCCTCATCAACTATCTTTAAAAACGTCTTCAGATTTGGATTAGTATATGGAGTGCCAAAAAACCCTGGTTTCTTAAAGACTTCATTCCTAAATTCTCCCTGATCATCTCTATCACTATAAAATTCACGTAGTCTCAGCTTCCTTCCCATTTTGCTATGGTCAACTGACCATTAAAAATAATTAAATGTATTAGTTGGGATCAAGCTCAGACAACGTGACAATAAATGACTTTCAGTCTCTGTTAGATCGTGCTTAGAGAGATTAAAAATCATTCCTCACTGCATCTTGCCTGTCCCTTGGGGTGCACTATTCTGGCCACCCCTCCTCCGGAGTGGCCTCCTTGCTCTCCAGAAGAATGACCTTCTCAAGTCTGCATTGTCACCCCTAAAAATCTCCTGATGGCAGATGGGAATCTGTACTCTCGGGCTCAAAGCCAATTGGCATCCAATTATCTCAGCCCGGGGGTCAGTATTACAATGCTTGGCACAATTTATTGATTTCTACCTGAACGATTGCATTAAGCAGATAGGGAGTTATATCAGAGATACTGCCGATTTCCTCAGTGGTATTAAGATGCTTATAGAGTTGCCAGAGGATTGATATGTATCATTACAAAAATAAATATATTATACCAGTGTATGGAGAGCATATCATATACTTTAAATGCTTTATTAATGACATTTTTATTATTTGGCATGGAGATAGATGCTCAATTTTTAGTAATTCCAATATGTTTTACAGCATCCGTTGATGAAGTACAAATCACTTTTTTGGACAGTCTCATGTTCAAGAAAAACAATGGGTTGGTATATGCTCTATATTGGAGAACTACAGACTACCACATTGCTCACAGCCACAAGTCCTAATCCAGATGCTTTAAAGAATAATCTACATATCTCCCAGTTTATGCATGGACTGAGGAACAATTCAGAGCCTGACCTTGCTGAAGTGCAAATTAAGGAGATAAGACAAAGATTCCTAACGAGGGAATATAGGAGACAAGTGGCCGATGGTTGCCTCAGTGAAGTGAGAAAAATTCTCACTGGGAGCCGCAAATCAGCATTAAAAACAAGTGATACAGGATGAATGATCCTAGGAGTAAGATGTGACACAAGATGACATGCGGTACAACGTTCAATTAATAAGCATTGGCCATTGGTGAGCACAGATCCCACCTTGAAGTATGTTGGCATGACACCACCACTTCTAAGTACTGTATCTTCCATGGTCCAAATTTCAAGGATCTGTTATATACAGTAGTACTAATATGGGCCTGGTTACTACATGTGAAGGTAATTAGTAAACTAGATGCTTAGAATGTGCAACATGTAGAGCATTTATTACAGCACGCTCTTTCCCACATCCGCATAGTAGAATTTTTTTTTTTTTTTTTGCAGTACCGCTTGAATTGCCTACTGTAGTTTGTTATTTATTATCTGATATGCCGTATGGGCTGATATACGTGGGCAAGACGGTGAGAACATTCCAAGAGCATATGACCCAGCACTGATCGGATATTAAATTGGCTTCTGAGAGTGGAACTACTGATAAGCCTTCGACAAGTACACCAAGTGGCAGCTCTTAAATATATGATTATCGATTGTGTACCACCCCGGAAAAGGAGAGGAGAAAGGGACTCAATTTTCCAAAGAAAAGAAGCCAGATGGATACACCAACTTGATACAGTATCCCCAAAAGGCCTGAATAAATACATTTTTCTGCAGTAAGTTTTTTCATCAAGATTTTTTTTTTTGCATTATTATTTCTCTGCATTGATACCTTTTTGTATTTTTGTATTAATGGCATTTCTTGGCAACTGGTCTGCTTATAGAAAACAAAAAATACTGCTTTTTTGGGTCTATCTATCTATCTATCTATCTATCTATCTATCTATCTATCTATATACATTTAAATATATATATACTGTAATGATATAGGGGTAATTATCTTGGTAGGGGGAAGTATCTGATGCAGTGTCTAAGGGCTACATCAGGATCAACAGATAGTTTTCTCGGTCAATAAATAAATTAAAAGTGCTTTACTGTCAGCATAGATAAACAGAAACAAACAAACAAACAAACAAACAAACAAACAAACAAACAAACAGCCTAGCCTCCATTCAGACAATCTCACTTCTTGAGCCCTTTCTATAAGTGAGCAGTTAATCTGCAAAAATAAAGTCTCACACAAAAGTTTTACACACTGCTTCCTGCAGAATAACACAGGCTCTGGCCTGGTTTTTGGCTTTGGGCTGCTTGCAACAGCTTCACAGTTGCAGTATAGGGTCCTCTTTGTCTCCTACAGGCTGAACCATGGCCATCCAGCCTGTATCACTGCTTCAGCCCTACCTGGGCTCTGTGCAAAAGTCAGCCTCTAAATGTAATTTCTTCTCTCTTCACTCACTTCTCTGTGTGGGCAGGTCCCTCCTGCCTCAAACAGAATATGCTGCTTACCAGCATCATATCTGCTGATACTGTCACACATCCCCCTCCCCAGCTCAAAATCCCTGGATTGAATGACATGGAACAAGGCATTCATTTTTTCTTTTCTTTTCTTTATATGTATTTATTGGTTTTCACAAAAAGAAATATAATACATAAACAAGTATGTAAAGAAAAGTTTGTAGTCGAAGAAGCAATAGATATACTTACACAATAAGCGATACCAATCAGGACAAAAATATACAAAATATAAAAAAAAATACAAAATATCGTTACAGTAATGTGAATAGACAAAAGTACAAGGATTACAAGTGATATACAGTTTCTTTTGAATAATATCTTGGATGAATTGGTCCCATGTTTAATAAATGTTGTAAGCTGTTAAAGTAAATGTACATCATTCAGTAAAATAATATATGAAAACATTATCAGTAATGTCCACTTATTTGATATTTCTGAAGAGGCCGTAAGGGCTACGATCGACCACAGAGACATGGTACTAATATAAATGGGGAAAAGCTGAAAAGAGGGGGTGGGGGGGGGGGAGAGGAAGATACAGAAAAATATAACTAGATGGCCCTATGGAGTCCAGCCGCGCCACACTATAGGTATGCTAATACATCAAGAAACATAAATGTTATAAAGAACAATGAGGGTAATTCTGAGTTGATCGCAGCAGGATTTTTGCTAGCAATTGGGCAAAACCATGTGCACTGCAGGGGAGGCAGATATAACATGTGCAGAAAGAGTTAGATTTGGGTGGGTTATTTTATTTCTGTGCAGGGTAAATACTGGCTGCTTTATTTTTACACTGCAAATTAGATTGCAGATTGAACACACCCCACCCAAATCTAATTCTCTCTGCACATGTTATATCTGCCTCCCCTGCAGTGCACATGGTTTTGCCCAATTGCTAACAAAAATCCTGCTGCGATCAACTTGGAATTACCCCCAATATGATCCAAAGGAAGAAATATAAACATATCAGATAGTTCGGTAGGGAGTCACCATACTATAAGATGATAGGTAAATAAGAATAACAGTATCAGACTATTGCACATTGAGTCTATGAGTCTATGTAGATTGATGTCAATATAGAGAATGCTTAGAATAGTAATTTGGTAGATAATTTCTTATACAGCCACCAATCAGTATTTTAAAAAATGTAAAAAATTTGAGATTGTGTCTCTCAATCCAGCGTTTCAATGTATGGGCATGTTTGGACCGGGTCCTCCCATATGGTCCTTCTGTCCACCGATGCGGAGAAGGCTTTTGATAGGATCGATTGATAGTTCATGGAGGGTCTTCTCGGGCACATGGGTTTGGGTCCGACCTGTCTTAATCGAATTTTAACTCTCTATAGATCTCCATCGGCTAGGGTTCGAGTGAACGGTGCTCTCTCTGATCCCTTTCTGATACGAAATGGCACGAGACAGGGATGTCCCTTGTTCCCGCTTATATTTGTCCTCTGTATGGAGGCACTGGCGAGAGCCATTCGGGCCAATCCAAACATTCATGGGGTACGGGCTGGACATCAGGAACATAAATTGGCATTATATGCGGATTACCTTTTGGCCACCCTGACGGACTCGGTAACTTCCCTCCCAGCTCTCATGCAGGAATTCCATAGGTTTAATTTGCTATCCAGTTTTAAGATTAACTTCACCAAATCGGTTGCCTTGAATATTTTTACCCCTATCCGAGTAATTGAAGGAATCCGGGATTCGTTCCCATTTCAGTGGCATCCTACCCAGCTAAAGTATTTGGGAGTTATTTTGACTAAAGAAATCACTGATTTATATCGTTTACATTTTCTCCCTATGCTACATAAGATTACCGCAGACTTTAATACATGGTCTGCACTTCAACTTACTTGGTCGGGTAGGATTAATACGGTTAAGATGACAATTCTCCCTAAAGTTTTATATTTACTCCAAACTTTACCTATATCAGTACCTACTTCCTTTTTTAATACGTTGCAGTCCTCTGTTGGTCGCTTTATTTGAGGATGAAAGGGACACAGACTTTCTCAATCCACATTGACCCGTATTCGTACTGACGGCAGACTGCAACTGATTCATTTTATTAGTTATTACCATGCGGTACATTTGTCCAGAGTTGTTGAAATGTCTAGGTCCCCCTCTTCTAAGCAATGGCCACTAATTGCTGAAGTAGCTGCAGATACCCCCTCACACATTCTCCCCTGGTTTAAAAAAATTAAAGTAAAACATCCTACCCTTGAACCGACCCTTAAAATATGGAAGAAATATAGACATATGGACCTCTTTAGGCCGTGCCCTTCATTGCTGACACCTCTCCTATTTAACCTGGACCTGCCTTCCAGTCCCCTTTCCCTATCTCCTTTGTCAGCCTGGGCTACAGCCGGGATCTCTCATTTGAGCCACCTCATAGGTTCGGCCGGACTCCACTCCTTCGTAGATTTGCAACAACATATGGTTTGCCGCCTAACTCTTTCTGGGCCTATCTTCAAATTCGGCATTATTTGACTACACTGCCAGCCCGTGCGGTGGGGTGGAAGCCGACGACCTTCGAATCCTTCTGTCTTTCTGAAAATTCGCCACGACATATAATATCTTTACTGTACAGACACTGTCTTACTAGTATTCCTTCCCAACCCCTAGCATTTGTTACGGCTTGGCATGAGGATATGGGTAGAGAGTTGACCTCAGAACAATGGTCCCGTGTTTTTCAGTTCACTTTTGCTAGCTCACCTTCACTCCAAGTACTAGAAAGTGAAACACAGTATAAGATTGTTTCGAGATGGTATCAAATGTCCGGACTGGGTTCACCAAATGTTTCCAAGTGTATCAGAGCTTTGTTGGAAGTGTGGCCAGTCTCGTGGCACTCCTTGCCATATCTGGTGGCGGTGCCCGGGGTTGGCTACCTTCTGGCAACAGGACCAGTCTATCACTAGGCAAATTACAGGATTCCCGGTGCCAGAGACTCTTGAGTTCTGGTTACTTAACTTAATAGATCTCTCCTATCCCAATTCAAAACTCCCTATTGCGGCACTTAATGAATGCTGCTAGGGCCACCATTCCGTGCTTTTGGAGGTCTCACATACCGCCTCCTATTTCTAAATGGTTTCAGTGAATCGACTTTTACATGGCAATGGAGGACCTGACATCTTCTTCCGAACTATCTGCATCTCGGTTCACGGCCATATGGTTCGACTGGCTTCAATTTAAGGAAACACAGGAATACCGGACCTATATGTTACGCTCTCCCTCCGCGACACTTTAGGGCTGTGATGGTAGTTCTTCTCTTTTTCTCTTTTTCCTTTTTCTTGCTTTCTCTATGCTCTATTTTTCTTTTTATTGTTTTTCATACTGTGGGACACTACAGATTACTGTCTCAAATTCAGTAGATTACAGATAATGTACAGTCTTTATTTTCTGTATTATCAGACAATTGTTGAAATGTCAGTTTTTACTGCTACAATTTATGTATTGTCTGCTATGCTCTTGAGCTGTACATTGTGATTTCTTTATCAATAAAACAGAATTTGCATAAAAAAATGAGGTTATATATATATTTTTTTATTGGTCACACAGTCATCCAATTGTCTGCAGATTTCACTGTCATATGATAATAAATCCTGTAGGACCACCGCCCCACCTTTATCCGCCTTTCTAATAACAACTGACCTAATGATTGGCGTAATGATTTAAGTGCTCTCCTCAAAGGAGCATCTGTTCACAGACTTATCATGCATGACTTCCTCATCAACTATCTTTAAAAACGTCTCCAGATTTGGATTAGTATATGGAGTGCCAAAAACCCTGGTTTCTTAAAGACTTCATTCCTAAATTCTCCCTGATCATCTCTATCACTATAAAATTCACGTAGTCTCAGCTTCCTTCCCATTTTGCAATGGTCAACTGACCATTAAAAAGAATTAAATGTATTAGTTGGGATCAAGCTCAGACAACGCGACAATAAATGACTTTCAGTCTCTGTTAGATCGTGCTTAGAGAGATTAAAAATCATTCCTCACTGCATCTTGCCTGTCCCTTGGGGTGCCCTATTCTGGCCACCCCTCCTCCGGAGTGGCCTCCTCGCTCTCCAGAAGAATGACCTTCTCAAGTCTGCATTGTCACCCCTAAAAATCTCCTGATGGCAGATGGGAATCTGTACTCTCGGGCTCAAAGCCAATTCGCATCCAATTATCTCAGCCCGGGGGTCAGTATTACAATGCTTGGCACAATTTATTGATTTGTACCTGAAAGATTGCATTAAGCAGATAGGGAGTTATATCAGAGATACTGCCGATTTCCTCAGTGGTGTTAAGATGTTTATAGGGTTGCCAGAGAATTGATATGTATCATTACAAAAATGAATATATTATACCAGTGTATGGAGAGCATATCATGTACTTTAAATGCTTTATTGATGACATTTTTATTATTTGGCATGGAGATAGATGCTCAATTTTTTGTAATTCCAATATGTTTTACAGCATCCATTGATGAAGTACAAATCACTTTTTTGGACAGTCTCATGTTCAAGAAAAATAGTGGGTTGGTATATACTCTATATTGGAGAACTACAGACTACCACATTGCTCACAGCCACAAATCCTAATCCAGATGCTTTAAAGAATAATCTACATATCTCCCAGTTTATGCATGTACTGAGGAACAATTCAGAGCCTGACCTTGCTGAAGTGCAAATTAAGGAGATAAGACAAAGATCCCTAACGAGGGAGACAAGTGGCCGATGGTTGCCTCAGTGTAGTGAGAAAAATTCTCACTGGGAGCCGCAAATCAGCATTAAAAACAAGTGATACAGGAAGAATGATCCTAGGAGTAAGATGTGACACAAGAAGACATGCGGTACAACATTCAATTAATAAGCATTGGCCATTGGTGAGCACAGATCCCACCTTGAAGTATGTTGGCATGACACCACCACTTCTAAGTATCTGCCATGGTCCAAATTTCAAGGATCTGTTATATACAGTAGAACCGATATGGGCCTGGTTACTACATGTGAAGGTAATTAGTAAACTAGATGCTTAGAATGTGCAACATGTAGAGCATTTATTACAGCACGCTCTTTCCCACATCCACATAGTAGAATTTTTTTATTTTTTTTGCAGTACCGCTTGAATTGCCTACTGTAGTTTGTTATTTATTATCTGATATGCCGTATGGGCTGATATACGTGGGCAAGACGGTGAGAACATTCCAAGAGCATATGACCCAGCACTGATCGGATATTAAATTGGCTTTTGAGAGTGGAACTACTGATAAGCCTTCGACAAGTACACCAAGTGGCAGCTCTTAAATATATGATTATCGATTGTGTACCACCCCGGAAAAGGAGAGGAGAAAGGGACTCAATTTTGCAAAGAAAAGAAGCCAGATGGATACACCAACTTGATACAGTATCCCCAAAAGGCCTGAATAAATACATTTTTCTGCAGTAAATTTTTTCATCAAGATTTTTTTTTTTGCATTATTATTTCTCTGCATTGATACCTTTTTGTATTTTTGTATTAATGGCATTTCTTGGCAACTGGTCCGCTTATAGAAAACAAAAAATACTGCTTTTTTGGGTCTATCTATCTATCTATCTATCTATCTATCTATCTATCTATCTATATACATTTAAATATATATATACTGTAATGATATAGGGGTAATTATCTTGGTAGGGGTGAGTATTTGATGCAGTGTCTAAGGGCTACATCAGGATCAACAGATAGTTTTCTCGGTCAATAAATAAATTAAAAGTGCTTTACTGTCAGCATAGATAAACAGAACAAACAAACAAACAAACAAACAAACAAACAAACAGCCTAGCCTCCATTCAGACAATCTCACTTCTTGAGCCCTTTCTATAAGTGAGCAGTTAATCTGCAAAAATAAAGTCTCACACAAAAGTTTTACACACTGCTTCCTGCAGAATAACACAGGCTCTGGCCTGGTTTTTGGCTTTGGGCTGCTTGCAACAGCTTCACAGTTGCAGTATAGGGTCCTCTTTGTCTCCTACAGGCTGAACCATGGCCATCCAGACTGTATCACTGCTTCAGCCCTACCTGGGCTCTGTGCAAAAGTCAGCCTCTAAATGTCATTTCTTCTCTCTTCACTCACTTCTCTGTGTGGGCAGGTCCCTCCTGCCTCAAACAGAATATGCTGCTTACCAGCATCATATCTGCTGATACTGTCACACATCCCCTCCCCAGCTCAAAATCCCTGGATTGAATGACATGGAACAAGGCATTCATTTTTTTCTTTTCTTTTCTTTATATGTATTTATTGGTTTTCACAAAAAGAAATATAATACATAAACAAGTATGTAAAGAAAAGTTTGTAGTCGAAGAAGCAATAGATATACTTACACAATAAGCGATACCAATCAGGACAAAAATATACAAAATATAAAAAAAATACAAAATATCGTTACAGTAATGTGAATAGACAAAAGTACAAGGATTACAAGTGATATAAAGTTTCTTTTGAATAATATCTTGGATGAATTGGTCCCATGTTTAATAAATGTTGTAAGCTGTTAAAGTAACTGTACATCATTCAGTAAAATAATATATGAAAACATTATCAGTAATGTCCACTGTCAAAGTCAGAAAAATATCCCCATACACACTGCCATATTTGCACCGCACACTGGTCCGCGCTGCGCATGCGTACGCTCTCCCGTGAAGGCGCATACCCGCAATAGCGTGCACCCGCGAGTTTATGTAGTCGTAGCGTGCGACTCATTCGTTACATATTTTCACAATTAATGTAGTTTGTAGATCATGGTCCCTTTGATAGATTCTGAAAGTTTGGTTAATATAGAATGTCCCTGAGCTGAGGAATCCCTCTTTGTATCGTAGGAAGGGTCTAACAGGAGTCATGCAGTAGTGTTTGGTACCCATCGGAAGAGTATTTAAATAGCAATATTCCGGTGTTGGTTTGGAGCGTATTAATCGCTCGTGCGAATAGTTATGGACATAAGAAGTTTATGTCCATTTCTACTATTTACTCATACTCAGGTATGCGGCGGGAAACCTAGTTCCCCACCCACCTGAGCTGTTTGAAATCGTCACAGCCCACCTGTATGAATCAACCTATGACCTTTTGTTATGATGCAGGGCCGAATTCCGACGTCCAATGGACAATGGGATTGTAGGGACTGTAAGATTGCATTGTGTGTGGGGCATAAATAGGCAGGCCGACCACATCCAGCTCTCACTCTTCAACGGTTCTCATTGCTGAAAATCGGGTGCTGGATGTCCAGGCGCATGCGATCGTTTACCCTTGTGCGTAAGTTTCTCTCCGTAATCATTGTCTTTCTGTGAGCCATTTCTCTCATATATATATCTCTCTCTCTTTCTCTCTTCTCCTTCTCTCGTATCTCCCATTGACTAGTATTGTATTGTATTAGATCAGCATAGTATTGTATTGTATTTCTTGTATAGTTATTTGGTTAGGAAGTCTCTGTTATATTGTAGTGTATCATTTGTACTGTGATTCTTTTTGCAAGTATAATAGTTATAATACAGATAATAGGCTTTGGACCCTAAACCAGTATCTGTGTATTTTCTCATAGTTTTAAGTGTTCACTTGAGCGTCGGTGACGCTCAAGCAGCTTTGTAGTTAGTCAGGTTACACAAGGTTGCACTTACACCCTGTATTCACATTAAGGTATTCTGTGTATTTCATTAATAATAGGTTTAGACATAAAGGTATAGCGTTGTGAGCGTCTGCGCCGCTGGTGATCTCCTCGTGGTCTCGAGCGTCCGCTACGCCATAGCGAATCATTACGTTAGTCATAGCCAACAGAGTGCTTGTCTGTGATCTCTGGGCCGTGAGCGAACGTGACGCTTGAGCGTCTCGCCTACGGCTGAGCGATCGTTACGCAACTTGCGTACCCTTACGGTACTTCTTAAGTAAACAGCGTACAGTGTTCTTAGACCTCATAAAGGGTTGTATATACGATAAATATTTAGCTTTATCAATTGGCGGCTCGTCCTGTCCTTCACATATCTGCACTAGGTAGATCAGCAGACATTATCCCTCAGCAAAGGGCGGGAGGTTGTCTCGTAGTGCTGACGGGATAAGCGTCTGCTTCGCTTAGATAACGAGTGCTGAAGGAATCCGGGAACCGGAGGTAAGAACAAAACGCTTGGGTTTTTTTTAAAACTGTTTATTTTTCTTCTGTCTTGCGTATATACGCACGCATACATATATATATCTGCACTTCTTTTCCATCTGTGTATTTCATTTGTCGTATATCACCATCCTGTCTGCCAGTTTTTATAGTTGATAGAAAAGTGCTAAAAGAGACTTGCTGTTATTTCATAGTTTAAGGATAGAGGTAATAGTTAAAAGTGTAGACAAACACACAGGTTTGCCTGGGAGATAAGGCAAAGCCAGTGGGGTACGCGGTAGATGATCAGGGATCGTTTACATTGATAAAAGTATATTGTGTTACGGTGGATCTTTGTTTTGCGTACACGTGTCTCTAACAAAGACTAGCGTACGCAATCCAAAGGCCGACGCACGCAGCGTTCATTACGCAACGTAGCGTCCGGTTACGCCCACGTAGCTCAAGTCACGATAAGTTGATTTTTAACGCAACGTGATAAGTAACGCACAGCGGTAAATAGCGCAACAGGCGGTAAATAACGCAAGTCTATTTTTGGAAATCCAAAAATTTAAATTAACAGATCCTGCTCCTAATTGGTAACACAGCTGGGCTGAAGAAAATTTTCTGCGCAGAAATAGAAATAGAAATAGAAACAAAAGTGTACATGTGATGAGTGAGTGTTTTTACAATTTTAAAGGTTGAACCACAAGAAAAGTCGAGTATTCGTGAGGTACATGCGTGTAAGTGACGTGCACGGTGGCTAGGGAGGCATCTCTGGTTAAATACAATTTTGAGCATTAGAGTATAGCAGACCAGGAGGTCATACTGTAACAAGACCAGGAGGTCATACTGTAACAAGACCAGGAGGTCATAACAGACCAGGAGGTCCAGGTACAGCCGACAAGGAAGTCCGCTATACAGTTCACAGGCACAACACCGAAAAGGGTTGGTGCAACACCCATATAGGCCATATAAGCTCTGGCTGAAGGAATTCGCAGTCGTAAGTTTCGATTCCATTGGTCTTTCCGTACATAAGCTTAGTTGTTTGTGTACTGAACGACTGGACCGCACGTAAGTGTGTGCAGTAGTTAGTAATCTGACCTAATACCATTAGAGTAAAGGGGTCACAAACGCTATCTGTACACTCTAACGTGATTTGTGTAATTTTTTTTTATTTTAAGGGAAGTTCGCTGCTCACTCAGGAACTATCCAGCAACCAATAGTTACTGGAAAGAGTAAGTGTTCATCGGATAACCCTCACAGGTTCCAGTAAATAGAGGTTCAGGTCGCAGGGGCCCTAGGTCGAGTACGCCAGCACCATATCGGTGTGATCAGGTCGTATAGGTCGGCGTGGGCGAGTGAGTGGGGTACTCGGTAAACCGCCACCGTCAGCCTATTGTTGGCATTTGGTTTTTCGTAAAGGGTTGGCTAAATAAAGCAACACTTTTGAACTATGGGGGCCACTTGTTCAGGTAGGGGGCGATCAACCTCGGTTCGGGTTGATTCAGTGGTCCGGCCAATTGGGTCGGCCAGGTATATCATGTGTGAGAAATATGGAAGTCACACAGAAACTTTATGTGATGAATGGGAGAGAATGACTGTGCATGACGGGGAGAAATTCCCAAGAATAGGGAGCTTCAGCTCAGAAGTGTTACAAAATTTAAGGAGGAGGATATGTCTCATAAAATCAACAAAGAGACGAATTCAGCATTATGATTATTTACAGTTGTGGCAACAGGAAGGTGAGATACAGAGAGGTTTGGCTCAGGCGGCGGGATCTGGCACTAACAGAAAATTAATTGCCACGGCCCCGCCGCCACCATATATATCAGGAGAGAAGTTGATTACGGAGAAAGACGCACTAAGGTGTAACACAAAATCACTTAGTAACTGTGTAAATGTTAATGATAATGTTAACTCATTAACCCATGCAAGTATTAACCCGTGCAAGTTGTACCCTGTTTTGAACTTTCCTCAGGAGTGTGATCAAGAGGACGAATCGGCAACGATTTCAGCGCTCTCTCTAGCAGCCACCATAGCAGAGACCACAGTAGGCACAGCTCCACCCACGAGATTAGTAAAGGTCCCTAGCGGAGGGATAGGTGAGGTCGTATCAACTGGTAAGTACGGCACCATGCATTATGCTGAAACTATTTCACCACAGCCTGTAGAATCTACACAGAATGAGGTTGTTAGAATCACACCTGTTAGAGTAATAGCAGTACCAAATGGGAAAACAGACGCATCAGGAGCCACTCCCATTAGGAACATCGCCATGTACACTCCATTTTCCCGAATGGAATTAAGGACCATAGTGTCTGAATTTCCTGACCCTAGAAAAGACTTAGTTGCCAGTCAAAAATACATCAGAGACTTAGGTAACACTGTAGAGCCCATCAACAAAGACTGGCAGATATTGCTGAGAGCGTGTTTACCCTCAAATGTCGACGCAACTCAATTTTTAGCTGATTGCGGACTAGATCATGATGTACCTCTTACAGATGTGTACAACCAAGATAATGTGAAAAGAATAAACTTGCAGCTAAAAGAGTATTTCCCAGCAGTAGCTAAATGGAATAAGATATTCTCCATTAAACAGAAGGAGTCAGAGACAGCTGCAGAGTATTTCCACAGAGCATTATTAGAAATGGCAAAATACACAGGTATAGAGGACATTAAAACAGACACAAACCATCGGGAAGTAGCAGTATCGGTACTGATGGATGGTTTAAAAGAGTCATTGAAGACTAGGGTACAGACCACGCAACCTTGTTGGCGAGGTCTGTCTGTGGCTACTTTGAGAGAGGCTGCTATTGATCACGACAGAAACATCACTAGACACAGGGAACAACAAGGTGACAAATTAATGTCAGTAAGTATACAGGCTCTGACCACAAGGCAGCCTTTGTTTGTATCACCAAATCCTGTGGGTAAGTCAAGTATGGTTACTTGTTATTCTTGTCACAAACAGGGACACATGGCACGAGATTGTAGAGTAAAGAATCCACGAAACTCATACCAAACCGCTAGACAACGACACGACACACGACATTGGGAGCAAGGTCCGCAGAAACGGAGTTATGAGCCACATACAGGGGAAACAAAAAGATATCCCCCAAACAGAGACTGGCATGCCTCTGGTAGTTCCCAACTATCTCCCTCACAAGTAGTTGCTGCCAGCGGGATTCAGGGAGGTCACCATACCCAATAGGGGTGTGGCCATACCTGTAATCTGCAGCCAGTAAAATTAATTGCCAACCTTGAAAGTGAACCCGAGGTCGCAATCAATGTAGCTGGTAAAACTTTAAACTTTCTTGTAGACACAGGGGCGGCCAAGTCAGTGATAAATTCGACAGTGGGCATGAGAACCACTGGTAGGACAATTCCAGCCATGGGAGTAACAGGAGTAGTCCAGCACTACCCTGTTAGCAAACCAGCCGAGATTACAATAGGGCCTTTGCATACCAAGCATTCCTTTTTGCTGGCTGCATCGGCACCAACCAATCTCCTGGGAAGAGACTTACTGTGTAAAATGGGGTGCGTCATTTATTGTACTCCTGAAGGTGTATTCTTGGACATACCTGAGAAACACGCTCAGGAAGTGCGAGACATGTTAGACTCCCCATCAAAATTAACGTCACATACCATTATGACAAATAGGAATCCATCCCAAATAGAAGAGATGACATCTCAGATACCAGAGTCACTTTGGACAAAAGACGGACAGGACACTGGATTAATGGCAAACGTAGCTCCAGTAGTGGTACAAGTGAAAAATGGTAGGATAGCTCCAAAAATCCCACAATATCCTCTGAAGCCAGAGGTGGAGTTAGGAGTTTACCCAGTAATAGAGCGCTTGCTACAACAGGGCATTCTAGTAAGAACGTCCAGCACTGCCAATAGTCCCATCTTCCCTGTTAAGAAGAGTGGGGGGAGGGGTTACAGGCTAGTGCAGGATCTAAGGGGGATTAACAAAATAGTTGAGAGTCAGTTCCCCGTAGTGCCAAATCCAGCTGTCATCCTAATGCAAATCCCTCCCACTGCCAAATTTTTCACTGTTATTGACCTCTGCTCCGCTTTCTTTTCGGTACCTCTGCACCCTGACAGCCAATATTTGTTTGCATTCACATACAGAGGAGTCCAATACACATGGACTCGGTTGCCCCAAGGTTTCATAGATAGTCCAAGTATATTTTCTCAGGCTTTGCATGATTGTTTACAGTCTTTCCAACCAGACAGTGGATCAGTATTGATACAGTACGTGGACGATTTATTACTGTGTTCAGATTCACTGGAAGCATCTCTGAAGGATACGAAACAGCTCCTGTTTCATCTTTCAGACACCGGACACAAGGTGTCCAAAGACAAGTTGCAATTATGCCAAACTAAGGTAAAATATTTGGGACACTGTCTAACACAAGGACTGAGACACCTGACCGCTGATAGAATCCAAGCCATTAGAGACATGACACTGCCACAAACCCAGCAACAGATCAGGACATTTTTAGGAATGTGTGGGTATTGCCGTAATTGGATCCCAGGGTTTTCCATATTGGCGCTACCTTTGCAGGAAATGGTCTCTTCAAACAAACCTGATCGGATTTCGCATACAGACGAATCCGAAACAGCATTTGAGAGACTCAAACAGTGCCTAACGCAGGCGCCAGCACTAGGTATGCCAGACTATGGGAAACCCTTTGAACTATACGGAACAGAAAGTGCTGGTTGCGCAGCAGGTGTACTAACCCAAAAACACGGTGATGCCAGCAGGCCAGTTGCATACTACAGCGCTCAGCTAGACACGGTAGCGCGATCCCTCCCCACATGCTTGCGAAGCGTTGCTGCGATAGCATTGCTAGTGACAAAAAGCGAAGACGTCGTGCTAGGCCACAACCTCACAATCCATACGCCACATGCAGTATCAGCCTTATTGAATTCTGCCCAAACCAGACACGTCTCATCAGCGAGGTTTACAAGATGGGAATTGGCACTAATGGCCCCCGTAAACATCACCATAAGGAGATGCAGTGCATTAAATCCTGCAACATATCTCCCAGGTGTGCCTGGTCAGGCACAAAGGGTGGAAGGTGAGAGTGCTGGGGAAGGAGGATTCAATACAAAGGAAGATACACATGATTGTATGGAATATTTGACCCAAAATTTTACCGCAAGGCCTGACATCAGTGACAACCCACTGGAAGATGCAGAACTCACGTTCTACACGGACGGTAGTTGTCACAGACAGTCAGACTCGGGAGACTTGTGTACTGGATACGCAGTCGTAGATGACCAAGACACCATAGAAGCGGAACCGCTAGGCCCACCTCACTCAGCCCAGGTTGCTGAACTGGTCGCCCTAACCAGAGCATGTGAATTGGCTAAGGGTAAGTCAGCCAATATCTACACCGATTCTAGATACGCATTCGGGGTAGTCCATGATTTCGGAGCCCTATGGCGTCTCAGAAACTTCATGACGGCCGCTGGTACACCGGTAGCGCATGCAACCCACATAAAAAGGCTTCTAACAGCGATACAGGAACCCGACAGAGTGGCTGTTATCAAATGTAAAGCACATACATATAGCCAAGACCCGGTATCACTTGGTAACAGCCGAGCAGACGAAGCTGCTAAGTTAGCAGCTGCTACCCCCATACAGACAGACACCACACAACTGATGGTATTTAATACCATCAACACACAGAAGTTGTGTGAGATGCAGAATTTGTGTTCCACACAGGAAAAGGCAGTCTGGAAGGCAAAGGGATATGGCCAGGAGTCCTCAGGGCTCTGGACGGATGGACATGGTAAACCAGTGGCCCCCAGGACATACCTTCCATGTCTGGCTGAAGCAGCTCACGGGCTGACTCATCTAGGCAAGGAGGGGATGTGCAAATTGGTAAGAGCATACTGGTGCGCCCCAGGATTCTCCTCTCATGCGGGTAAAAGAGCAATGTCATGCCTTACCTGTCTGAGAAAGAATATTGGAAAAGCAATACCTACAGAACCATCCCATATCCCACCTGCCGGCGGCCCTTTCCAGGTAATACAAATTGACTTCATTCAATTACCCCCATGTCGAAATTTGAAATATGTACTTGTTTGTATAGATGTTTTCTCGAATTGGGTCGAAGCATTTCCAGCAGCTACAAATACCGCTATGTTTACAGCTAAGAAAATTGTGCAGGAATTTGTATGTAGATATGGTATCCCTAGAATCATTGAAAGTGATAGGGGTACCCATTTTACCGGTGATGTCTTTCAAGGAATGTGTAAATTAATGGGTATTGATAGCAAGCTGCACACTCCGTACCGTCCACAGGCGAGTGCGAAGGTCGAAAGAGTGAACAGCACTATTAAAAATAAATTGAGTAAAGTAATGGCAGAGACAGGATTGACGTGGCCAGAAGCTTTACCCATTGTTTTGTATAGCATCAGAACCACTCCCAGGTCCCCTCTTAATCTGTCTCCTTTTGAAATCTTGTTTGGTCGACAACCGCATGTCATGATTAACCCTCAGGATGATTTGAAATGTAACAATGAAGTAACTGTAAAATACTTGATTAACATGAGTAAACAGTTGAGGAATCAAAATGATAATCTGAAATTGGTGATTCCTGATTTACCAGATAGTAATTGTCATGACATTGAACCTGGGGATTATGTAATGATACGAAATTTTCTACGCTCAGGTTGTCTTATTGATAGATGGGAAGGACCATACCAGGTCTTATTGACTAGCACCACAGCATTGAAGGTTGCTGAGAGAGAGACTTGGGTCCATTCATCCCACTGCAAAAAGGTTGCTGATCCAGAGAAGTCCCGTGATAAGGAACAGACGGTAGAGGTTGTATCACTGGAGTGTCTGTTCCAGGAGGACTGAGGCGGCACCTGAGCCTTGAAGACCGAAAGCAGTTGTTGACCCCCTTCTCCCTTTTATTGTTTTCTCCACTTCCCATCCCCCTCTCCCTTAAAAATTTCTTTTTCCCCCTTCTCATTCTTCTCTATTTCCTCCTCAAAGATGGACTTGCCCCAAGAGACTGTGATCCGGATTTTGATGTTAACCATGATGTTGACCAGAGCAGTCTGTTCCGGCGAGAGTACCATAGAGGTCGAGAGAGGTTCTGGAATGGGTTCCGATTATGATGATGGAGGCGCAGTTTTCCAAGATCAACCAAGCCAACAAGCAAAGGCGAGTATCAGAAAACGATCCGATAGAAGAAATTGTGATGGATTGTTAGCTGAAGAAAACTGTATCTGTAGGCTCTGTGACAATTTGATTGAGGATGGGTGCATAAAGAAATGCCAATCCAGTTTTAATATCCATATGGACCGGCATCCATTGAGTGACTATCACTCCTTAGTGGGTAACGTATTAAACCAAACAGATTGTTGGGTATGCTCTCAAGAACCTCAGGGTCATAGCAAATCAGGGCTAGTGCCATTTCCTTTAACGTTAGGGGAGGTACTTGAGCTAAGTGGTGGGAGACCGGTGGACCGGAGGTTTAACATCTCCAGCCCTCCTAGTTTGAAGCTCCACCAATACCATGTGGATAGGTCCCTCTTATGTTTTAATATCTCCAATCCCCGTAAGCCGGGAAATTGGGAAGTGTCATGGAGCAACCTTACCATGACCTTTTCACACAGAGCAGATAGAATGCCTACAGATACAGAGCTTGTACGCCACATAGCCAGTAGAGGAAAATCTTTCCGGTATCGATATACCTTAGGAAATAGGATTACTAGAGTTGGAGAAGTATCACCAGGATACTGTGCACATATCGTACAAACCGATACGTGCATTAAGCAGATGGAAGAATTAGGGTCAGGAGAATTCACCTGGAAGGTGTGTAATATGGTAATGTCCTTCTCTGTCCCATATGTTCTCCCCGATGATGCATATTTCATATGCGGGAGAAAGGCGTACAAGTGGCTTGCCCCAAACTCTGAAGGATTGTGTTATATTGGAAAAGTATTGCCTGAAGTGATGACTGTTACACATGACAAAATGAAGGACATACACCGTGGTGCCCAAGCTCCTTATACTCACACTCATTACGAGCACCGAGTTAAAAGACAACTGTCAGAAAGGTTAGAGCACCCGGCCTCTGATCTTATCCATGAATCCACCGGGATTCAGGTTCTGGTAGCGTTAGATTTCACTCGCACCGCTCGAGGAGTGATGAATTATAGATACATTTCCGCACTCGCCAATTTGTTAGATAATATCACTGAAATGTATGATGACACATTCAGATACACTGGAAGAGAACTTCAAGCTTATAAAACAGAACTAGTTCAGCATAGGATGGTTCTTAATTATCTTACAGCAGTAACAGGCGGATATTGTGTTACATTGGCAACACAGTACGGCATAAAGTGTTGCACGTATATCACCAATAGCACCGAGGATCCGGTAGAGGTCATAGACCAAAAGATGGACGATATTCTCCAATTGAAGTGGGAATTTCGTCGAAAACACAATCTCACCCTTGCTGCTGTAGGTAATGAGCTGACTGGTTGGGTGTCATGGTTGAACCCGCGAAATTGGTTCTCCGGTTTAGGAGACTGGGCTCAAGGAGTCATAATGGATGTTGGAAAGTTCCTCCTATGTATCTTAGGTGTTGTTATATCTATTGGATTGATATTTAGATGCGGGCAGGCTTTAATGAGGTGCAAACAAAGTACAAAAGTGATGAGCTTGAGGAGTGAGGAAACTGTAATTAACCTGGATTTGATTTATGACCCAATGATAGAAACCAGGATGTGATGAAAAATGCGATTATACGGTCCGTTTCTTTCACCTGTTTTTCTGCTTTTCTCCAAGATACAAAGACCCCCTTGGACGAGGAAGTTGACGAGACGCTATACAGACAACAGACAAGCACCAAAGATGAAGTTTTGACCACTTGAGAAATGGACATTTGATGAACTTTGCCATGGATCCCCAGTTTCCCTAGTATTTTTAAACTCACGCTAGCCCAACATTTTTTTTGTAAATCTGATGGCACTGACAAAGCTATTTGCTCATGCCCAAGGAGCAATACAGCGCAAAGAAGACGACTCTCAACAGATACCGAACAAAACTTCAACGACAGATGTACATTTACCTGACATAGAATATCATTGCATTCCCCATAAGTGTTCTTTATCTTCATCTCTACAACCCTCAGGTAATAACACACATAGTAAAGGGAATGCAGGCACAGATATCAGCAATCACATATCCCCCCATTCATGTATCATCAACTAAAATGTGCTCCCCATTTTGTTCAAAATCCGAAAAGAGCTCGGTAAAGTTTGACAGCCCATCCACAGACCTGTACCACAGGATAAGAAGGAATTCAAATGTATACTTCGCAATACCTCGAAGCTTGATTTACAACACGTACGGCACGATGATACATGACCCCCCCAAACATGGACTCATACACACATGCTTCTGCTATCACACTAGGTCATACCCTCTTCACACCTACTCCTCTCTCCTCCCTCACCCAACCATGGAAATGAATTAACCCCTGACATATATTTTTCTCCTTTTGAAATGTTTTCAGGAGGTGGCAGTTATTATTGACTGCCAAAGGGTGGACTGTCAAAGTCAGAAAAATATCCCCATACACACTGCCATATTTGCACCGCACACTGGTCCGCGCTGCGCATGCGTACGCTCTCCCGTGAAGGCGCATACCCGCAATAGCGTGCACCCGCGGGCGCACGGTATGCGTATTTACGGTAGAGTTTATGTAGTCGTAGCGTGCGACTCATTCGTTACATATTTTCACAATTAATGTAGTTTGTAGATCATGGTCCCTTTGATAGATTCTGAAAGTTTGGTTAATATAGAATGTCCCTGAGCTGAGGAATCCCTCTTTGTGTCGTAGGAAGGGTCTAACAGGAGTCATGCAGTAGTGTTTGGTACCCATCGGAAGAGTATTTAAATAGCAATATTCCGGTGTTGGTTTGGAGCGTATTAATCGCTCGTGCGAATAGTTATGGACATAAGAAGTTTATGTCCATTTCTACTATTTACTCATACTCAGGTATGCGGCGGGAAACCTAGTTCCCCACCCACCTGAGCTGTTTGAAATCGTCACAGCCCACCTGTATGAATCAACCTATGACCTTTTGTTATGATGCAGGGCCGAATTCCGACGTCCAATGGACAATGGGATTGTAGGGACTGTAAGATTGCATTGTGTGTGGGGCATAAATAGGCAGGCCGACCACATCCAGCTCTCACTCTTCAACGGTTCTCATTGCTGAAAATCGGGTGCTGGATGTCCAGGCGCATGCGATCGTTTACCCTTGTGCGTAAGTTTCTCTCCGTAATCATTGTCTTTCTGTGAGCCATTTCTCTCATATATATATCTCTCTCTCTTTCTCTCTTCTCCTTCTCTCGTATCTCCCATTGACTAGTATTGTATTGTATTAGATCAGCATAGTATTGTATTGTATTTCTTGTATAGTTATTTGGTTAGGAAGTCTCTGTTATATTGTAGTGTATCATTTGTACTGTGATTCTTTTTGCAAGTATAATAGTTATAATACAGATAATAGGCTTTGGACCCTAAACCAGTATCTGTGTATTTTCTCATAGTTTTAAGTGTTCACTTGAGCGTCGGTGACGCTCAAGCAGCTTTGTAGTTAGTCAGGTTACACAAGGTTGCACTTACACCCTGTATTCACATTAAGGTATTCTGTGTATTTCATTAATAATAGGTTTAGACATAAAGGTATAGCGTTGTGAGCGTCTGCGCCGCTGGTGATCTCCTCGTGGTCTCGAGCGTCCGCTACGCCATAGCGAATCATTACGTTAGTCATAGCCAACAGAGTGCTTGTCTGTGATCTCTGGGCCGTGAGCGAACGTGACGCTTGAGCGTCTCGCCTACGGCTGAGCGATCGTTACGCAACTTGCGTACCCTTACGGTACTTCTTAAGTAAACAGCGTACAGTGTTCTTAGACCTCATAAAGGGTTGTATATACGATAAATATTTAGCTTTATCACCACTTATTTGATATTTCTGAAGAGGCTGTAAGGGCTACGATCGACCACAGAGACATGGTGCTAATATAAATGGGGAAAAGCTGAAAAGAGGGGGTGGGGGGGGGGGGGAGGGAGAGGAAGATAAAGAAAAATATAACTAGATGGCCCTATGGAGTCCAGCTGCGCCACACTATAGGTATGTTAATACATCAAGAAACATAAATGTTATAAAGAACAATATGATCCAAAGGAAGAAATATAAACATATCAGATAGTTCGGTAGGGAGTCACCATACTATAAGATGATAGGTAAATAAGAATAACAGTATCAGACTATTGCACATTGAGTCTATGAGTCTATGTAGATTGATGTCAATATAGAGAATACTTAGAATAGTAACTTGGTAGATAATTTCTTATACAGCCACCAATCAGTATTTTCAAAAATGTGAAAAATTTGAGATTGTGTCTCTCAATCCAGCGTGTCAATGTATGGGCACCACTTCCTAAAAGTATAACTCCTTTCTCTATATTTGGTAGGGTAGTATATCGTTCAAAATACATTATTTTAAGGGCTTTTACTTCACTAATCATTGGGGAAGCTTGAGAGGTCCAATTGGATAGTATTATCTTCTTAGCAATTGTGATGATGAATGTAAGTATAGGTATTGGCGTATTTGATAGGAGATGCATTTATTTTGCCAGCTGTCGAGATCTCGGCAGTCAGGATACCGATGCCGTAATCCTGACAGCCGACAATGCCACTAGCTGGAATACTAGCGCACCAGGTCTATTCTTAGCACTCGCCCCGCTGCCAGCATTCTGGCGGGCAGGATGCCGCTGTCGGGAAATTGGCAGAAGGCATCCCACCAGTAGAACATACTGAATCTTTTGGTAGACCTAAGGAGAGCCATGACTCAAAGTTAGCGAAAAGACACACTAGAGGATCTAACTGCATATTAACAGCAAATACATTGTTTATGAACTGAAGAAGCCTATTCCAGAATTTCTTCTTACTACACTCCTGTATGCTATGTATAAGATTAGCATATCTACTGTGACATTTTAAGAATAGACCCATTTCATTGTAGACGAAGTGTCGTCTTTGGGCCTGTGTCATATATGCTCTGTGCACCATTTCAACATGAGTTTCTTGGAGGATTCTGGATTGTAAAATAATTATTTTGTCATAATAATGAAAGATACTATTTCCATTAATCAAAGATGGAATATATCTAGTGCAAGCTTCTATTGTATTATGCCATAATTTCTCTTTTGCTGTGTCTAATAGCATATGATATAGGTATCTTGTTTGATAAGGTATACTTTTTAAGATTCAAAAGCTTGTCAGGAGGGTTCCGGTATGGATGGTCGACAATGTTAAGGTCGACATTCATTAGGTCGACATTCATTAGGTCGACATGGACAAATGGGCGACATGTGAAAATGGTCGACAAATGAAAAGGTCAACATGGATTTTTAAACTTTTTTTGTTGTAATTTTTTCCGTAACATGACCAGGAACCCCAATTTGTGAACCGCGTCCCCTTGCATGGCTCGCTTCGCTTGCCATGCTGCGGGCAAGGTGCCTCGCTCTGCTACCGCTGCGCTCTGCGCTCGGCACAGGTTACTATTCCCAATCGTAGTCCACGTGGATGGTAAAGTATGAAAAAAAATAAAAATCTATTTTTTTTAAAAAAGACAAGTCAACCTTTTCATGTGTCTACCTGTCTCGTGTCGATCATTTTCATGTGTTGACCATTTGTCCATGTCGACCAATAGTGGTCGACCTAGTAAATGTCAACCTTAACATTGTCAACCATCTGAACGGATACCTGTCTGGAGAGTATAGAACTGAAGATAATTTAGAAGCTGTATAAATATAGTGTTGCAACTGAAGATAAGCATAAAAATTATTTTGGTGTAGACCATTTTTATCTTTCAAAGCTACAAAAGAGATCAGTGAACCCTCTGGGTCGAATACATCTGAAATAGATCTGATCCCCTTTTGACGTAATCTGAGAAAGACTGGATCCTCTAATCTTGGGGGGGATGAGGATTACCATATAAGGAGATATTGTTGGTGTGTCCATGCTGTCTGTGGAGAGGTTTATTAATCCTTAACCAGGAATTATAAGTATCTCGAAATAATGGGGAATGAATATACTGTGGAGGTAGTTTAGATTTCGGAGGATGTAATAATGCATTATGGGAAATAAGGTCTCGCAAAGTAGAATCTAGCGTCTAGCGCATATAATGTAACAGTATTGCATTCTAAAATCCAATCCGTAATATATCACAAGAAAACTGCGTATGTAAATTTTAAGAGGTCTGGGAATCCGAATCCTCCACTACTTCTAGTGGCTTCCAATTTTATGCGAGTTATTTGTGGTTTACCATTTTTCCATAAGAATTTTTAAAATATTTTGTATAAGTATTTTATATCTACGGGTTGGCATCATCTGTATGATGTAAGATAGTTTTGGGAAAATTATATTTTTTATTATGACTAATCTGGCCATAATAGGAAGGAGGAGTAGTAGTCAATTATCAAGTAATTGCGAAATAGCCTGTATTACTGGAGAGAAATTTATGGTATATAATAAGGAGAGCTCTGAAGGAATATTAACTCCCAAGTAAAGAGGCGTAATGTTCCAAGAATTTAAAATCCCCTGATAGAGATAAAATCTTAGACTTTTAAATAATTATTTTATATCCTGAAAATGATCCAAAATGTGATATAATATAAAAAACGATTGGGAGAGAATGTTCTGGATGGGATAAAAACAGCAGCATATCATCTGCAAACGGTGCCACTCTTAGATCAATATCTTTTATCATTATGCCCAGATAAATCGGAGATTGTCTTAAGTCTTAACGTTAAAGGTTCTAACGCTATGGTTAAGAGTAAGGGCGATAATGGGCAGCCTTGTCTTATCCCTCCAGCAATTGGGAAGGAACCTGACAAGAATCCATTACAAGACACTTGGGATGTTGAATCTGTATATAAAGTTGTGACAAAGGAGATAAATTGGGAAGGAAGACCAAAACGGGACATAGGGGACATTTACTAAGCAGAGAAAAAAATGGAGAAGTGAGCCAGTGGAGAAGTTGCCCATGGCAACCAATCAGCAGTGATGTTACATCTATAATTTCCATACTATAAAATGATACAGAGCTGCTGATTGGTTGATGGGGCAACTTCTCCACTGGCTCACTTCTCCGCTCTTATCACTGCTTAATAAATGTCCCCTTTAGTATTCAATAAATTGTCCAAGTGTACCATGTCGCAGGCCTTCTCTGCATCCAACGACAAGACAGCTCTAGGTGATGAAGGTGGTGGTGTGTGGTCAGATACATAGATGGCAAAAATTACCTTTCTAATATTGACTATTGGATTTCTGCCTATATTGAAACCGGATTGATCTAAGTGGATAATAAGGGGTAAAATATTTGTAATCTTTCAGCTAGAATTTTAATTAATAACTTATAGTCAATATTTAAAAGTGAGATTGGCCTATAAGAGCTTGGTTTGCTGAGATCTCTCACTGATTTTAGTATCAATATAATGACTTAAAATATGTTGGTATCAGACTTCCGGTGGGCGGGGCATCCAGCATAGCGGCTATTTAAACTATGGGGCTGCAAGAATTTATTGCAATCTTCCTCATCCTGGCATCTTGGGGATATATGGTTGATACTGGTGTGTTCCTCAGACACCGAGGAATTGATTGGTATCTAATTTTCCTCTGAGGACCTTTCTTCCACCGAAGTCCGGCCATAAGTATTGATGGCGTGCATGACCACCTAGATTAGGTGCGAAGATCGGCGTGGGGTGAGGTTGTTACCTAAGGTATTTTCTTTTACCTGCCCTGGGACTCTCTCCACAACCTGTTGTTCCCTGTCGTGGAGTTTGGGAGCCCTCCAATCTGTGGTGACAGACTGTTCCCTGGCTGTGGGTTACTGGATAGCTTGCCTCTGGCTGCCAGCACCGAGACACGCCGGATTGCGGGCATACACCTGTGGACTACCCCTGTTTGGGAGACAGACGACTCGGCTGAGCTCCAGGACCTAGCCCCACATAGCCCCATTCTAGTCAGTGCGGAAACTAACCTTTGAAGTGAGGTCTATTGGATGGAGACCGCTCCCTAACATCACTACGTGGACCCAGGGATTTGGACTAGCATGGAGTGGGTGTCACTACTTTGTGGACCTCTGAGGCTGCTTGCTCACACCAGGCTTCTTCATCTCCTGCCCCTGCTGGGATTGTATCCAGGGCCGCCGGTGTGAAGACACTATTGGCTGCCGCCGCTACCGCAGATTTATTGCCTGATCACTGCTGCTATCAGGTTTACCACGCTAGATGCCGCTCCTGAGTCTTCCTTAATTGCTGCACCCCGGGGGACTTCACGAACACCCACCTCTGTTCCTCTGGCTCTTACAGGTAGCGCTTATACCTTTGACTGGTCCTATCTGGATAACGCGGGAGACAGACACTTAGGGTGCACAGGCACCAAGATGGCACCTCTGTGATATAGGGAGGAGGGGTGGCCCACGCGGCCGTGGGCCAAATGGCAGGAAGGGGGGGACGGGGCAGGTATGCCTGTCCTCCCTTTCACACCTGGGGGAGAAGGACAGCCAGTCGGCTAGCGGGGGGGAGAGAGAGCCAGGAAGGGGTTAAAAGGCTGAGGCAGAGGGGGAGGCTGCATTCCACGGACGTAGCTGGACACAGATCCTACCCACCCGCCCATTTTGTGAATGTATAATTTCTGCTTTATGCCTATCAGCATTTTGTGTGTTCATTAAAAAATAACATTGAGAGAAAATGGGACATTTATGGATGCATTGGTGGTCAAGAATGTTTTGTAAGGTAACAGGGTTTGTGGAAATACAGTCGGTTTGAGTAACCAGGTTGAAGAGGTTGTGTAATGGTTATGCATTTTGTCTTTTGTTGCAGTTGGTACAGGGATATATGTAGCAGGGCAGAAAGAAGCGGTGCAAAAGGCAGGTGGAGGAGGGGATCCAGCCAAGGTTGCAGATTTACCATCGGCAAGGTGCCGCGCGCCAGGCTCCAGCTTTCGGCGGCGGCCCATCAGCTGTGCACCAGGGCAGAGTGATCTGAGGGGGCTGGCTCCATAGCGGGGGTGTTGCTGAGGGCCTACAGGCATAGGTATGTGGGACGCCCCATCATAAATCAATGAGGGGCATTGATAGGGTTTTTGTGCCTTGCCCACCGTTCTCTGTCCCTACCCTGCAAAATGTAAATAAGGTGATGTAAATAAAACTGTGGCCAATGATTCAATCTCAGATCTTGTCTCCGAGTATGATTTCAGTCGGTGAAATATTGGGGTTGGTTTAGCAGAGACGCAGCAGACCACCCTCTCTCCCTTAAGCCGCCGTGGAACAGCCACTGCTTGGACGCTGTTGGATCCCCCATACTGGTGCCTTTCTAAGGGAATGCCTGCATCCGGAATTATTGCCCTCCTCACTAAGGAACTTCTACCTCTGAGTTCCTCATTCTCTGCACCCTACAGCTGGCTACAGCAGAGTTTCCTCTCCGGCTTAATTCATATGCTGCAACTATCTTCGGGACTCTGCTTACACAGTTGATAGCAGCAACGTATTGTCGGTGGTTAGATTGACTGGTCTGAGAACCCGGCTGCTGTAGTGTTGCCCCCCTCTTTGTCCCCATTTTTATTCTTTATTCTTATTCTTTCTTTTCCCCTTTTACTACCTTTCTCTCTGTCCCCCTCCCCCCCCATCTACACTTCTTCTATTCAGTTCTCTGTTCTTTTCCCTAGCCCCTCCTCTGAAGAGCATAGGTGCCGCAAAGATGGCGCCGGAGCGCCTTAAGGGGGAGGGTCGCCAGGCGGCCCGTGGGCCGGCAGCATGGCGAAAGGGGGGGGGTGAGGTATTCCCATCCCTCCCTTCACACACCGACCAGCAGACCAGCCAGTAAAGGCAGCGGGGGCGGAGCAGCTGGGGGGGAGCATAAAGGGAAAGAGCACGGGGGTAGGCAGCCTTTGTCCTGGAGAGTGCAGTGCTGAAAATAACCTACAAATTGTGCAAGGGCTCCCAGCAGCAGCAGGAGCACGCAAGCATGGAGAGCCAGCAGGGAGATCCAGCAGAAAGATGCAGCATTCCTTCCCAGCGACAGTAGCCCAGTCTCATGGGAGCAAAGAGCCAGGGAGATCCAGCAGCAAGCAAATTATCCCACAGAGTGTCCAGGAGGAGGTGGGGGAGGAAGTCATACCAAATGAAGATTTCCAGAGGGAGAAGAGGCTGCAGCTGCAGGAGCAGAGTGGATATCAGGCAGAGGGAGTTGACCCTGGTGGCCAGACCCCTGCAAGGTGATCCGGCTGGAACAAAGAAGAGGAAGGGGAAATTTACAGCGGCAAGGAGGCAGAGGCACCCAACAGCACGGAGCAGCAGCACGGTGTGGTCGATTTAGCGGCCATATATGAAGGCATGCCCGCGGCCACAGAATCAGATGGTCCAGAAGCCGGGATAGAGGAGCCAGGGGTGTCGGGAGCAGCGTAACCATGCAGGCCCTTCTCTCAGTACAGACGGCATCGGTCACAGTCCCATGGGAGAGCATCGCCAGCGGCAAGCAGCGGACGTCACTTTTTACTGACAAGGACTTACAGCAGGCAACGCCGGGTTTATCGATGGTGCAGCTGTTTCAGGCATGTGGAGAGGCAGGAGCAGTGGTACCAGCATCAGGAGCAGCGGTCCGAGTATCGTGGATGCAGCGGACAGCATCGTAGTCCAAAGAGGTGTTGGACCAACAGCACAGCGCAACGGGACGGGTATCCCACTCAGCAGCTAGGCCAAGATTCCACAGGCACCCCAGAGCCAGGACGTCAGCATCCACCTATCCACTTCCATCTCGGCAGCAGGCCAGCACCAGAGGCAGATGCGGGCCTGGGGGGCACATGTGGGCACAGGGGACGAGCATAACAGCGCAGCAGGGACGCCACCGCCAAGAGAAGAAGGAACGCAGAACCGCACAGTGATACCCGTACATCATCGCAAGGAAGAGGCGACCACGGAACCGCACAGCGATGCAGGGACACCACAGCGGACAGCATTGCGAGGAGAAGACTGGCGGATGGGCCGGGATCTGACTCCCCGCGGAAGCCAGCGGCCGTGAAGCCCAAGCACATTACAGCACGGGCTGCGCTCTGACCAGCATAGCCCCATCGACAGCATACAAGCTTTATCAGACCACGGCTGGCAGTACACCACGACCTCGCAAAGTCCTGCGAGGTCCCAGCGCGGCAGTTTCGGCAAAGTCAGGACGACTCTTCACGCAGGAGTGGTGAGAAAGCTATTAATAACAGCAATGTAAATTATGTCAATGTTTGTCTGGATAAGTTTATGGTTGGGGTCATGATGGCGGAAATCATGTGTGGCTAATAAATGGCGCGGGGAACCCATCCATTTAGGATAAGGGTGGCTGAATCGAGGAGGAGATGACGCACAGGAATGGTGAGAACATCGACAATAATAGTAAATTTGCATAATGTAATTGCTAAGCCAGGAAATGTGCAGAATGTACAGAATGTTAGCAATATTGTGGTTAAGTTTGCGGGGGTGCCTTGTAATAGCTAGAAGGTGCAGCTGGGCTTAGAACTAGAGCAGGGCCCTGCGGAGTCAAATGAGGACGAGGCGCAGGCTTTGTGCAAGCGTGCACCCTGTGGGAGGCGCTTCCGTGTCAGTAGCAGGCCATTTGCCTATACTAACCAGAAAAGGGATAGAAAAAGGGTTTTCAAAGATATAGGTTCATTAATAGAGGCAGGTTTGAGAGAAAGGAGAAGGCCAAACAAAAGGGTGGAGCACAGTCAGTACAACTATAAACAATTGAGCATTGGCTGAGCGGCATAAAGGGTACCATTGCTTCCTCTCAGCACGGGAGTTGTGTGTTCGATTCCTGACCAGAGCTATATCTGTGTGGAGTTTGTATGTTCTACCGATGTTTGCCTGGTTTTCCTCTGAGGGACACTGTTTTTACCCAGAGGCAGCCATGAGCATGTTAAAATACACCAATTTCATGTATCCTGTGTACAAGGAACACAGGGGAAAGGTGTGGTGAAAATATGACGAGGTCAATTCCCTGCGGGGGGGCTTCAAGGATGGTTTTAGGGACCTATGGCCCTCATTCCGAGTTGTTCGCTCTGTAATTTTCTTCGCATCGCAGCGATTTTCCGCTAATTGCGCATGCGCAATGTTCGCACTGCGACTGCGCCAAGTAAATTTGCTATGCAGTTAGGTATTTTACTCACGGCATTACAAGGTTTTTCCTTCGTTCTGGTGATCGTAATGTGATTGACAGGAAGTGGGTGTTTCTGGGCGGAAACTGGCCGTTTTATGAGTGTGTGTGAAAAAACGCTGCCGTTTCTGGGAAAAACGCGGGAGTGTCTGAAGAAACGGGGGAGTGTCTGGGCGAACGCTGGGAGTGTTTGTGACGTCAAACCAGGAACAAAACTGACTGAACTTATCGCAGTTGCCGAGTAAGTCTGGAGCTACTCAGAAACTGCTAAGAAGTGTCTATTCGCAATTCTGCTAGTCTTTCGTTCGCAATTTTACTATGCTAAGATTCACTCCCAGTAGGCGGCGGCTTAGCGTGTGCAAAGCTGCTAAAAGCAGCTTGCGAGCGAACAACTCGGAATGACCACCAATAACCAGAGAGGCACGCCCAACGGTAGCTCCAGGGACATAAGGTCCGTAAGGAGGCAGCTGGGGGTGGTACGTGAGAAAATCGCTAAGGAACTAGCGTTAGGCAGGACGGTGAGGCCATTCGCAGCCCCGCCATTGCCAGGATGGGTAATTTCACCTTTGGGGAGGGAGGTCAGGCACATCCAGCACCTTTCCTACACCGAAGGGGCTTTGGTGAACGACGCGTTAGGCAAGGAACTATGCTCAGGGCAGTACCAGCCAGTTGATGTGTGGCCATTAGGACGGTCCGAGCACAAGGGAGGGGGAGCAGGTCAGTCTTATGCCCTGTTAGCCACTCGAAAGAAACCCCCCCTTACTGGTGGTTTTTTTTTAACCCTTTTTCAAAAGCAGGAGGAATTGAAGACACTGTGTGTTGATCCTGCTTGTCCGGTTATACACACTCAAAAGCATTTGTGTTTGAAGCTCAGAGATTGGGTTTCCTGTCCATCCTACAGCTATTTTATGGCTGTCATTCAGGAAGCAGCCTTATCAGATACTCCTCTTGTGAGGTGTGATAACCCCTGGGAAGAGGCAGAGTCTGGAAGCCAGGTAACAGGCTTTTGAGCTGTCCCACATTACAGCTCCCCCCCTGTGGTGAAAAATAAACATCCTGTTCTCTTACAATCCAGCAAAGGGGAATTACAACTGTCCTCTATGTGAATTACAGCCTGGCAGGCAGTTTAAGAAATGTCATTTACAATATAGGGAATAACATGATACTACATGTCAGACAGTATATGCACAATATCATATTTCAGGATCCGATCACGTTATGGATCCTGGCATTGGGAGCCCTAAGGGCAAAGCTGGAAGTAGAGTCAGCCTTTAGGCTGCTTCCCTTGCATCAGGAGAGCTTCAGTCTCATGGGATGAAGCTGCGGTGGATAATTTTTCAGGGGAAAATGTATTGCCGACGGGCTGCGCCATTTTCGGGTGCTGTCTGCCGAGCATTTAACTCTTCCCTGCAGTGGTGCCGGCAGGTGCGCACAGGGTCAAGAGCCATAGCACACCACCTAGAGGATTTCCTGGGGGCAGGGCCACAAGCTGCAGCGCAGCGCGGCCAATTGCTGCGCGAACTACAGGTCATGCTGGAGGTATTCAGCGTGCCTATCGCACCAGAGAAACTGAGGGCCCAAGACAGTCTTAGCATCCAAGGGTTCAAAGCATTGATATTGGCATACAATAGGAGGCTAGGAAGGTTTTTCCTAACTAACTGCTTTGAAGCGTTGGCCCACGGGCGGCCGGCAGCGGAGATGCAGAGAGGCAGCTGGTTCCCGAGGGTTCGTAACCATTGAGTTTCGCATTTAGCGTGCTACTGGTTTTGTTAGCAGAAATTAATGGAAATGCAGCAGGATCCAATAGGGGGCAACCATTGATGTTAGCATCAGATGTTAGGAGGATAGAACGGTTTGCCTCTTCTAGCTATTTCTCGTGAGTTAGGCCCGGGCAGGGGCAGGGAGATAAGCTGCGGCAGCATGAAATTTATCACTGCGGTTTCTTAGTCAGGAACAGTGCAAGGCACATTCAGAAACAGCCAGGGCACCTGGTCAGGTTTGGCAGTTTTGTGACATGTGAAGCACAGGCAGCTGGCAGAGATGCAGGAATCAGGGAGGGCCCAGCAGGGGCCAAAGCAGTTTGTCTGGCCAAGAAGCTGGCCGGGAGAAGGCGGGATGATGGTGGCCGTCAACAGGCGGGCTAGTGGCATAAGGGGCCACAGGCTGGCCAGCTTGTATGTCGAAGCCAGACAGAGGAACAAGGGAGCCAAGTGCCAGCAAGCGAGGAGGGGGCTGGCTGCAGGGCGCCTGCGCAGCAGCATCAAGTTCAGTGTGAATCAAATACTTGAACTGGCAGGTTGGGAACCGGGGCAGTCGGGGTGTGTCCCCCCCCCCCATCCCGGGTAAGGAAACTGGACTCCCGCAGGAGAGAGCGCGGCGGTGCCAAGTAGTGGGAATCCCACCCACCCCTTTTTGAATGTATCATTTCTACTTTATGCCAGTCAATGAGCTAACCAAGGATGTGGCGATAGTAGATGTGTTCTCAGTAGCAGAGGCCATGGGCATATGGGCCCACAGGATGGCCAACAGGAATATCCAATTATGCTACATGAGTGTGAGGGGAGTGCAGGTGGTAAACAAGCAACGTGCATCACCCCGCCAGTAGGCAAACTGCTTAGAAGGCTAGCGTTGGTGCCACAGTGTCACGTTCAGGACAAAGTCCATTCAAGAGGACAGTAGGATACGGAAAAAGTATGCGACTCTGGAAAAGGCACCAGTTCCAATCTACGGGGAGGGTAAGCCCTGACCCCTCCCCTCCCAAAAACAGCAGAGTACAGGCGAGCAACACGTGACTGCAGCAGCCATGTTGGTAGCTGGACACATCCAGCTTCCCAGGGACAATTGTCAGGTCATAATATGGTGCTCGATCGCTCGGGACTGAGGCTGCAATATCAGCAGCTAGAAAGGGATGCTAGGTAGAGGATTACAGCATTCGGGCGGAGTGCAATATTTACATAGCAGGTGACAGGTCCGCACCAAAGGTCCTGTGGCATGATTGCAAGGGGCTTTAGCGGTAGCGGTACAGGCAGAAAAAGGAGGTTATTGCTATACCTAGGGGAGGCGACCTTAGGAGAGTCCCTGGACCTAATCGGTTATAAGGGGGGACCAGGATCGTGGCAAAAGAGTAAGGGCATGCTGCAAAATGGTTTACGGTGCACCATGACTCCAGGTTGCCTTGGCAGGGAGCCTGGAGAGGAGCGGCTGAGAGGGAGCCCCGAAAAAAATAGGGGGTGCAGCCGTAAAATGAGGTGCAGCGCTGCCAGGAATGCAAAGGGGCGTACCGCACAAAGACATCAGCAATAAAACATAGGGCAGGTACAGGGGGGTCAGGAGGCATTTGTCAGATACTGGCACTGACATGTAAAATAACCCAAGGCAGGAGGTGCAAGAAGGCAGAGGGGTAGGGCGGGTTGCAGGGTGGGGGCTTCGGTGCTCAGGCATGTCTGAGAACCTCGTGTGGCGGGAGAAAGCGGTGCGCAAGGCATGGTGAAGGGGGGAGCCAGCTGAGGTATGCAGATTCACCCTCGGTGAATGGACGCACGCCCGGCTCCAGCCGTGGACGGTTGGGCCCGTGGGCTGCGCGCCAGGCGAGCGTGATATGCACCGCAGGGGCTGCTTCCCAAGGGGGGCGTTGCCGCGGTGCCTACTGGGTAGGCAGGGCACGCCCCAGGAAAAATGGAATGAGTGGGTAACACATTCCACCTTGCCCACCACTTTTCTGTCCATGCCCTGCAACCTTGTAAGGTGGTATATTAATAAACTGTGGCCAGTGATTTTACCCAAAGCTTTGCCTACGTGTCTAAGTTATTTTAGATTAGAGTGCCGGTGCTTAGGGATGCCGGTAGGTCGACCTCTCCCCCTTAGAAGAGCATAGGTGCCGCAAAGATGGCGCCGGAGCGCCTAAAGGGGGAGGGTCGCCAGGCGGCCCGTGGGCCGGCAGCATGGCAAAAGGGGGGGGGGGGTGAGGTATTCCCATCCCTCCCTTCACACACCGACCAGCAGACCAGCCAGTAAAGGCAGCGGGGGCGGAGCAGCTGGGGGGGAGCATAAAGGGAAAGAGCAGGGGGGTAGGCAGCCTTTGTCCTGGAGAGTGCAGTGCTGAAAATAACCCCCTCCCACCCACCCCAGGAATCCTCATGAAATCTTTGTTTAAAAAAAATAATAAAAAAAAATAATAATAATAATAATAATAATAATAATAATAAACCAATAACATTCAAGTGGAAAAAATAGAGAAATAAATGAAACGAAAATGTTTGGGTCAAAACTGGTTATTTTGAATGCATGTTTAAGATGATGATATTTTCCTTCTTTTCTCTACAGTGTTATTGTATTATTCGAACCATTGGTATATGGTCCCATGTTTGTCACAGTTGGCGGGCAGCGGGAGAAAGCGGTGCGCAAGGCATGGTGAAGGGGGGAGCCAGCTGAGGTATGCAGATTCACCCTCGGTGAATGGACGCACGCCCGGCTCCAGCCGTGGACGGTTGGACCCGTGGGCTGCGCGCCAGGCGAGCGTGATATGCACCGCAGGGGCTGGTTCCTAAGGGGGGCGTTGCCGCGGTGCCTACTGGGTAGGCAGGGCACGCCCCAGGAAAAATGGAATGAGTGGGTAACACATTCCACCTTGCCCACCACTTTTCTGTCCATGCCCTGCAACCTTGTAAGGTGGTATATTAATAAACTGTGGCCAGTGATTTTACCCAAAGCTTTGCCTACGTGTCTAAGTTATTTTAGATTAGAGTGCCGGTGCTTAGGGATGCCGGTAGGTCGACCTCTCCCCCTTATGGGCTTTTACATGAATACCCTCTCTGCAGACTCTACAGAGAAAGGAGCTACAGGGTTTGTGGTATCAGCTCCTCTTAATCTCCTACTGCTATCTACACTAGTAAAAGGACTGTATGTGTAGACTGCTTGTTGTGACTGGCAGACTACTATATTGTTTGTGTTTCCTCTTAATTGTTTATATCTGTTCAATCGCAGTATATGTGCACGTATGATATTATTTCTGTAATAGCTTATCTTGTGTTATATTAAGCTTTCATTTCTCTGTGCCCAGATATATGATCAGCTACTGCCATCTGGTGACAGGTTATTTCTCACATATTCAAATTGAATTTACCGGTGCTCTCTAAAACTAATTCACCCTCTCCCTATGTTAACCGTGTATACGTGCTCAAAACCTCACTTCAGGTCAATGCATCGCATTTTACTTTCTTTATTACTTCATCCATGTGTATGTGCTCTGTGGAATGTGGTGATTTAAGAGGGTTCTTTACTGTAAATTGAAGACACTGCTCCTATCTAGTTCATCTGTTACTATTTTACCTTTTGTGACACTTTCTATTACAGTATTCTACATATAGTACTGTTAGTTTTTCTGGTACCACAATATTCTCAATATAGCCCTAGTGTATTGTAGAGATGAGCGGGTTCGGTTTCTCTGAATCCGAACCCGCCAGAACTTCATGTTTTTTTTCACGGGTCCGAGCGACTCGGATCTTCCCGCCTTGCTCGGTTAACCCGAGCGCGCCCGAACGTCATCATGACGCTGTCGGATTCTCGCGAGGCTCGGATTCTATCGCGAGACTCGGATTCTATATAAGGAGCCGCGCGTCGCCGCCATTTTCACACGTGCATTGAGATTGATAGGGAGAGGACGTGGCTGGCGTCCTCTCCGTTTAGACACTTGATTTACTAATTTTGGGGAGCATTAGGAGTACTCAGTAGTGTACAGTGCAGAGTTTTGCTGATAGTGACCAGTGACCACCACTTTTATTTATAATCCGTTCTCTGCCTGAAAAAAGCGATACACAGCACACAGTGACTCAGTCACATACATACCATATCTGTGTGCACTGCTCAGGCTCAGGCCAGTGTGCTGCATCATCTATATATATTATATATCTGTCTGACTGCTCAGCTCACACAGCTTATAATTGTGGGGGAGACTGGGGAGCACTACTGCAGTGCCAGTTATAGGTTATAGCAGGAGCCAGGAGTACATAATATTATATTAAAATTAAACAGTGCACACTTTTGCTGCAGGAGTGCCACTGCCAGTGTGACTAGTGACCAGTGACCTGACCACCAGTATATAATATTAGTAGTATACTATCTCTTTATCAACCAGTCTATATTAGCAGCAGACACAGTACAGTGCGGTAGTTCACGGCTGTGGCTACCTCTGTGTCGGCACTCGGCAGCCCGTCCATAATTGTATATACCAGTGACCTAACCGTGGTTTTTTTTTCTTTCTTTATACATACATACTAGTTACGAGTATACTATCTCTTTATCAACCAGTCTATATATTAGCAGCAGACACAGTACAGTGCGGTAGTTCACGGCTGTGGCTACCTCTGTGTCGGCACTCGGCAGCCCGTCCATAATTGTATATACCACCTAACCGTGGTTTTTTTTTCTTTCTTTATACATACATACTAGTTACGAGTATACTATCTCTTTATCAACCAGTCTATATATTAGCAGCAGACACAGTACAGTGCGGTAGTTCACGGCTGTGGCTACCTCTGTGTCGGCACTCGGCAGCCCGTCCATAATTGTATATACCACCTAACCGTGGTTTTTTTTTCTTTCTTTATACATACATACTAGTTACGAGTATACTATCTCTTTATCAACCAGTCTATATATTAGCAGCAGACACAGTACAGTGCGGTAGTTCACGGCTGTGGCTACCTCTGTGTCGGCACTCGGCAGCCCGTCCATAATTGTATATACCACCTAACCGTGGTTTTTTTTTCTTTCTTTATACATACATACTAGTTACGAGTATACTATCTCTTTATCAACCAGTCTATATATTAGCAGCAGACACAGTACAGTGCGGTAGTTCACGGCTGTGGCTACCTCTGTGTCGGCACTCGGCAGCCCGTCCATAATTGTATATACCACCTAACCGTGGTTTTTTTTTTCTTTCTTTATACATACATACTAGTTACGAGTATACTATCTCTTTATCAACCAGTCTATATATTAGCAGCAGACACAGTACAGTGCGGTAGTTCACGGCTGTGGCTACCTCTGTGTCGGCACTCGGCAGCCCGTCCATAATTGTATATACCACCTAACCGTGTTTTTTTTTTCTTTCTTTATACATACATACTAGTTACGAGTATACTATCTCTTTATCAACCAGTCTATATATTAGCAGCAGACACAGTACAGTGCGGTAGTTCACGGCTGTGGCTACCTCTGTGTCGGCACTCGGCAGCCCGTCCATAATTGTATATACCACCTAACCGTGGTTTTTTTTTCTTTCTTTATACATACATACTAGTTACGAGTATACTATCTCTTTATCAACCAGTCTATATATTAGCAGCAGACACAGTACAGTGCGGTAGTTCACGGCTGTGGCTACCTCTGTGTCGGCACTCGGCAGCCCGTCCATAATTGTATATACCACCTAACCGTGGTTTTTTTTTCTTTCTTTATACATACATACTAGTTACGAGTATACTATCTCTTTATCAACCAGTCTATATATTAGCAGCAGACACAGTACAGTGCGGTAGTTCACGGCTGTGGCTACCTCTGTGTCGGCACTCGGCAGCCCGTCCATAATTGTATATACCACCTAACCGTGGTTTTTTTTTCTTTCTTTATACATACATACTAGTTACGAGTATACTATCTCTTTATCAACCTGTCTATATATTAGCAGCAGACACAGTACAGTGCGGTAGTTCACGGCTGTGGCTACCTCTGTGTCGGCACTCGGCAGCCCGTCCATAATTGTATATACCACCTAACCGTGGTTTTTTTTTCTTTCTTTATACATACATACTAGTTACGAGTATACTATCTCTTTATCAACCAGTCTATATATTAGCAGCAGACACAGTACAGTGCGGTAGTTCACGGCTGTGGCTACCTCTGTGTCGGCACTCGGCAGCCCGTCCATAATTGTATACTAGTATCCAATCCATCCATCTCCATTGTTTACCTGAGGTGCCTTTTAGTTGTGCCTATTAAAATATGGAGAACAAAAATGTTGAGGTTCCAAAATTAGGGAAAGATCAAGATCCACTTCCACCTCGTGCTGAAGCTGCTGCCACTAGTCATGGCCGAGACGATGAAATGCCAGCAACGTCGTCTGCCAAGGCCGATGCCCAATGGCATAGTACAGAGCATGTCAAAACCAAAACACCAAATATCAGTAAAAAAAGGACTCCAAAACCTAAAATAAAATTGTCGGAGGAGAAGCGTAAACTTGCCAATATGCCATTTACCACACGGAGTGGCAAGGAACGGCTGAGGCCCTGGCCTATGTTCATGGCTAGTGGTTCAGCTTCACATGAGGATGGAAGCACTCAGCCTCTCGCTAGAAAACTGAAAAGACTCAAGCTGGCAAAAGCACCGCAAAGAACTGTGCGTTCTTTGAAATCCCAAATCCACAAGGAGAGTCCAATTGTGTCGGTTGCGATGCCTGACCTTCCCAACACTGGACGTGAAGAGCATGCGCCTTCCACCATTTGCACGCCCCCTGCAAGTGCTGGAAGGAGCACCCGCAGTCCAGTTCCTGATAGTCAGATTGAAGATGTCAGTGTTGAAGTACACCAGGATGAGGAGGATATGGGTGTTGCTGGCGCTGGGGAGGAAATTGACCAGGAGGATTCTGATGGTGAGGTGGTTTGTTTAAGTCAGGCACCCGGGGAGACACCTGTTGTCCGTGGGAGGAATATGGCCGTTGACATGCCAGGTGAAAATACCAAAAAAATCAGCTCTTCGGTGTGGAGGTATTTCACCAGAAATGCGGACAACAGGTGTCAAGCCGTGTGTTCCCTTTGTCAAGCTGTAATAAGTAGGGGTAAGGACGTTAACCACCTCGGAACATCCTCCCTTATACGTCACCTGCAGCGCATTCATAATAAGTCAGTGACAAGTTCAAAAACTTTGGGTGACAGCGGAAGCAGTCCACTGACCAGTAAATCCCTTCCTCTTGTAACCAAGCTCACGCAAACCACCCCACCAACTCCCTCAGTGTCAATTTCCTCCTTCCCCAGGAATGCCAATAGTCCTGCAGGCCATGTCACTGGCAAGTCTGACGAGTCCTCTCCTGCCTGGGATTCCTCCGATGCATCCTTGCGTGTAACGCCTACTGCTGCTGGCGCTGCTGTTGTTGCCGCTGGGAGTCGATGGTCATCCCAGAGGGGAAGTCGTAAGCCCACTTGTACTACTTCCAGTAAGCAATTGACTGTTCAACAGTCCTTTGCGAGGAAGATGAAATATCACAGCAGTCATCCTACTGCAAAGCGGATAACTGAGGCCTTGGCATCCTGGGTGGTGAGAAACGTGGTTCCGGTATCCATCATTACTGCAGAGCCAACTAGAGACTTGTTGGAGGTACTGTGTCCCCGGTACCAAATACCATCTAGGTTCCATTTCTCTAGGCAGGCGATACCGAAAATGTACACAGACCTCAGAAAAAGAGTCACCAGTGTCCTAAAAAATGCAGCTGTACCCAATGTCCACTTAACCACGGACATGTGGACAAGTGGAGCAGGGCAGGGTCAGGACTATATGACTGTGACAGCCCACTGGGTAGATGTATGGACTCCCGCCGCAAGAACAGCAGCGGCGGCACCAGTAGCAGCATCTCGCAAATGCCAACTCTTTCCTAGGCAGGCTACGCTTTGTATCACCGCTTTCCAGAATACGCACACAGCTGAAAACCTCTTACGGCAACTGAGGAAGATCATCGCGGAATGGCTTACCCCAATTGGACTCTCCTGTGGATTTGTGGCATCGGACAACGCCAGCAATATTGTGTGTGCATTAAATCTGGGCCAATTCCAGCACGTCCCATGTTTTGCACATACCTTGAATTTGGTGGTGCAGAATTTTTTAAAAAACGACAGGGGCGTGCAAGAGATGCTGTCGGTGGCCAGAAGAATTGCGGGACACTTTCGGCGTACAGGCACCACGTACAGAAAACTGGAGCACCACCAAAAACTACTGAACCTGCCCTGCCATCATCTGAAGCAAGAAGTGGTAACGAGGTGGAATTCAACCCTCTATATGCTTCAGAGGTTGGAGGAGCAGCAAAAGGCCATTCAAGCCTATACAATTGAGCACGATATAGTAGGTGGAATGCACCTGTCTCAAGTGCAGTGGAGAATGATTTCAACGTTGTGAAAGGTTCTGATGCCCTTTGAACTTGCCACACGTGAAGTCAGTTCAGACACTGCCAGCCTGAGTCAGGTCATTCCCCTCATCAGGCTTTTGCAGAAGAAGCTGGAGGCATTGAAGGAGGAGCTAACACGGAGCGATTCCGCTAGGCATGTGGGACTTGTGGATGCAGCCCTTAATTCGCTTAACAAGGATTCACGGGTGGTCAATCTGTTGAAATCAGAGCACTACATTTTGGCCACCGTGCTCGATCCTAGATTTAAAGCCTACCTTGGATCTCTCTTTCCGGCAGACACAGGTCTGCTGGGGTTGAAAGACCTGCTGGTGACAAAATTGTCAAGTCAAGCGGAACGCGACCTGTCAACATCTCCTCCTTCACATTCTCCCGCAACTGGGGGTGCGAGGAAAAGGCTCAGAATTCCGAGCCCACCCGCTGGCGGTGATGCAGGGCAGTCTGGAGCGACTGCTGATGCTGACATCTGGTCCGGACTGAAGGACCTGACAACGATTACGGACATGTCGTCTACTGTCACTGCATATGATTCTCTCAACATTGATAGAATGGTGGAGGATTATATGAGTGACCGCATCCAAGTAGGCACGTCACACAGTCCGTACTTATACTGGCAGGAAAAAGAGGCAATTTGGAGGCCCTTGCACAAACTGGCTTTATTCTACCTAAGTTGCCCTCCCACAAGTGTGTACTCCGAAAGAGTGTTTAGTGCCGCCGCTCACCTTGTCAGCAATCGGCGTACGAGGTTACATCCAGAAAATGTGGAGAAGATGATGTTCATTAAAATGAATTATAATCAATTCCTCCGCGGAGACATTGACCAGCAGCAATTGCCTCCACAAAGTACACAGGGAGCTGAGATGGTGGATTCCAGTGGGGACGAATTGATAATCTGTGAGGAGGGGGATGTACACGGTGATATATCGGAGGGTGAAGATGAGGTGGACATCTTGCCTCTGTAGAGCCAGTTTGTGCAAGGAGAGATTAATTGCTTCTTTTTTGGGGGGGGTCCAAACCAACCCGTCATATCAGTCACAGTCGTGTGGCAGACCCTGTCACTGAAATGATGGGTTGGTTAAAGTGTGCATGTCCTGTTTTGTTTATACAACATAAGGGTGGGTGGGAGGGCCCAAGGACAATTCCATCTTGCACCTCTTTTTTCTTTTCTTTTTCTTTGCATCATGTGCTGATTGGGGAGGGTTTTTTGGAAGGGACATCCTGCGTGACACTGCAGTGCCACTCCTAGATGGGCCCGGTGTTTGTGTCGGCCACTAGGGTCGCTAATCTTACTCACACAGTCAGCTACCTCATTGCGCCTCTTTTTTTCTTTGCGTCATGTGCTGTTTGGGGAGGGTTTTTTGGAAGGGACATCCTGCGTGACACTGCAGTGCCACTCCTAGATGGGCCCGGTGTTTGTGTCGGCCACTAGGGTCGCTAATCTTACTCACACAGCTACCTCATTGCGCCTCTTTTTTTCTTTGCGTCATGTGCTGTTTGGGGAGGGTTTTTTGGAAGGGACATCCTGCGTGACACTGCAGTGCCACTCCTAGATGGGCCCGGTGTTTGTGTCGGCCACTAGGGTCGCTAATCTTACTCACACAGCTACCTCATTGCGCCTCTTTTTTTCTTTGCGTCATGTGCTGTTTGGGGAGGGTTTTTTGGAAGGGACATCCTGCGTGACACTGCAGTGCCACTCCTAGATGGGCCCGGTGTTTGTGTCGGCCACTAGGGTCGCTAATCTTACTCACACAGCTACCTCATTGCGCCTCTTTTTTTCTTTGCGTCATGTGCTGTTTGGGGAGGGTTTTTTGGAAGGGCCATCCTGCGTGACACTGCAGTGCCACTCCTAGATGGGCCCGGTGTTTGTGTCGGCCACTAGGGTCGCTAATCTTACTCACACAGCTACCTCATTGCGCCTCTTTTTTTCTTTGCGTCATGTGCTGTTTGGGGAGGGTTTTTTGGAAGGGACATCCTGCGTGACACTGCAGTGCCACTCCTAGATGGGCCCGGTGTTTGTGTCGGCCACTAGGGTCGCTTATCTTACTCACACAGCGACCTCGGTGCAAATTTTAGGACTAAAAATAATATTGTGAGGTGTGAGGTATTCAGAATAGACTGAAAATGAGTGTAAATTATGGTTTTTGAGGTTAATAATACTTTGGGATCAAAATGACCCCCAAATTCTATGATTTAAGCTGTTTTTTAGTGTTTTTGGAAAAAAACACCCGAATCCAAAACACACCCGAATCCGACAAAAATAATTCGGTGAGGTTTTGCCAAAACGCGTTCGAACCCAAAACACGGCCGCGGAACCGAACCCAAAACCAAAACACAAAACCCGAAAAATTTCAGGCGCTCATCTCTAGACTGTATTGCACTTGTCAGAAACCGATTTTCTAATCATAACAATTTACGATTTTGGTCCGCACACTGTTTAGTTGTGACTTAATTATAATTCAGGGCCGCATGAAGCAGAATATTTTATGTTACTTTTGTACTCTTAAAACATAAATGTAGGAATACAGATCACGGGGGCTTAAAGGGCCATTCCCATGTGACATCTGCATTTTTCTTGAACGAAGTCTGGCTTGCTTGATTATTGAAAGAGATTGTCTTTACAAGCATATATATTACCTTTCTGCATTGCCCTGGCTGTGCATGGACAGATACCTAGAAAAATCCACCTCTGGACGTACCTCACAATCACCAGGATGTGGAAATGGTTAGGAATCGTAGAAAGTCAGTGGCCCCGGCCTCTCCTTCAACACCCCCCCTGTTTGCATCTGTAGAGTCCTCGGAAGGCATTCTGGAACGGCCATCTCCAATACCTGTAATACCCACTCCCAAGGAAAATGCTAAGGTTACTATCAATATGCTGATGCCATTACTTGACAAGAAATGTAAGGACCTACACACAGGGCCGGAGCAAGGTTTCTTGGCATCCTAGGCAAAGTTTCAGCCTTGTGCCCCCCCCCCCAAACCACACACCGAGTCTTAATACATACAGGAAATGTGGTAAAACCCAGGAAACAGGTTTTATCGCATGTTACTGTTAGGACATCCCATCCAGCTGACTCTTAAGGTCCATACACACTTAACGATAACATGAGCGATGTCGCTCATTTTATCGTCAAGTGTGTATGCCGCCAGCAACGACCGATGCGCAGCCCCGTGGGTCGGCAATGATTGTTGCTGTCGGTAGGGCATGCATGCAGGATCTGGACTGTCGCCCATGACCTGCATGCAGGGCTGGCGGAGGCGTGACGTCACTGAGCGATAGGAGCGGTCATATCACTCAGTGTGTACAGTCGGCCGCCGACCGGCCGGCCCGGGAGGAGGAAACATTAGACGACGTCGCTCACAGAGCGACATCGTCTAATGTGTATGGGCCTTAAGTGGGAACTTCAGGACAGATTACTGCTGTAATGCTACAGGAAATCTACCCAGGGTGCGCAAGAACTGCTAGACCAGGGCTGGATTAAGGGGCAATATATATATATATATATATATTATACACACATACAGTGGTCAAAGTGAAAATTTTGAAGTGGGTGTGTGGAAAAGTAAAGGTTGCAATTATGCGCATGCCTAAGGTGTGCACGCTCCAGGAAAAGGGGGAGTGGCCACTCAAAGGGGGGGGGGCTTCAGTGTAGTAGGACCCCTTATACTATCTAGTACTGATGCCCCTTTCACTTTATACCACACAGTATGAGCTAAAATTCACATTACAGCACACGGTATGAGCTGAAATTCCCATTATAGCTAACAGAATGAGCCGAAACTCACATTATAGCACACGGTATGAGCCGAAATTCACATTATAGCACACAGAATGAGCCGAAATTCAAATTATAGCACACGGATGAGCCGAAATTCACATTATAGCACACAGAATGAGCCGAAACTCACATTATAGCTGTTATGATTCCCGTACTCCAGACCAGAGGAGATCTTATGGCAGAGGTCTGAGTACAGGAAAGATATACTGGTTTGTGGGAGCAGGAGAGCCTAGTAACCCCTGGCGCCCTAACTCCGTTGTCTCGCCCGTGTTATCAGAAATCCCCTGCGAGACTATGGTTGCTTGAGCCCATGGCAGCCGCGTTCGAAGGGCGGATTATGTCTGCCCAACCCCGATGCCCCCTCAGGTCTTAATGGGAGACAAAGGGAAATCCGAGACAGGGTGATAACAAGGGGCCCTCTGACTAAGCAACCAGGCCAGGGGTTACAAGCTAACTAACTTAACCAAAGAAGTATGTGCGGACTAGCCGCCAGGGAAAAGGACAACCAAAGATCCACTGATCCGTCACTCCTATCCAGCGCCGCTGGACACCAGAGTGGACCAGGGAGAGCGGAATCCTCCGCAAAAGCTCCAGAACACAAAGATACAAAATAATAAACAGTAAGCGGTCAAGCCGCAACACACGGCTATGCCGCGACTCACGAACACCACAGGATGTTAAAGGTGCTCGGTCAGACTCCAGGAATAGATGACAAACTTCCGAGTACAGGATCACTGAGGACAGGAACAACCGGATTGAGCAGGACTGGAAACTCTCTGTAACTGACACAGGCAAACAGGAAGCTATCACCGGCGTCTGTGAGAAGTCCAAAGGGTGCTTATAACTGTGAGCTCCCCAATCAGGAGCCAGACTGGGTACTCACAAGTAATGCCGTGCAGCTTGCATGCTGCACGGCCAGCACACCATTAATACAAATTAGAAAAGACCCAGCAACGGGGAACGCGGCCCGAACGTGGCGTCCCCGTTGCTAGGGTCTGAGCGGCTCCGTGCGCCCGGCGTCCAGCGTTGCCAGGGAGCCGGCGGCTGTACGCGCACGGCGTCCCTGGTTGCTAGGCGCCGGGCCGCACCGACGAGCGGACCCCGGCGCCTAACAGTACCCCCCCCTTGAGGATGGGTCAAGGAACCCCTAAAGCCAGGTTTCTGGGGAAATTCTCGAAAAAATGCCCTCTTGAGCCTCGGGGCATGGAGATCCTTATCCAGGACCCAAGACCTTTCTTCTGGACCATAACCTCTCCAATGCACCAAAAAATAAAGCCGACCCCGGGACAACTTGGAATCGAGAACCTTCTCCACCAAGAACTCCTGCTGACCCTGTACATCTATTGGTGATCTCCCCTGAGATATCTTACGAGGAAATCTACTGGACGAGACAAATGGTTTCAGCAAAGAGCAATGGAAAGTATTTCCGATCCGTAAAGTTTTTGGTAAACGTAACCGGAAGGCAACTGGATTGACTTTTTTGATAATGTGAAATGGTCCAATAAATTTAGGACCCAATCTGGCTGAGGTTTGTCAAAGTTTAATGTTGCGAGTCGACAACCATACCCTATCTCCTACTTTAAAAGTGCACGGCCGCCGGAGCTTGTCAGAAAATCTCTTTTCCTGAAATGCCGCTTTTCTGAGAGCCAGGTGCACTTTTCTCCAAATGAGCCTAAGATGAGAGGTCAAGGTCAGTGAGGAGACAGAGAAATGTTGGAAAAAGGAATTTGCTCTGGGGTGAAAACCAAAAACTGCAAAAAATGGAGACACATTGGTGGAGGAATGACAGGCATTATTGTAAGCGAACTCCGCCAATGGAAGAAACTCAGACCAGTCATTTTGGAGTTTGGCCGAGTACAAACGCAAATATTGTTTTAGTGATTGATTAACTCGCTCAGTCTGCCCGTTGGATTGGGGATGGTAGCCTGACGTTAAAGATAATTTCATCTTCAATGAGACACAAAAAGATTTCCAAAACTGTGCAATGAATTGTGGACCCCGATCAGAAACAATATCAGTGGGTAACCCATGGAGTCTGAAAACATGGCGGAGGAACAAGACTGCCAATCCCTGGGCAGATGGCAATCGGGGAAGAGCAATGAAATGGGCCATTTTGCTAAAACGGTCCACTACCACCCATATGACTCGGCATCCGGCTGACAGAGGGAGGTCCACCACAAAATCCATGGAGATATGAGACCATGGCCTAAGAGGAACATTCAAGGGCATAAGCTGACCGATAGGCAAAGAACGGGGAACTTTATGCTGTGCACAGACCTGACACGAAAAAACAAACTCTTTAATGTGTTTGGAAAGACCAGGCCACCATACTGAGCGGGAGACTAATTCCAAAGTCTTAGCGATTCCCGGATGCCCGGCAACTTTGCTATCATGAAACTCCGTCAAAACAGTTGCTCTCAAAAACTCAGGGACAAAAAGACGACCAGCAGGAGTATTTCCAGGAGCTTGATGTTGAAGCAGCTTTAACTGGGTAAATAAATCCTGTGTGAGGCCTGCCCGAATGACTGAAGACGGAAGTATGGGAGTAACAGGACTGTTGTCTTGAACTGGAAGAAAACTGCGTGACAGGGCATCTGCCTTGGTATTCTTGGAACCTGGCCTGAAGGTGATAATGAATTTGAAACGAGTAAAAAATAAAGCCCAACGAGCCTGCCGGGCATTCAGTCGTTTAGCTGATTCAATGTATTGAAGATTTTTGTGATCAGTCAAAACTGAAATGATATGAGTCGCTCCCTCAAGCCAATGCCTCCACTCCTCGAAAGCCCATTTAATAGCCAGCAATTCCCGGTTACCAACATCGTAGTTGGATTCAGCAGAAGAGAATTTCCTGGACATAAAGGCACAAGGATTTAATTCAAGGGAATCCGGATCCTTCTGAGACAGGATAGCCCCTACTCCAACCTCTGAGGCATCAACCTCAACAATGAAAGGCAATTCTGGGTTGGGATGTCTGAGGACAGGGGCTGAGACAAAGGCTTGTTTCAAGGCCTGAAAAGATAACTCAGCTTCACGTGACCAATTGGTAGGATCTGCTCCCTTTTTAGTCAGTGCCACAATGGGAGCAACTAGGTCAGAGAAAGAGTGAATAAATCTTCTATAGTAGTTCGCAAACCCTAAAAAGCGCTGAATTGCTTTTAAGTTGGTGGGTTGCGCCCAACTGAGGATGGCTTGGAGCTTTTTTGGTTCCATACGGAATCCCCGAGGGGAAATAATGTATCCTAAAAAGGATACCTCCGTGACATGAAATTCACACTTCTCCAGCTTGGCATATAGGTGATTTTCACGTAATTTTTTTAGAACCTGACGCACCTGGGTAACATGTTGTTCTACCGAGTCAGAATAAATCAAAATATCGTCTAAGTAGACTACAACGAATTTTCCAAGAAATTCACGGAGCACATCGTTAATGAGATCCTGGAAAACTGCCGGAGCGTTAGACAGGCCGAATGGCATAACCAGATACTCATAGTGGCCTGACTGAGTACTGAATGCCGTTTTCCACTCATCCCCTGACTTGATTCTAATGAGGTTATATGCTCCTCTCAGGTCAATCTTAGAAAAAATCACAGCCGAACGTAGCTTATCAAAGAGGACAGAGATCAGTGGCAGAGGGTAAGTATTTTTTACTGAGATTTTATTCAAGGCTCTAAAGTCAATGCAGGGTCTGAGTGAACCATCCTTCTTCTCTACGAAAAAGAAGCCTGCACTTAAAGGGGATTTAGATGGCCTGATAAATCCTTTCCCTAGGCTTTCTTTAACATACTCATTCATGGCCACGGTTTCAGGTCCGGACAATGCATATAACCTTCCCTTAGGCAAAGTGGCACCAGGAATTAGCTCAATAGCACAATCATAAGGCCTATGGGGAGGCAGAATATCCGCATTGCCCTTGGAAAAAACATCAACAAAATCCTGGTATTCCACAGGAATGGGTGCGGGAATGGCAGCAGCTATTCTGATGGGAAGCGTAATACATTCTTTATTACAGATGGTACCCCATTGTGAGATCTCCCCCGACTGCCAATCAATGATGGGATTATGAAAGGCCAGCCAAGGGTGACCCAGAACCACTGGAACTGCTGGGCAATGGGTGAGGAAAAACTCAATTTTTTCAGAATGCAGAGCTCCTACCGAGAGTAGAACAGGAGGTGTACAGAGAGAAATAACCCCATTGGACAAGGGACTCCCATCTAAACCATGCATGGTGATACACCTACCCAAGGCTAACTGAGGAATACCTAAGGTCTTGGCCCATGTTAAATCCATAAAGTTCCCTGCAGCTCCACTGTCCACAAAAACAGAGACCGAGGAACAGAGGCTGCCAAAGGAAACTTTAGCTGGGACTAACAGTGAATTATTTGAGGAGATAAGCTGCAGACCAAAGTGAACCCCCTCACAATTCACTTGGTCGAGACGTTTCCCGACTTGTTCGGACAACTACGGGCAAAATGTCCCTTACCTCCACAGTATAAACAAAGACCAGAATTTTGCCTTCTGGTTCTTTCTTCAGGAGACAGTTTGGAGAGACCTATCTGCATAGGCTCCTCTATGTCTACAGGGATGGAAAAAACACAAGGAGTTGACCCGACAGATGCTCCTTTTTCAGCCCTCCGCTCTCTGAGCCGACGATCAATCTTAATAGAGAGCTCCATGAGTTTATCGAGAGTCTCAGGAGCGGGATACTGAAGGAGACTGTCTTTTATAGACTCAGATAAGCCGAGGCGAAACTGACTGCGCAGGGCTGGGTCATTCCATCCACAGTCATTCGACCAACGGCGAAACTCCGTACAATAATTCTCAGCGGGATTCCTACCCTGTCTGAGAGCACGCAACTGAGTCTCGGCGGATGCCTCTCTATCAGGGTCGTCATATAACAGTCCTAAAGACTTCAGAAAGGCGTCTACAGAAAATAAAGCCGGATCGTCTGTCTTTAAACCAAAAGCCCAGGTCTGAGGATCCCCCTGAAGCAGAGAAATAATAATTCCAACCCGCTGAGCCTCCGTACCTGAGGAGACTGGTCTCAAACGAAAATAAAGTTTACAAGACTCTTTAAAATTAAAAAACTGTTTTCTATCCCCAGAAAAACGGTCAGGCAGATGCATTTTTGGTTCAGGAATGACCCTTGGGGAAGTCCGTAACAGATCTTCCTGTGACCTCACCCGAAGGGACAGATCCTGAACCATCTGAGTAAGTTCTTGAATCTGGCTAACTAGAAGCTGGCCAGGATTTGGCCTGACACCGGTGGGATTCATGAGGCCGACAAATCTCCCAACTGAACAAGGGAAAAATTAACTCCTGTTAATTTTAAATTTTAGTCTGGCCGGTGATAATGTTATGATTCCCGTACTCCAGACCAGAGGAGATCTTATGGCAGAGGTCTGAGTACAGGAAAGATATACTGGTTTGTGGGAGCAGGAGAGCCTAGTAACCCCTGGCGCCCTAACTCCGTTGTCTCGCCCGTGTTATCAGAAATCCCCTGCGAGACTATGGTTGCTTGAGCCCATGGCAGCCGCGTTCGAAGGGCGGATTATGTCTGCCCAACCCCGATGCCCCCTCAGGTCTTAATGGGAGACAAAGGGAAATCCGAGACAGGGTGATAACAAGGGGCCCTCTGACTAAGCAACCAGGCCAGGGGTTACAAGCTAACTAACTTAACCAAAGAAGTATGTGCGGACTAGCCGCCAGGGAAAAGGACAACCAAAGATCCACTGATCCGTCACTCCTATCCAGCGCCGCTGGACACCAGAGTGGACCAGGGAGAGCGGAATCCTCCGCAAAAGCTCCAGAACACAAAGATACAAAATAATAAACAGTAAGCGGTCAAGCCGCAACACACGGCTATGCCGCGACTCACGAACACCACAGGATGTTAAAGGTGCTCGGTCAGACTCCAGGAATAGATGACAAACTTCCGAGTACAGGATCACTGAGGACAGGAACAACCGGATTGAGCAGGACTGGAAACTCTCTGTAACTGACACAGGCAAACAGGAAGCTATCACCGGCGTCTGTGAGAAGTCCAAAGGGTGCTTATAACTGTGAGCTCCCCAATCAGGAGCCAGACTGGGTACTCACAAGTAATGCCGTGCAGCTTGCATGCTGCACGGCCAGCACACCATTAATACAAATTAGAAAAGACCCAGCAACGGGGAACGCGGCCCGAACGTGGCGTCCCCGTTGCTAGGGTCTGAGCGGCTCCGTGCGCCCGGCGTCCAGCGTTGCCAGGGAGCCGGCGGCTGTACGCGCACGGCGTCCCTGGTTGCTAGGCGCCGGGCCGCACCGACGAGCGGACCCCGGCGCCTAACAATAGCACACGGAATGAGCCGAAATTCACATTATAGCACACGGAATGAGCCGAAATTCACATTACAGCACACTTTATGAGCCGAAATTCACATTATAGCACACGTTATGAGCCGAAAATCACATTATAGCACATGGTATGAGACGAAATTCACATTATAGCACACGTTATGAGCCGAAATTCACATTATAGCACACGGTATGAGATGAAATTCACATTATAGCACACTGAATGAGCTGAAATTCACATTAGAGCACATGGTATAAGCCAAAACATGGGAGACAGGGTGTCATACATGCAGGGGGTGTACAGAGCACCATAAGGGCACAGGGTGTCATCACACAGGGCAACAGGGGTAGGGGAGCACTGGGTGACACACAAAGGCAGTGGGGGGAGGGGCAGGGGGGAACGAGGTGTCAAAAACACAGAGGCAGGGTCCGCACACATCGGGAATAGGGGGGGTCAGGAGGGCACAGGGCTCTCCAGCAGTCACTCACCGCCGCCATATCCAGTCAACCTTAGCTTGAGCTGCAGGGTGTCACTGTCAACAAGGGAGTCCCGTGGCGTGGACCCAGGCACAGCCCGAAGAGGAGGCCGGCGGCAGGAGGATCCCAGCGCCAGCGTCCATGCAGCCCAAGGGTGACGCGGCCGCCCGGTTGAGTAATTGGAGGAATCGAGGCACTCTGTACGAGCGGCTGCTGGAGGAGGGAGGGGGATTGCGTGTCCGCCGTAACTGCTGGGAAATAGTGTGTCTCACAGCTCCGGCACCAACCGCCGTGACTGGAAGCAGCAGTGGGGGGAACATGAGCACGCTTGGCTATAGCAGGAGTGATAAAAAAAAAAAAATTCCCTGTCTGTGGAGAAGTGCTGGTATGCCATACCGCCGCATACCGGCCCACTTCGACCACTATATATATATATATATATATATATATATATACTGCTCCTCACCTGTACGGCGGAATTAAAGTGTTTTGCATGTCATTCCTTTCCCTCTTCCAGCAACCCATCACCTCTACCTCTTATTTATTTAAATTTCCACCCTCACCCCCGCACTTTACTGTATAGATTTAATGCTCACCCACCCTGACCCTTTATACATTAAGTGCAGTTCTTACAATTGCATTGGGAGTTCGTGGCAGTCTGCTCTTGTGGTGCAGGGCGGGAGTATGACGGGCGTTACCGCGGAGAGGAGCAGAAGACAGTTGCTATAGCAACTGTAACAATATCCGGTAGCACTGCTTCGTTTAGGTGCATAGAGCCGCTGCTGGCGGGTTACACAGCCACTCACACTGTCTGTGCTAAAGGGATGCCAGCAGCACGGACAGTGTGAATGTACCCCATCGGCAGCGGCTCTATGCATATAGAGTAAGAGCAGCGTCCTGCCGGATATTGTTACAGTTGTTATAGCAACTGTCTTCCACTCCTCAGTAACGCCCATCAGATTCCTCTTAAGGAAGAGGGGAAGCGTTCATCGGTACCGTGAGCTGCCGCCCGCAAGTGTCCGGCGCCCATAGGCAGCTGCCTAAAGCTGCCTAGTGGTGGCGCCGGCCCTGCCTACACACAAGATTAGAGACTTCACTCACTAAAATAGATTCCAATATGGCAAGAATAGTGACATTGGAACAGAGGATTAGTGATAATGAGGACTTTGTCCATGCTATGCAGGCTATTATTGACTGTAGAGATCAAACCATTCAGTCTCTCCCCGTAAAATTAGAGGACCTGGAGAACAGGGATCTCAGATGTAATCTGCAGTTCATCGGGATCCCTAAATCGGAGAGAGGTCCTCACTTGTCAGAATTTATTAGTGATCGTATACCCAGAGCATTAGGCATCCTTGATGCTTCCTCTATCACACAAATGAGGGCACATAGAATCGGCCCTGAGAGGCCTGATCAGGGGAGCAGACCCAGGCCGACCATACCTAATTTCTTGATTATAGGGCAAAAGAGAGAGTTTTGGCTGCCTACCACACGAACCAACCCTTGAGGGTGGAGAGTGTTCAAATATTAATTTTCCAAGATTTTCCAGGACTGGTGTCACGGAATAGGAAGGAATTTTTTGAAGTGTGTAAAATGCTGGTAGACCAAAATAAGAGATTTGCCCTAATGTACCCAGCTAAATTACGTATTTTGGAGAATGGCCATCCTATCTATTTAACTGACCCAAAAAGGCAAAAGATCGTTTAACAGAGAGACAACCGTGGTCACCGGGGCCCTGTGATCTGGAGATGCAGACTGCATAGATTCATACATGGTAGACCTGGCGTTCTCGGAACATGGCGTTGAAGTGTGGAGAGTATCTCTCCCTTTTCCTCTTTACTGTTCTAATGATTTTTATCTGTAACTTTTTCTATTGTAGAGGCTCAGCACTGGGCTTTGTTCTTTGGGAGCGTCGGGCTTTGGAATTCGTCTTAGAATATGTACTGGCAGTATACCGATAAAAGGTTAGTCATTTTCTGGGAAATGTTAGAGAGTGATTATATTATGCTTACACTGGGTTTTTATGTTTGTGGGACAATCTGTAAATTTTGTTTCAGATTATTTGAGCTAGCTAGTTCAATTGGTCCAAATGTTTAGCCCCGATATGTGGGCTTTCAAGAACAGGTTTTATAAATAATTTCTAAAGCATCTCATCCGAAAAGTGATGGGATCCTTTGAGGCTTCTAGTGGTTGCCTACCGCCACTTTTTTCAAAGTTACAAAATATGAAGCACAAGTATGTTAAGTTGATTGAGATATACTGTTATTTTGCATGTTTTAAACTTTTAGAGTTTTTGAGAGGACTGTTGCGGAGCAGATGGGGGGCGACTGCTTGGGCCTATGGGCCTCAGGATATTTTATGGTATATAGTGATCTGAGTGTTATGATTGTTTCTGATTTATGTCTCCATCATTAATTGTACCTGATAAACCCCCATTGCCACAACATTTCACCCTACTCACGTGGAATGTTAATGGACTGAATACACCTATAAAAAGGAAGACAGTTATAAATCATTTACGTAGATTTAAACCAGATATAATAATGCTACAAGAAACGCTTCGGGTGCGGGGAGATGGCTCCGTACTGAAGGCTCACTGGTTGGGAGACTGTATATCTGCTTCCCATACTTACAAGTCGAGGGGTGTAGCAGTGTTATTTGCTCATGACTTATGATATACTATTTTAGATACATTGTCAGATATTGAGGGTCGTTTCCTGATAATAGATGTGGATTATACAAAATGTATCTCGGCTCCGGAAAAAAATGAAGCAATAGTATAATTCCTTGCATGCAGCAGTAACAAGTGCTTTTAGGGTACATCAGTCCAATAACTCACCGTCTACGCTAGAGGAATACCTACAGCACAAAAAGCTTTTGGAATCCTTTCTTACGGCGCAGGCCAGAACGAGATTGGATTACACAAAGCAAATGTTTTACAAGTGCGGCAACCTTCCAGGTAAACTACTGGTTACCATGGCGGTCATTCCGAGTTGATCGCCAGCTGCATTCGGTCGCTGTGCAGCGATGAGGCAAAAAAATGGCACTTCTGCGCATGCGTATGCGGCACAATGCGCATGCGCATCGTACTTTTACAACGGCCAATGTAGTTTCACACAGGGTCTAGCAAAGTTTTTCAGTCGCACTGCTGACCGCAGAGTGATTGACATGAAGTGGGCGTTTCTGGGTGTCAACTGACCATTTTCAGGGAGTGTTCGAAAAAACGCAGGCGTGCCAGGAAAAACGCAGGCGTGGCTGGGCGAACGCAGGGCATGTTCGTGACATCAAAACAGGAACTGAATAGTCTGAAGTGATCGCAAGCGCTGAGTAGGTATTGAGCTACTCTAAAACTACTCAAAAAAACGTTGCCACCGCTCTGCGATCCTTTCGTTCGCACTTCTGCTAAGCTAAAGAACACTCCCAGTGGGAGGCGGCATACCGTTTGCACGGCTGCTAAAAACAGCTAGCGAGCGTACAACTCGGAATAACCACCCATGTCATAAACAAGAACAAAGAGATCCTATGTGTTGGCACTAAAAGATCCCGCTACAAATAGAACATTTGTCGCAACTAAGGATATGCTATCCTATATGCATAATTATTATACCGCCATTTACCAAAGGGTGCCTGTGGATGTTTCTTGGCAGGATCGTATATTAACTGATGCCCGACTTCCAATATTGATTTAGGATCAAAGGGATTTGTTGTCTAAAGATATTGGAGGAGGAACTACATACCGTTATTACTGGTCTGCTCTCTCACAAATCACAGGGCCCGGATGGCTTGTCGGGTATATATTATAAATTATTGAAGTCCGAAATAACGTCAACTTTACTTGAATTGTATAACAAATAACTGCATGATACCCCTAATTATCCTTCTTTTCAGGAAGCTTACACTTCACTTATTCCTAAACCAGATAGGGATCCTTTGCTGGCGGAATCGTACCATCCTATATCGCTCTTAAATTCGGACTTTAAAATCTTAACCAAATCTTTTGCCAACCGATTACAATTGATAGTATCGGATCTGTTAACATTTCATCAAATAGGATTCCTGAGAGGCAGACACTTGGGGGGTAATTCCAAGTTGATCGCAGCAGGAATTTTGTTAGCAATTGGGCAAAACCATGTGCACTGCAGGGGAGGCAGACTTAACATGTGCAGAGAGAGTTAGATTTGGGTGTCGTGTGTTCAATCTGCAATCTAAATTGCAGTGTAAAAATAAAGCAGCCAGTATTTACCCTGCACAGAAATAAAATAACACACCCAAATCTACCTCTTTCTGCACGTTATATCTGCCTCCCCTGCATTGCACATGGTTTTGCCCAATTGCTAACAAACTTGCTACTGCGATCAACTCAGAATTACCCCCTTGGTTAGAGCTATTAGGATGGCAACAGTGGCCGTTATAGCTGGCTCTAACGGTAATAACAGTGAGGGTATGTTATTAAGCCTTGATACGAATAAAGCATTCGACACGGTGGACTGGTCCCATCTGTTTTCTCTTTTGGAACGGCGAGATTTTGGTGCCCCATTTGTAAACATGATCAAATATTTTAACACAGCACCGTCTACGAAACTTCTGTTAAATGGAGTTAGGAGCCTATAACTATGCACAGGAGCACTCGTCAAGGGTGTCCTCTGCCTTCTCTGTTATTTTATTCATGTATTGATCCCCTCTTTAGAATTTAGCAGGAATGGCCGGATTTTTGTGGAATAAAAGTAGGCACGACTGAATTAAAAATTTCTGCCTTTGCAGATGATGTAGTACTCTATATTGCCAACCCAAAAGAGGCTCTGCAAAGTGCATTGGCTAAACTTGATGAATATGGCAATATCTTTGGTTACACCATTAACATGGCTAAATCGAGGGATTGTTACTGCATTTGATAACCCGAGATGGGGAAAACATTTGCCATTAAAATGGGCGAAGGGTGCAATTACTTTCCTGGGTAATCGATTGCCTAAAAGGATTTCAGAGCTTTATCACCTTAATATCACAAAATTGTTGACGGAAATTACTAGAGAGCTGGAGGGATGGAGCCATCTTCTACTTTCTTATGTAAGTAGGGCTAGCCTCATAAAAATGGTGACATTCCCTAGATTGTTGTATTTGCTGCAAGCTCTGCCACTTATGATCAAACAGGCAGACTTATTAGCTTTAAACCAACCCTTCCGCAAGTTTATTTGGAAATCTTAATTCCCACATATTAGCTTGTTAAAACTTCAGCAAACTAAAGTTAACAGAGGAATCAATTTCCCTCATATTCAATTCTATAATTATGCTGCAACCCTCAGATTTTTACGTGATTGGTTACATGGTACAGAAATTTATGCAAATACCTCTATTGAATGTGGATTTTTGGCGCTGAAGTCTTCCCTGATATGCTTCAGGGAGGCATAGTTGGTTAGATAGAAATTGGGCAGCAGTTTTCTATTTCTGGGCTGTCACATACGAGATTAACTCTTCCCTTATCTCAGTCTTGAACAACATCTGCCAAAACAGAATTGTGCCTGTGACCAACGTATTGAATTATTAATTGTTTAATCCTGCGATGTGGTCTCTACTTTACTGCGAAGCTTTAACAAATCAGCAAAAGAAGCATGATATCTCCAAGTTATATATGAACTTTTTTCTGTACCAATAACCAATTGCAACCAAACTAGTGCATGGTCTGACAAGCTGATGGGCTCAATTTCAGCACCTGTCATTTTCAGTGATAAACTAATTGAAGGCAGTATGTAATCTATCCTGGACAAGGTGCCATGAGCAGCAGACAAGCAGGTATAATTGTTATTTGTGGGGTGAAAGGTCCGTCATCAATCCAGTAACGTGGATATGCCTAGTCTTGGAGGTTGGCTAATTCATTTTTGTATATGTTGTTTATCTAATTGCAGAGATATATATGAATTAAAGTCTTCACCAAGTATCAGAAGCAAATGCGCATAAGGCTTTGATAGAGCTAAAATTGGGCGCATATTAATTGCATAAAACATACGGGGTGCCTATTATTTTGATCTCACCTAGAACATAGCGTCCTTCTGCATCAGCAATACATGTCACCACATCCACAGCATGGGAAGAGGGGGGGGGGGGGGGGTAATGGAGTGTGAGAATCAAAAAGTGAGAGATTTTGTGAGAGTTTTCCTGTTTTTACAAAGTGGCAATTAGTTACATGGCAAAACAGGTTGTTTTTGCCATATAAAGGATTGCTACTTTAAAAAAAAAAAAAAAAAAACCAGCAGGAAAACTCTCACAAAATCTCTAAGTTTCTGATTCTCACACCCTATTACATTCCCCCCAATTGTGTGTTTAACCAGAATAACTACACCTCTTTTTTTCTTTTTCTTTTTTTAGGTATTGGGAGCTGACATAAATACTCTCCAGTTCAGTATATTAAGTTTAGCACCCTCTGAAGGAATCAAATGCGTCTCCTGGAGAAACGCTACCACATTCAGTTTAGATACACATAACAACATTTACTTTCTGTGGGGGGGAGTTTATACCCCCTACATTCCAAGAGGCTCTTTTAATTTCTGGCATAATAGCTTACATGTATACTGTATATAGAATAGTAGTCTACTATAACAACCATGGACAGAGATGAGAACTGAGTAGGACTCCACAGAGCAGTGTAAAGTAAATGAAAGGGGAGGCAGAGTGGCATAGGAAAGGTAAACAATATGTAGTAAGAGTAACAGGAGAAAAAAAACTCAAAATAAGGAGAAAATTGTGGTGGTGGTGGTAACCCTGTCATGAAGAGACAACACCAATCCACAAAAGTAAAACATGGGGGATGTCCGTCCATAACCAGCTCACTCTCAATAACTTGGTAACTGAACTTCCAGGAAGAGAGTACGTCCATAAAAGTCTTGGAGTCACGAATAATATAGAAGGAAAGTTAGGAGCGTTACTCCTGACTACCACCACATGCAGTTTGAAAAGGGGCCATCATCTTAGGCAATAGTACCCATAATGAAACAACAAATAATAGAAAAGTCAGAAGACTGATAAAACCTGTAAAAAAGGAGGAATGATGTTCAGCAGCCATATAAAACTGAGAAAAAAGACGTAGCACTTGTAGGAGTAAAAGTTTGCGAATGGACAAAAATGAATAAATTCCACATCTGGGTGGAAGGAAATAATATGAAATAAGCAATGCTGATGCAAACTTAGTCAAAAAAACAGTAGATGGCGCTCCAACATCATAGAAATGTCTGAAGAATAAACTGCAGGAGCATGTAGAAAAGTCATACTATATATAGTATAAGTGTATAGCAAAGGAGATCTCTATATTACGGTAATGTAGAAGTAGAAAAAATATATAAATCTCAATTAACATGGCTGAAGAACTAATAGGTCCAATCTTCAATCATTTTCTGTGGAAATGTTTGGATCATCTCCTTCTACTTGCTTTGTTAGATAACTCTTGGCATCATAAATTGTTGTAAAATCCACATAGGAATTTCCATTGTAAAGGCGTAGGTGGGTGGGTAAAGAAGCGCAAACGTCTTTCTTTTTCGTATTAATTGAGAGCACAAAGGGGAGAATTCTTTACGTGCTTTTGTTAATTCTGTCGAGTAGTCTTGGAAAATATATATTTTCTGACTCTCCTATTGTAAGTTGCGGCATCTGCGAGAGGCATTCCACAGAATTTCTTTATGAAGATAGTTCAATGCTTTAAACGGGACTGCATAAGGGGCCTAACTCAGACCTGATCGTAGCAGCAAATTTGTTAGCAGATGGGCAAAACCATGTGAACTGCAGGGGGGGGGGGGGGGCAGATGTAACATGTGCCGAGAGAGTTAGATTTGGGTGGGGTGTGTTAAAACTGAAATCTAATTTGCAGTGTCAAAATAAAACAGCATGTATTTACCCTGCATAGAAACAATATAACCCACCAAAATCTAACTCTTTCTGCACATGTTATATCTGCCCCCCCCCCCCCCCCTTCCCTGCAGTGCTCATGGTTTTGCCCATCTGCTAACAAATTTGCTGCTACGATCGGGTCTGAATTGGGCCACAAGTCTGGCATCAGAGTGAGTATGCACCGAACCTATGCGGTACACTCTCTCGATAATCATATCTGTACAATCATCACTGATCTGCAAAATATGAGGAAGGGTGTTTTTAACAAAAGCAGCCAGCGCGGGTCCCTTGATCGATTCAGGGACACTCACAACCCTTAAATTATTTCTCTGGGGGCTATTTTCCAAATCCTCCAAGTGATTCCACAGCTGGTGTTGGATTTATCCTGTTTAATACAGGCTTTTTGCAAGTCAGAGACATCAACAAAGAGAGAACCCATACTGTGGTCAGGCTGGGTGGTAATGTTAGCTGTCTTTGCAGCCAAGAGGGGGCTAATGGCATCCATAATTGTTGCAACTATTTCTCCATAAGTAACAGGAGCGTTAGGGGCAGGTAGAGGGTTCATACCTGCAGTCTGAGATGGCAAAGGCAGTCCAGAGGCGCCAGAGGAATGTTCCCCGAGATCTGAGTCCTCTCTCCACCTGTCTGGATTGGAAGGAGCTGACATGCCATGAGATCCAGCGTTCGGCGCCATCTTGGAGTGGGCTCCGCGATTGCCGCTGCCGCTTTTGTGTGTAATGTCAAGTGGGTAATAAGTAGGTAATACTTTTTCATATAGAGCGGGGAGTACCCCTGGAGATTGGCAAGAGGGTCTGCGGGTGTATAGAGACTAATTGTAAAGTGCAACGGAATTTTCTGTGCTATATAAGAAACTGTTAATAAATAAATAATAAAACAGCCAAGAGAGGTGTGCTGCCGGAGGTAGGAACAGAGCTCCTCCAACACACCAAACAAATAACAAGTGGCGCTTGACAGTCAGAAAATTAAAACATTTATTTTAAAAATGTATATGAATTACAACAACCTCCCGGGGGTGTATAACAATATTAAAACATCACAATAATATAGATGTACAATATATTATAACTGAGTGTTCAAACTATAATTAAAACACCAATTGTAGATGATCTTATATACATACAATTAATTACTAATAGCACCTGGAAGGTCATAGAACGTGCAGGGTTCAGTATATGCTAGAAAGTACTTTGTCAGAACAAAGGATCTCTCACGGCTGTGCACTTTAAGGATCAAGACTGCTGTCTGCTTCAAATTGAATTTCAGAGCCGTGCATAGGAGCCCGGTTTTTATTACTGCAGCCCGGAGCATTCGATCTGCAGCCTTTCATTCCTACAGCCCCAGCCGTTCATCTCAAGTTGGGGCGGTAGAAGCAACAGGTGCCGTTCCCGACAGGTCCGGTTCGGACCGGCGCACGGAAACTACACCAGGTGTCTGCTCCATTCAAGACAGGCCGACTGCCGGCCAATACACCCGGACCGATCACCACAACAGCTCCGGCTTCACCAGCTATTTGTCTCCATTTGGAAAGCACGGAGGTACCGGAGGTGGCGCCGATCGGGTAAGGACGGACAATCGGGACTCCCCGCACGGCGCGGCATCAATCCCATTCGCTGAGGCTCTAGTGTGTGTCTCCACCTGGCTAACGAGACAACACCAGGGAACAGAGACCCAAGAAGCTCCTGCCCAGCGTTATAGGTGCACATAAATTCTTTTTTCATCCTAATAATAATAATAATAATAATAATATTGCACCAGCCGCTTACTGCCATTCATCTGTGATACATGCAAATCTTCAAAGCACACAGCCGTGAGTGATCCTTTGTTCTGACAAAGTACTTTCTAGCTATACACTTTTGTGCATGTACTGAACCCTGCACGTTCTATGACCTTCCAGGTGCTATTAGTAATTAATTGTATGTATATAAGATCATCTACAATTGGTGTTTTAATTATAGTTTGAACACTCAGTTATAATATATTGTACATCTATATTATTGTGATGTTTTAATATTGTTATACACCCCCGGGAGGTTGTTGTAATTCATATACATTTTTAAAATAAATGTTTTAATTTTCTGACTGTCAAGCGCCACTTGTTATTTGTTTGGTATTTTTGTGTTTTAAGGGACTGGCAATTCCCTTTTACAAGAGGCTGCTGACAACAGGGGTGTATCTACCCATTGGCCAGGATGGCACTCGCCAGGGGCGCCAGCCAAGGAGGGGGCGCCGTCCGGCAGTGCCACCATCGGCCAATGGGTGGAATCACGTAGTAGTGGCATCACCTGGGCTGAAGGATCGCACAGTATTTAGGAACAGGCGCCGGTGTTCGGCACCGTAGTGAAGAAAGTGAAAATAAACTACAGTTCCCAGCAGCCCTTGCTCTGGAGCTCCTGACAGCAAGGGTTGCTGGGAGCTGTAGTTTACTTTCACTTTCTTCACAAAGTGTGGTGCCATGCGGAGGTGTGGTGTTCCTGCCAACTGTGCGATCCTCCAGCCCAGGCGATGCCCAGGTCATCACACTAGGTATACATATATTACGGATTTGTGCTTTGAGGGAGGAGGACTATATGCAGGGAGGGGGAGACTATGGCTATGTGCAGGGAGGGGGGAGACCATGTGCTTGGAGGGCAGAGGACTATGTGCAGGGAGGGAGACATTGTGCTGGGAGGGGGGAGACTATGCCTAGTTGCAGGGAGGGTGGAGACTATGCCTATGTGCAGGGAGGGGGAGACTATAGCTATGTGCAGGGGGGGAGACTACTGCTACGTGCAGAGAGGGGGAGACTATGCCTATGTGCAGGGAGGGGGAGACTATGGCTAAGCGCAGGGAGGGGGAGACTATGGCTAAGCGCAGGGAGGGGGAGACTATGGCTATGTGCAGGGAGGGGGAGACTATGGCTATGTGCAGGGAGGGGGAGACTATGGCTATGTGCTGGGAGGGGGAGACTATGGCTATGTGCAGGGAGGGAGAGACTAGGCCTATGTGCAGGGAGGGGGAGACTATGCCTATGTGCAGGGAGGGTGAGACTATGGCTATGTGCAGGGAGGGGGAGACTATGGCTATGTGCAGGGGGTAGACTATGCCTATGTGCAGGGAGGGGGAGACTATGCCTATGTGCAGGGGGTAGACTATGCCTATGTGCAGGGAGGGGGAGACTATGCCTATGTGCAGGGAGGGAGAGACTGTGGCTATGTACAGGGAGGGTGGAGACTATGCCTATGTGCAGGGAGGGGGAGACGATGGCTATGTGCAGGGGGCAGACTATGGCTATGTGCAGGGAGGGTGGAGACTATACCTATGTGCAGGGAGGGGGAGACTATGCCTATGTGCGGGGGGACAACTATGACTATGTGCAGGGAGGGGGAGACAATGAATATATGTGCATATGTGCGGTGGGACGACTATGCCAATGTGCAGGGGGGTCTATGCCTATGTGCAGGGAGGGGGAGACTATGGCTATGTGCAGGGAGGGGGAGACTATGGCTATGTGCAGGATGGGGAGACTCTGCCTATGTGCAGGGAGGGGGAGACTATGGCTATGTGCAGGGGGGGACTATGGCTATGTGCAGGGGAGGAGACTATGACTATGTGCTGGGAGGGGGATGGAGACTACGGCTATGTGCTGGAAGGAGGATGGGGACTACTTCTATGCTGGAAGTGGGTGAGAACTATGGCTATGTGCTGGGGACAGGAGGTTATCTATCCATTGGCCAGGATGGCACTCACCAGGTGCACTGGCCGAAGAGGGGGCGCTTCCTGGTGGTGCCACCCTTGGCCAGGGAGTGGAATCACTTAGTAGTGGCAGTGCCAGGGCTGGTGGTTCACACAGCAGCCAGGAGCTGCCACTGCAATGCACCACAGTGAAAAATCTCAAAATAAACTACTAGAATTCTATTCTTAATATATCACTACATCACCACTACTAGGTAGTGCGTAGAGATACCTTTTCATTGCCATTAATATTTGATTATTCCACCTGGCCGCGGGTGGCATCGCCAGGCAGTGCCCCTCCTTGGCCGTGCCAGACACTGCTGATTCCTCCACAGTGTGACAAGGATTACTGTGTGGGCACTAGTGTGTGACATAATGTGTATAAGGGGTACTACTGTGTAATGTAATTTGAATTGGGAGTACTATTATGTGGTCATGTCCCTTTCCCACAAGATCATGCCCCTTTTTTGCACATGCGCCTTCCTTATTTCAGATATGGGGGGGTGCCAATCCCTTATTTTGCCAGGGGCGCCCGGACCCCTAGATACACCTCTGGCTGTCAATCACATTGCAGTGCTACTCACCAGAGCGCTTAGTTTTCTTTTTTCTCCTCCAACACACGGCTTACATAGCAGGAGCCAGAACCGGAAGTCAGGACAAGGCATTCTTATGATAAAGTCCCTCTTCACTCTTCTCATGAGGACCATCCACCACATCACATTTCTCACTTTATGGTACTACTTGTACTTCTTGCTTTCTATATGAAACACTTGTGATTTATTCTTGGATATGTCAGGCTTTAAGAATTTGAGGTACTTTTACCCAAAATACCATACATCATCTTTACACTTGTCAACTGCATAAAAATCAGGCAAGTTGTCTTCCTTAGATTCTTCTGGTTTAGACAAAGAACAGCTTTTAGATGACTGAAAGTTTCTCTTGCTTAAACCTCTTAAAGGCAGAGCCATTAGCCAACTTCAGCATGTTACATCTTTAACCTTCAGCCTTAAAGCACAATATTGGCTACTGGTATGCTTCACTGGTAACTCATTTCACTTTCAAGGAGCCAATATTATCCTGAGAGCCACCAGCATCAAAACTTCTAGACTTTGGCTTTATGTCAACAGACCATGTACAGGCACTGTTACTCTCATATTCCAGACTCTCATGTCTACTTAAGATACTTGAGTGTTTACTCCATTGATCCACGAACTTTAGCTCATGGCTTTGATGGCTATCTGCCACTTCAGTAAGGCATTTGTCTCTTGGATTTTCTTGTGCACCCACGTTTTGGGCCTTGAATATATGATAAACAACTTTTACATGTTCCACCATTATAGGTTGAAGTCCACTCTCCACAGAGGACTTTATTATCAAATTCTGTTTAGCTGGTTTTCTTGCTTTAAGCTTTGTAGTGTAAGACAACTTCACTTCCTCAAAGGCAAATTCATCTGCATTGCACGTTCCAACCATGTTACATAAAGACACTGTTTCACTTATGGGAGTATTACTCTTGACCAAACTGTCAATACAAACTTTCTGTAAGGTTCTGCTTTCCACTGCAGACTGATGTGATTGGGTTGCATTCATAACACTCTGAACACATGGTGACAACAGAGTCTCATCCTTGGAAGCCATCAATATCTCAACAGACTTCTGTACATCCTGTACCTTTGACTCACAGGTCATACGATCACCATCTGTATCTGTCGGTTCTTTAGTACCAAGTATGGACACAGGTTCATTACCTTGAGCTGCAACCCGTTGGGAGGACTTCACATCTCCAGCTATTACGGTAAGCTGAAATTCACTGCAAGGTATCACATCAATTTTTACAAAACAGTCTTTTAGGGAATTTCCCAATTTTGATACTTCAGTCATTTCTTGCACACTGGTACATTTAATGAGGACATCTCCATTGTTCCACTGCTGCTGACAGACATAATCCTTCTGGAACATCTTACTTTGTTCCAGCAATTCACTGTTTCTCTGCTGTTCATTACACAAGACACTTGGCATCGGTAACATATCATTCTTCATGCCAGCGTTTTTAGGATCAACCTGTAGTAACTGCAGCTTGTGTTATGGACTTCTGTCACACTAGGTTCAGTGAAGACCTCAGATGCCATATTGGGTCCACAATTTAATTTCAGATTGCAATCCAACTTATTTTACTCTTCAGCTTTTCCCACTTACAAATGGCATGTTTCCTTACCTGCAGCAAGCTATTTTTCCAGATGGGTAATTTTTCCCATGCACTCCATATCTTCAAATTCAATGAGTCTGAAATTTTGTACAGCTATTTCAGCCTCTGTCACTTTTAGTTTGCACTTAAACTCCAGGTCTCTGGTATTAATTTCCATGTGGAGATTTTGCATCTGTTTTTCTTTATTCAACAGACATTTTTCAAGATTCTCACTCTTTCCATTCAATTTTCCTGCCATGCCATGTGCATGGTTAAGTTCTTCCTCCAAAGCTTTGCTTTGCTGCTTTATGCAGACCTTCCTTTAGAAATACATTATTTTCCATCAGACCATCTGAAACGTCTTTGGCTGTAGCCAAGTTGGATTGGAGTTTCTGTATTTGTTACTTAAAGCTTGCTTGAAGATGGAAAATCTCCATGTCTTTTCCCTCATGGTCTTTCTCACACTGAGCGTGAGCCTGCAGCAACTGGAGATATTTCCCCTTTAATGACAAAGCTTCTCAGCCAAAGAATCTCTCTCTAAATCACACTCATTAAACTTTGCATCTGTGTGCTCTGCATTAGCCTTTACACATTTTCTAAAATCTTTCATATCCTGCTGAAGATTAGAACACTTTTGGCGCAACTCAACCATTTCTTTCTCTTGCTTTGCACAAAGCATCTCTTTCTCATATTCTGTAATGTACAGACATGACTGACAATTGGAGGCCTGTCTCTTTAAAACCTTAACTTACATATCTATCTTTCCTTGCTCTTCTCAGGAGGACAGTTCACTATGCTACTATTCCTCAACTTGCTTCTGTACAAACATTTCTTCAGCTGACTTCCTCTTTAAGTCACTTATTTGTGCATAATAATATGACAGTCTTTCATGCATTACTTTGTTCATATGATGATACTCCTCAAAGCTGACATAATCTGGTGGACCAAGCACCTTATTGCACTGACCACACCGACTATCAGCTTTATTTTTGCTTTGTCACTTTACATGTCTCTTATTCTTTATCATCACTTTCAAAGAGTTACACAAGAGGTACAGCTTAATATCATTTTCAGTCACTCCTCCTTTAACATATTTATTTTTATTTCCCATAGTTCTTGGCACACAATACACAGGAATAACTTGTCTTTCTTCCAATCAATTTAGGTGCTTGTCACTTTAAGGTTTAAATGTACATATTTTATTTAAGCAGTTATTTTTATTTCACTTGACTTTAAATTGTATTTATCAGCACAATAAAGACAGCAAATGCTTTTGCTTTCAGTTGCACCACATTGTGTTTTCAAAAGTATGTGGTACTACAATGACTATCATATAACAATCTCTTTCTCTTTAACTGAAAACAGAAATATCCAGACCACACATATGCCCAGATTTATCAAGCCTTGGAGAGTGATAAATAGCACAGTGTTAAACTACCAGCCAACCGACACCAGTCATTTTTCAAACATAGCATGTGACATGGAATTTTGGAGCTGATTGGTTGATACTTTATCACCGTTCTATGTATCACTCTCCAAGGCTTGATAAATGGGGGCCATAATGAGGTGTTTCTCAGAACCACACCCTGCAGGAGAGCTAAAGAGCTGAGTTTTCAGCAGAAAACACACTTAGGTTTGCGAGTTGCATTACATGGTGCAAGTTTTGACAGAAGCATGCACAGATCATGAGAAAAGTTCACAACTAGTTAAAAAAGTTTTAAAAAAACAAAGACGTTCAGTGTCATCATCCCCCCCACCCCAAAGCTTACGCAGCTCCAGGCTCTTTGAGACAGTCCTGGTTGCAAAAATACAGGTGAAAAAATGAGTAGGATTACCCTGTATTTTAACAACCAGCACTGGGCTCTGGGATTGACCTGTAGTAACCTTGTGGTTTAGGTCAATTAACTTTGCTGGCAGCCACAAATGCTGGTTCTCATCATGGAGAACAATATTATTTTTATAACATTGAGCTCTGTGGGAAGTCCGACAGAGCTTCTCACCTCGGTCCCGGTCATTCATGCAGAGGGGCAAAATGTGGAAACACAAGCTCCTTCTCAGTCTGGACTGGATCGGGCTAGGGTTTTGTATTTTTTTGACCCCTGGGATGCCTACATGGAATGAAGAGTATGTGATCTACACTGGAATAGGTGAGTATTTAATTTATTTTTACAGGTGACCTGGATTACTATTGGAGATGATGTGAAGGGATGTAGGTAAATATGTGAGAGTGTCAGTATAGTTGTGAGTGTGCATGAATGCTTTATTAAAGTTGTACTTTCACAATGCGCATGTACTGTGTTTATTGTAATATTTATTTTACAGGTATCAGTGGGCCCTTTAATACCCTGCATGCTGGCACTTGTGGGTCTCCAAGTACCAGCATACAGGGGAGACTTGCTGGGACCTGTAGTTCCACCTGTAAAAGATAATATTAATTATATTTTTTTTACACTTATCGGATTATCAACTCGGCTTCCAGAGTACAGTGATGCCGGAGATATCTCTGGGTTTCAGACCTGGCCCTTGGGTGCCCTGGGGGGCCCTTTATTGGGGGTCCTCATTGCTAAAATACAGGGGAACCCTACTAATTTTTCTCCCTGGATTTTGTGCCACCAGGACCGGCTCAAAGAGCCCGGGGCTGGCTATGCTTTGTGTTGGGAACTGCATGCCTTTTTTTACTTTTTAAAAACTTTTTGTAAACTTTTCCTGACAGAAGAATGCATGGATCTCACTGATCTGGCATGCTTCTGTCAAACTCGCCAGCTGAAAGCTGGTGTTTTGTTTTTGCGACTTTTGGTAATGTTTTAGGTGCGTAAATCTCACATCCTATTACATTGCTCTAGTTGTATGTGTGCAATGTCAAAACATCTGGATGTGAGTTGCCATTGCAGGTTGTAGGATTGCGGGAAATATGCAAATATTATATGTTCCCACACCCTATTACATTTGTAATACCAGTTCAATCTGGAATTGATGAATACTGATTATTGAAAAAAGTACTAAAGAGCAGAATTTAGTCCACTTAGGTGTCTATATACTAAGTCTTGGGGGTAAATTTACTAAGATGGGAGTTCTATTTAAGATGGGATGTTGCCCAGAGCAACCAATCAGATTCTAGGTATTATCTTTTAGAAGGTGCTAGATAAATGAGAAGAAGAATCTGATTGGTTGCTATGGGCAACATCCCATCTTAAATAGAACTCCCATCTTAGTAAATTTACCCCTTGTAGAGAGATAAAATGGATGTAGATAAAGTACCAACCAGCCCCTGTCATTTTTCAAACACAGGTAATTTATCTCTATACACTTTATCTCTCTACAAAGCTTAGTACAATAGACCCCTTTAAGTGCAATTGGTAAACTGGAACCTACTGACATGAGTGTTGGGTGTGGAGGTATTGGCCAGCAGTTTGAAAGAAACTGTGCTCTTTAATTGCAAGCTTACTGGTATTACAGACTCACTGGCCCCATCCAATGTAATCAGATCTTACTGTTTTAGGGTGGACAAGAGGACAAGTAGCAATGAATTAGATTTTACCTATTATTTATCTAGTACAGTCTATAACATGATAGCTAGATAGTTATGGGCAACACGTCCACTTGTCATCCTAAAATGGTTTGATTACTCCAATCCTAAATCTTCATCCTTTAAAGTCCCGTGTCCAAACCATATACCGTATATACTCGAGTATAAGTCGACCCGAATATAAGCCGAGGCACCTAATTCTACCACAAAAACCTGGGAAAACTCATTGACTCGAGTATAAGCCTAGGGTGGGAAATGCAGCTCTAGCCGTACACAGCCCTCAGTGCCAGATATGCCCTCATACTGCCAGATATGCCTCCACAGTGCCAGATATGCCCTCATACTGCCAGATATGCCCCACAGTGCCTGATGTGCCAGATATGCCCCCATGCTGCCAAATATGCCCCACAGTGCCAGATGTGCCAGATATGCCCTCATGCTGCCAAATATGCCCCACAGTGCCAGATGTGCCAAATATGCCCTCATGCTGCCAGATATGCCCTCATGCTGCCAGATATGCCCCTCATGCTGCCACATATGCCCCACAGTGCCAGATGTGCCGGATATGCCCTCATGCTGCCAGATATGCCCTCATGCTGCCAGATATGCCCCTAATGCTGCCACATATGCCCCACAGTGCCAGATGTGCCAGATATGCCTTCATGCTGCCAGATATGCCCCTCATGCTGCCACATATGCCCCACAGTGCCAGATGTGCCAGATATGCCCTCATGCTGCCAGATATGCCCCTCATGCTGCCACATATGCCCCACAGTGCCAGATATGCCCTCATGCTGCCAGATATGCCCCTCATGCTGCCAGATATGCCCCTCATGCTGCCACATATGCCCCCTCCCCAAGTGCCAAATATGCTCCCCCAGTGCCTGTTACTTACCCCTCCATTGATCCCGTGCTGTCTTCTGAAGGAGGGACACGGAGAGCATAGCGCGCGCCTCTCCTGTGTCCCTCCTGCATCTCCGGCGGCCGCGGCGGGTCTATTAAAGGAAGTGCCGGTTCGTGATCAGAGGTCACGAACGGGTACTTCCTTTAATAGACCCGCCGCTGCTGCCGGAGATGCAGGAGGGACACAGGAGAGGCGCGCGCTGTGCGCTCCGTGTCCCTCCTTCACACTGTTCTGCCTGTCACACTGCACTGCCACTGACTCGAGTATAAGCCGAGGTGGCTTTTTCAGCACAAAAAAAGTGCTGAAAAAGTCGGCTTATACTCGAGTATATACGGTAAATATATAACTTGGCTTGAATCTGTAAGTACATTTCTGAAAAGCTGACAATCTCTCTTTCTCCCCACACCACATCTTTCTGTCTGTGATGCGTTTCATCTTTGTACTAAAGATTTTCTTAATGATATCAGTTTGTCTATTGTTCCTCCTCCATAATACCATTCCAATTATTATTGATTCCTTAAATGTATCCTTTCATCCATGCCTAGTTGCTATTTAATTTGAACATACAAGTATGTCAAATGTATATTTTCCAAACTTCTTGTAACTACTGCCATTATAAAATAATTGCATTTATATACAGTGTTGTCTTTTATTTTTTGTTTTGACAAATTTTATTAACTCCTTGAAGAATCACATTGTTTAGTCCTTGTCACCATTTGAGGTGACCTTTAGTAAAGGAATTATTTCTACCCTCTACAATTTATTACTAATGGCTAATCAAGCTACTACACAAACTTAGAGGACACTGCATGAGCATTCATAAACTATAGAGTTAAAAAAAAAATCAGTTTTAACACTAATAAAAGTAGTAGAAAGATGGTATCTATTTTCTATCAGACTCCCCAAAATGTATCTCCCATCCCACCTCCCTACTTTGTAGCTTTATATTTGGCACGTTTGGTGGACCTGCCACAAGATTTCATCAGTTTGGGACAACATATCTTCCCTCTTCAACATTAATGTTAAAATTTTACCAAAATAACTATTCATCATTCTTAGGTCATTCTAGGCCTATTAATAAAAGGGATTAATAAATCCAACAACAAATAGATTTCATAGATTTTAAATGCTTCCAAACACCTAGTAGCTATTCACTGGTAACATTCTTACACCCACCCACACTGCTCCCATGAGACCAGGACATTTATCATTTTCTCAAAATAATGTTATTACAGTTTTCTTCTATCTGTTTGGTTCTTGCAAATGTGTTCTTTTTTTCTTCTTTTTCTTCTTACAGCATAAATGAGCCCAGTGGTGCATGTAGAAATATTTTCTTAGTGGTACTGAGTGTCGAAAAATAGGCATGATCATGTGTTGTGAGGGGGCGTCGTCACATGATACTAGGGGGAATGGCTACATGACACAGCCCCTTTTCTTTGTACCATGGAGGCAAGGCTTGAAATATATAGTAATGCCCCCAGTAAAAATAAATATATATAGTAATGCCCCCAATTTAATAATAATTAGAGATAGCGGGTTCGGTTCTCGGAGAACCGAATCCTACCGGAGTTTGCCTTCCGAGCCCGGATCCGAGTCAGGCTCTGGTTTTCCCGCCTGACTCAGAAACCCGAACGCGGCAAAACATCATCATCCCGCTGTTGGACTCTCGCGGGATTTGGATTCCATATAAGGAGCCGCGCGTCGCGGCCATTTTCACTCCAGTATCGGAGAGTGTATAGAGAGGACGTGTCCTCAGTGTTCAGTGTCTGTGTGGGGGTGGGAAAGTGGGGTGGCAAGTGTTGTGCTGCTCAGTCCAGTCCAGTGTATTCACTCAGTGTATTGTGCTGCATCAGTCCAGCCAGTCACAGTGTTGGTGTTCTCTGCTGCCATATATCCAGTGTAGCTGTATAAAGTGGTGCTGTGTTATGCAGACCAGTGGCAGTGTCCTGTCTCATCAGTAATTCCAGTGACGATATACGCTGCTGCTACAGTTGTGCTCATAAGTAAGTTTACATACTCTAGCAGAATTTGTGATTTTCTGGCCATTTGTCAGAGAATATGAATGATAACTCACAAACTTTTCTTTCACTCATGGTTAGTGGTTGGGTGAAGACATTTATTGTCAAACAACTGTGTTTACTCTTTTTAAATCATAATGACAACAGAAACTACCCAAATGACCCTTGTTAATGTCTAATTATAAAGAATTAGGGAGTCTCTGTTGCGATGATATTCAGCATATAGAATTTATTATCAAATAAGAGGCCACACCCATTTATCTGCGCAGAGAAACATGACCCAAGACAGACTTCATCAATGAGACCTGTGTCTTCAGGACATTCAGGTGTACATATATATAGCACAAAATTATACAATAATTCATAACTGATTGCTCAATGGGGCGTATATTCAGATAACAATGGGATTATGGATTGGTTGAGGGGCAATGACCGGAAGTCCCAAATATGGTCAGCTGGGCTAGATGTAATGGCTGATCTTCTCCTGAAGATGGCAGCCTGGCTCCATCTCCCATTCACATCAATAGGGCTTCTCAATAGGCTTTGTCAGCAAAGAGGTCATCCTTGTTCATCAGGTCGTGTTGCTCTTTCCAAAGCAAAGGTCCATCAGATATTTATTATCAAACCCTCATAAAATGTCATTAAGTTCTGGTTATCTAAATATAAGGGTCTCTATTTAGACATGTATGCTCTTAGTCATAAGCTAGGACAAAGGTTGAAAGAAAAACCTCACTGTAGGAAAACTGACCATTATGGGAATTAAAATACTAGTTACAGATATTTAACTATAAGTTTAAAAGCACAATTTCTGAGGCAATACAGATGTATATTTGATTTTTTTCTTCATCATTCCTGTCTTTTGTTTAATCTCTAAACACAACATATAGTAAATCAAATATTCATCATATTCAAATGAATTTTCCCCAAATGAGTGTAATGTGAGATATGAGATAGGAACAGGAAAACCCGTTCTCTGGATGCAATCGCTGGCACAAGTCCATTGAGTATCGATGCGAAAAGTCTCAACCCTCCAGAAAACTTGGACAGATAAGAGAAATGAAAGAGGTAGCGACAGAACATGTTCTTGTCTTCTTCAACCTGGCTATAGGTTGAGGTTCCTTCTTACTATGTGTATATATGATGCGTGAGCGTGTTAAGCATGTTAAGCACCTATTAGGGTATATTTTTGATAATCTGACTATGTGTGATAATATTGCTAATTTGCTATGTGTGAGCTACTGCAGTGTAGGTAACGGGGGTCATTACCATAAGCTTGGTACGTGGCTTCCTTTCAGGCCATGTGCGTATTTTTCCACATGAGCATCCAAGAATAGGTAGGCCTTTGATTGTTACATAAATTATAAACATTATAAGTATTATTATCATAACATAGTGTAGTATATGGTAAAGCCATTTTTAAATTCCGGCTCCCATCCATCCAAAGGGGTCCCAATCAGCCGATTGGGTCATATGTTCTTGTATATCCTGCAACAACTTAACCTTTTGTTCAATGGGATTATAATTATCTGAGATGTTAAAACAATACATTCCTTTTAAACTGTTCACAACCACTTCCTGCTTTAAGTAACAGGTAGTCAATGGCTACCCTATTTTGAATCATACCTTCTTCTCTTACTTCTCTGAGTTCTCCATTTATGAGAGCTATAGCAGTACTTGGTGCATTGATAGTTGTAGCTAGTCTATAAAAGTTAAACTTCCTAGGTCTATCACAAGTCTATATAACAAGCCAAAAGGCATATCAGTACGGATATGATTTTATAGTAGTTTAATTGTAAATGATTTTATTTTAGCTCTATAAACATGGGATATAAATAGAAACTTTTGATAAGCGTGTCTCAATTGATAGGTGATCATATTGATCAGTATCTTTTTTTTACATCATTTAGTACATATTCCTAGCGTTGTTCATTATATTTTCATATGCCATGGTCAGTGTGGGGAACATACTGTATGTTATTTTCCTTAAACCATTATGGACCATGATGTAGGGAAAAATGTTATCAGTCACATAGAACCCACAATTGAATTGTTACCTTACTTGCCATAGCACCAGGAACCTGGTTCTGCTCCACATCCTGTTTCCCCCCCTCGTTCGATCTTGTATGAAATATATATTATCTACCATCCAATCTATCATGGACAGGTCTATTCTTAAAACTAATACACCTTATAGGGATTTGTGATTCTTTTTATTTATCAGGTTCATGGCTGCAGGACATTCTCATCTGTCCCACATTCTTCCATTTTACCATCCTAACCAAACAAGGCATTAAACTATTTACTGTCCTTTGAACAGTTCCTCCAAATCTAGGGTGAGATCAGCCCCCCTCGTTGGTGCTTTTAGCTTCTCCAGGTGGGTTTCTCTCAGCAACTTTTCTAGGTGGAGGTAGTCCTTGACCTGCTCCTTCCCCAGTGATCTACTGTATAAGTAGACCTGAAAAGAGAATTGCAGACCATTCATAAACTCACCAGGCTTCATATTATGCCAGCTGGTCCCAGCACTGCTGTTTGCCTGTAAGGAGACTGCGCTCTGGTGTATCTTTTTTTCTTTCAGGCATGGATATCATTTGTGGTGCTGTTATTTAATTCAGCATGATCTTCTTTTGGGTTTACTCTAGAATCTGAGCATCTGCTAATGAAAATCTAATATGGAAACAGGTTCTTGGGAACAGGGTTAGTGGAGCAATGTACATCAACTGGTGTGTAAGCAAGACTACGCCAACTCCACACTGTGCTCCCTGTGACTGTTGACAACAAAATCATTACCATGGTGGGACTCTCTGAGGCCAAAGACCTATAGGGCAGTGTGCTTGTGGGTTAGACTCCTTTGATTAAATATACGTATTTGTCTATAAAAATGTGGCCAACCAGTGCTTCTGGCTGCCTGCTAAACACTTTACAATATACTAAGACATATTTCTTATAAGGTGGATAGAGTTATTCTGTATTGCCTGGGAAAGGTCCTTGTGTAGAGCGGGGTATTCTCTCTTTAGACAGGGAAGGCATGACTGCATCCTCTTACATTCATAGGAAAAGAAAGCTGAACTGTTGCCACCATACCCCCTTACCAATGTGAGCAAGCCTATGGGCTTTCTCAGTCAGGCCAGGTATTGTAATACCGATTTCAGTGCAGTGTTCTTTTCTTTAATCTCTACAGATACCGTTATTATCTGGTACACATCCATTTTCCCTTCCTCAAGGATATTTCCCGTTATTAACAAGACTGGTACAATTGTCTGTTTTTTTTTTTCTTTTTTCATAGGTTTAACATTTCAGTATTATACAATATTTCTTTTTCCTCTGGAACAGGATAATTTCTATATTTCTTCATAGTGGTTCATTGTCAAGTAACATGGAATCAATGTATTTATTGTGTTTTGTGACTGTACAGTTTCTTTTGACATTGCAATATCATTGTTGTGTGTGGGATGATTAGGTGGTATCTCATTATCTTGCTTACTACAATAGTCTCTTTCTTTTTGTCCATCTCAAAATGTCTTCAAACTATCACGCGACATTCATATTGCTCCTAAACTTTTCCAATCACCTCTCTTTATATGGTCCATCCATTATACTACATACTTTTCCTTTTTTCACTTTTATATCCTTTTTTTAATATAAAACTTACTGAAATATGCGCCGTACAGCTATTGATAGATTGATAGTAACGATATCTTTGCCTATACCAAATATGTTCTACACTCCCCCCCTTTGGGACAACCTTGTCACAAAACAAAACCTGTGTTGTTTTATAATGCTTGTACCACGTTGTTGACTTCCATATTACAATAATAAAACTCTTGTGTTGTTATATGGTCAAATAACTGTTATATCGGATAGGAAATCTTCCTTTGGAATTCAGTGTTGCTTTTGGTCTTCAAGCAGTGACCCCTGTACACCTGGGATTGAGGCTCATAGAACGCACTCAGCAGGTCTTCTTGCCTACAAGGGCCGCTTTTCCCATAATACTCTATATGTCTACCGGTACTGGGATGCCCACCAGGACTTATGCCACTGGCGGTAGTGTGAGCTCAACCCCTAGGTGACCTGGATAAAAGCCGTCAGGAACTGAACCTTAAGAGAACTACATGGGCAGTGAGGATCAGCGGGGAAAAGGGAAGGCAAACAATTGCATAATAACTACAACTAAAGTACTGAGGGGATGAGGGACTCTCGGGGAGAGGTTAATACCGAGGAGAGCTTAACTGAGATAACCTCCTTGCTGGAAGGAATAGAGCTATATGTAGCAGCTAGTACTTAACTAACACTAAAGAAAAAATAAAGATACATAATACAGCAAGGTAATTTTATAGAAGGCTGGTACGGAGCAAAAGCTGGACACTAGAGCTGACACTGTCGATGGATGCTGATAGGCAGGTGAGAATTCTAAAGCTGCAATATGAGGAAAATGAGGTAGATCAAAAATTAAATTATGTTGGTAGATACGTTACTTCTGTGTGGTATGTCGTTGGTGTTATTTAGAAGGCGATGTCTGAAATAACAGGTAACTCAATTAAGCGGGCGGTAGCCAAAAGAAAGGACGAGCCCCAAATGTTAATGTCTAATTATAAAGAATTAGGGAGTCTCCCTTGCGATGATATTCAGCATATAGAATTTATTATCAAATAAGAGGCCACGCCCATTTATCTGCACAGAGAAATGTGACCCAAGACAGACTTCATCAATGAGACCTGTGTCTTCAGGACATTCAGGTGTACAGATATATATATAGCACAAAATTACACAATAATTCATAACTGATTGATCAATGGGGCATATATTCAGATAACAATGGGATTATGGGGGGTAATTCCAAGTTGATAGCAGCAGGATTTTTTTTAGCAGTTGGGCAAAACCATGTGCACTGCAGGGGAGGTGTTAGCCGCTGCGGCCCGGCGCCTAGCAACTAGAGACGCCGTGCACGTACAGCCGCCGGCTCCCTAGCAACGCTAGACGCCGGGCGTGCTGAGCCGCACGGACCCTAGCAACGGGGACGCCACTGGCGGACCGCGTTCCCCGTTGCTAGGCTTTAGGAAATTAAGATATTCACCTGCTCTCTGGCCGTGCAGCAAGGCAGCTGCACGGCATTTATTCTAATCAGCCTTTAGCAGCTGATTGGAGGACTCCTTGTTAAATACACTCCCAGGGCTTCTCACAGACGCCAGTAATAGCTTCCTGCATGCTGCCTTTGTTTGCTGAGAGTCTGTTTCCAGTCCTGCTGTATCCGGTCATTCCAGTCCTCAGAAGTCCGGTATTCGGGAGTTGTCATCTCATCCCAAGAGGTCATTTGGTTCCCTGGAGTCCTGACTGATCACCGTTTTATATCCAGTGGTGTTCGTGAGTTGCGGCTCTGCCGTGTGTTGCGGATCAGCCGCTTTACCTTTTATATTTTGTGTTTGGAGCATTTGCGGAGGGTTCCGCTTCCACAAGTCCTCTCTGGTACTCGGCGGTGCCGGGTAGGAGAATTGGACAAGTGGATATTTTGGTTGTCCTTTTCCCTGGCGGTTTCTCCACACATATTATAGTTTTGAGTTTGCTTAGCCCCTGGCCTGGTTGTTTAGTTAGAGGGCCTCTTGTTATCACCCTGTCTCGGGTTTCCCTTTGTCTCTCATTAAGACCGGGGGGCATCGAAGTTGGGCAGACATAATCCGCCCTTCAAACGCGGCTGCCAAGGGCTCAAGAAACCATAGTCTCGCAGGGGATTTCTGACAACACGGGTGAGACAACAGAGTTAGGGCGCCAGGGGCTATTTTCCTGTCCTGCTCCCTTCCCCAGCATTCCGTTCCAGTGCTCCGGTCCTTGCCATAAGATCTCCTCTGACCAGAGTGCTGGAATCATAACATTATTACCGGCCATACCAAAACTTAAAATTAAACGGGGTTTAATTTTTTCTCATTCAGTTTTGTGAGAGTTTATCGGCCTCATGAATCCAACAGGTTTATGGCCAAATCCTGGTCAGCTCTTAGTCAGCCAGATTCAAGAACTTACTCAGATGGTTCAGGATCTTTCTCTTCAGGTGAAGTTGCAGGAAGATCTTTTGCGAGCTTCCCCAAGGGTAGTCCCTGAACCAAAGATGCATTTGCCTGACCGTTTTTCTGGTGATAGAAAAGAGTTTTTTAATTTTAAAGAATCCTGTAAACTTTATTTTCGTTTAAGACCGACTTCCTCGGGTACTGAATCTCAGCGGGTCGGGTTTATTATTTCTTTGCTCCAGGGGGATCCTCAGACCTGGGCATTTGGTTTAAGAGCAGAGGATCCGGCATTGTTGTCAGTTGACGCTTTTTTTGAGTCTTTAGGGCTCTTGTATGATGACCCTGATAGAGAGGCGTCCGCTGAAAGTCAGTTGCGCGCTCTTAGACAGGGTAGAAATCCTGCGGAGGTTTATTGTACGGAGTTTCGCCGTTGGTCGAACGACTGTGGCTGGAATGACCCAGCCCTGCGCAGTCAGTTTCGCCTCGGCTTATCAGAGTCTATAAAAGACAGTCTCCTTCAGTACCCCGCTCCTGAGACTCTCGATAAACTCATGGAGCTTTCTATTAAGATTGATCGTCGTCTCAGAGAGCGGAGGGCTGAAAAAGGAGCACCTGTAAGGTCAAGTCCGTGTGTATATTCCATTCCTGAAGACGTAGAGGAGCCCATGCAGATGGGTCTCTCCCGGCTGTCTCCTGAAGAAAGAGCCAGAAGGCAAAATTCTGGTCTTTGTCTGTACTGTGGGGGTAAGGGACATTTTGCTCGTAATTGTCCGAACAAGTCGGGAAACGCTTTGACCAGGTGAATTGTGAGGGGGTTCACCTAGGTCTGCAGCTTATCTCCTCGAATAACTCCCTTTTAGTCCCAGTTAAAGTTTCCTTTGGCAGCCTCTGTTCTTCGGTGTCGGCTTTTGTTGACAGTGGAGCTGCAGGAAACTTTATGGATTTAACTTGGGCTAAGGCCTTAGGCATTCCTCAGTTACCTTTGGGTAGGTGTGTCACCATGCATGGTTTAGATGGGAGTCTGCTGTCTAATGGGATTATTTCTCTCCATACACCCCCTGTACTACTTACAGTATGTTATGCACACCAGTGCCTGCAGGAAAGTACTGGTGTCAGGACTGTTATGCACTCCAGTGCCTGCAGGAATGTACTGGTGTTTGAACTGTTATGCAAAACAAATGGACTCACAGACAGACTAGGGAATATGACATAACGTACACAGAAGGTGGTAGGGTAACAAAATACACACAACGTGAACAGAGAAGCCCAGAGGCTAAGGAACTGGGTATCTCCCTTGTATTAGAACTGCTCAGATGTGAAAAGCAAGATGTTGTGTTTTAATACATAGAAAACCCGAAATGCTGTTGCTAAGGGCAACAGCAAAACCCTAAAGGGTTACCAACGGGTGTGGCAGTAAACTCCTTGGTCAGAGATGGAATGATAGACACAAGGAGATTCTCCACAATCCTAATTCTCACTTGCAGTGCACAGGTTCGGTTTACTGCCACTAAACTGACCCCTGACACCTAGCACAGTGAGACAGGATTAGACAGGCAAGTCTTAGAATACAGCCGCAAACTTGCTAAGTTCACAGAGTAGTTACAGAACCCCAGCAAGCTAAACGACTGACTCCAGTCTTACTGCTAGGTCTGGATTGGCAGAGTGTAATACCAAATCCCCAGGCCTATTTGCAGTAAGCAACAAACAAATACAAAGCTACACAGTACTGGCTAACTTTCAGAAACTGACTAACCAACAAAGATTCAGCAGCATCTGCTTACCCTGAAAAGAGGCCTTATAAAGCAGGTGCTGTCCACGCCCCACTCAGACCTCACAGACTGTGAGCACAAAAACCAGCACCGGATCCCCTGCCATGCACAGAGCCTATAACCACTGCACAGCAAAAGACCCGAACCGGAGTATCAGCTGCGCTCAGGTTACTCCACTAGCACTTGTCTCCCGGTTGCCATGACGACGTGGCAGCACAGGGCAGGAGACCCTAACAGTACCCCCCCTCTGACGAGGGGTCAAAGAACCCCTACCACCGGGTTTATCGGGGAACTGCGAGAAGAAAGAGCGTATCAGTCTGGGGGCATGAAGATCACAACTGCGCACCCACGACCGCTCCTCCGGGCCATACCCCTTCCAGTGCACCAAAAATGACAGCCGACCCGAACCACCTTGGAGTCAAGAATCCTTTCAACAACAAACTCCCTCTGGCCACGTATCAGAAGAGGGGAAGGTCTTCCACTGGAAGAAGGATTACTAATCGCCCGTTTTAAAAGGGAACAATGAAATGTTTTATTGATACCCAAAGAACGGGGCAGATCTAACTGAAATGCCACCGGATTGATAACCCTGGTGATCTTATAAGGGCCGATGAACCGGGGGCCTAACTTATGAGATGGCTGTCTCAACTTCAAATTCTTGGTAGACAACCAGACAAAGTCTCCTAATTTGAAGCTGCAGGGTCTTTTCCGCTTATCAAAAACCCTTTTGGTCACTAATGACACAGACACAAGGGCTTTCTTCACTTTCCGCCAAATACCTCTAAGGACCGAAACCACAGAGGAACCACCAGGCGTGGAGTCCAGGGGGTCAAAAGAATTGGCCTTAGGATGATGCCCATACACACAAAGGAAGGGAGAGATCCCTGTAGCAGAGTGAGCCGCGTTGTTATAGGCAAACTCCGCCATGGACAGATGAGCAACCCAGTCAGTCTGACACTTGGAGACATAACACCTGAGGAACTGCTCCAAGGACTGGTTCACCCTTTCAGTCTGCCCATTAGACTGCGGATGGTAGCCCGACGACAAGCTGACAGAAATCTGGAGATCGGAACAAAATGCCCTCCAGAATTTGGCCACAAACTGGGATCCGCGGTCAGAGACCACATCAAGTGGCAACCCGTGGAGACGCACAACATGCAGCATAAATAATTCAGACAGGCGTCTGGCCGATGGCAGCCCAACCAGTGGAACGAAGTGCGCCATCTTCGAAAACCTGTCAACGACAACCCAGATGGCTGTCATCCCCGAGGATTTGGGCAAGTCCACCACAAAATCCATTGAAATGTGGGTCCATGGCTTAGATGGGATAGAGAGTGGATGTAGTGGGCCAACAGGAACCCCTCTAGGAGTCTTATTTCGGGCACAGATGTCACATGCCCGAACCCACTGATCCACATCCTTAGCCACCGAGGGCCACCACACCGCCCTAGATAGCAACTCCCGAGTTCTGGCAATACCCGGGTGACCTGCAGACTTCTTGGCATGGAATTCCAGGAACACTCGCTGTCTTAACCTAGGAGGCACAAACAAAAGACCTACCGGAAGGTCTGGAGGAGCCTGCTCCTGTGCTCTAAGGACTAATGATAAGAGGTCCTGGGTAATGCCCACTTTAATACATGATGGGGAAACAATGGGCAACGGCTCCTCGGTGGTCTCCTGGATTGGAGCAAAACTCCGCGAGAGCGCATCAGCCTTGATGTTTTTTGACCCAGGGCGATATGTTATCAAAAAATTAAAGCGAGCAAAAAACAAAGCCCATCGTGCCTGCCTGGCATTGAGACGCTTCGCTGACTCTAAATATGCCAGATTCTTATGGTCTGTGAGAATTGAGACCACAAACTTAGCCCCCTCAAGCCAGTGTCTCCACTCCTCGAGTGCATCCTTAATAGCCAACAATTCCCGGTTACCCACGTCATAATTCATCTCGGCAGGCGAAAATTTACGGGAAAAGTAAGCACAGGGATGAAGGCGATTATCTGACACTCCCATCTGAGAAAGCACTGCCCCAATACCCATCTCAGAGGCATCCACCTCCACCACAAAAGGACGCTCTGGATCTGGGTGTCGCAGCACCTTGGCCGAAACAAATGCCCTTTTGAGACGGGCAAAAGCCGCTTTAGCCTCACAAGACCAGTGAGCAACATCCGCCCCTTTCTTAGTGAGTGCCACCAAGGGCGCCACTATAGACGAAAATCCAGCGATAAATCGTCTATAAAAATTCGCAAAGCCCAGGAAACGCTGAAGCGCCTTCAAACTAGTGGGCTGCACCCAATCCAGGACTGCCTGTACCTTGGAACCCTCCATTTGGAAACCTTCTGGGGAGATAATATATCCTAGAAATGCGATTTGCTGAACTTCAAATTCGCACTTCTCCAGCTTCGCCCCAAGCCGGTGGTCTCTGAGTTTCTGGAGGACTAAGCGTACATGCTTCCGATGTTCCTCCAGGGAATGGGAGAAGATTAGGATGTCATCTAAGTATACAACTAAGAATCTATCCAAATATTCCCTGAGCACATCATTCATGAAATCCTGGAAGACTGCCGGGGCATTACAGAGCCCAAAAGGCATCACCAAATATTCATAATGCCCCGAGTGGGTATTAAAGGCAGTCTTCCATTCATCCCCCTCTCTTATTCGGATTAGATTGTACGCACCGCGTAGGTCAATCTTAGAAAAAATGGTGGCAGTACGAAGCTGGTCAAACAAGACCGAAATGAGAGGCAGTGGGTATGAGTTTTTAATCGTGATACGGTTCAATTCCCTGAAGTCGATGCAGGGTCGCAACGAACCGTCCTTTTTACCCACGAAGAAGAACCCCGACCCAACTGGAGACTGTGAAGGTCTGATAAATCCCTTAGCCAAGTTCTCCTGAATGTACTCTGCCATAGCCTGAGTCTCAGGACGTGACAGGGAGTACAACCTGCTCTTGGGAAGCTTAGCATTTGGCAACAAATCAATGGCACAGTCATAGGAGCGATGGGGAGGTAGTACCTCTGCAATTTTTTTGGAGAACACGTCCGCAAAATCTGCATAACACCCTGGCAATCCTGGCAAACTTAGCTGCGAGAACCTGACTGGAAGGCTCAAGCAACTCCTGAAACAATCAGTACTCCAACTAAGAATCTCCCCAGAGACCCAGTCAAATTGAGGATTGTGGGCCCTTAACCAGGGTAACCCCAACACCAATGGGGCAAAAGTACAGACAGTCACATAAAAGGACAATTTTTCAGAGTGTGTGGCTCCAATAAACAAAGAAATCTGGCTAGTGCAAGAGGTAATTTTACCTTGGGATAATGGTTCCCCGTTTAACCCACAAATCTCAATTTCCGATGCCAAGGGTACTAAGGGAACAGAGTGTTTCAGGACGAATTGGCGGTCCATAAAAACCCCGTCGGCCCCACTGTCCACAAAGGCCTCAGTCTTGACAGTTTGACCGAGGATCTTCAAGGTCACCGGAATGATAAAAGTCTTCTTGGGAAATTCTGACTTCTGGCCTGACAGGATATTTCCCATCACCCTCAGGCCCTGAAGTTTTCCGGCTTTTCTGGGCATGATACTACCACATGACCTTTATTCCCACAGTACAAACACAACCCCTGCTGTCTCCTCCGCATCTTCTCACGCGAGGAGAGGCGGGTAGCCCCAATCTGCATAGGCTCCTCGGAAAATTCCTCAGAGTCTGAGGTTCCCTTGGGAAGGAAGGAAATCTCAGTCTCCCTTTCAAGCCTACGCTCTCTCAGCCGTCTATCCACCCGGATGGATAACTGCATGAGCTGATCCAAGCTATCAGGCAAGGGATGTTGTACCAGTTGGTCCTTTATCTGGTTAGAAAGACCTCTTCGGTACTGGTGTCTCAGGGCTGGGTCATTCCACTGGGTATCATGGGCCAACCTCCGAAACTCCGTACAGTAAACCTCAACTGGCCTTCGCCCTTGCTTAAGGATCGAAATCTGAGCCTCGGCTGAGGCCGTCTTGTCAGGGTCATCATACAACATGCCCAGTGCCGTAAAAAAAGCATCAACACTTTTAAGCGACGGACAGTCAGGCTGCAACCCATATGCCCAGACCTGTGGGTCTCCTTGTAGCAAGGAAATCACTATGCCCACCCGCTGAATCTCCGACCCAGAAGACTGAGGCCTAAGCCGGAAGTATAGCTTGCAGCTCTCCTTGAAACAAAAGAACTGCGAGCGATCTCCAGAAAAACGATCCGGGAGATTTACTTTCGGCTCCTTAACCCCTGCAGGTGCTGCTGCTGCGGGAGCTCCGCCAGCAGCCTGGGAGGTGTGCATTTTAATGGACAAATCATTACATTTTTGAGTCAGGACCTGCACCTGATCAACCACCTGTTGCAACGTATTTTGAGGGGTATGCTCCATATTCCCACAAAATTTCAACAGGAGTATTGGGCTGCTGAATATGTTATGCACACCAGTGCCTGCAGGAAAGTACTGGTGTCAGGACTGTTATGCACTCCAGTGCCTGCAGGAATGTACTGGTGTTTGAACTGTTATGCAAAACAAATGGACTCACAGACAGACTAGGGAATATGACATAACGTACACAGAAGGTGGTAGGGTAACAAAATACACACAACGTGAACAGAGAAGCCCAGAGGCTAAGGAACTGGGTATCTCCCTTGTATTAGAACTGCTCAGATGTGAAAAGCAAGATGTTGTGTTTTAATACATAGAAAACCCGAAATGCTGTTGCTAAGGGCAACAGCAAAACCCTAAAGGGTTACCAACGGGTGTGGCAGTAAACTCCTTGGTCAGAGATGGAATGATAGACACAAGGAGATTCTCCACAATCCTAATTCTCACTTGCAGTGCACAGGTTCGGTTTACTGCCACTAAACTGACCCCTGACACCTAGCACAGTGAGACAGGATTAGACAGGCAAGTCTTAGAATACAGCCGCAAACTTGCTAAGTTCACAGAGTAGTAACAGAACCCCAGCAAGCTAAACGACTGACTCCAGTCTTACTGCTAGGTCTGGATTGGCAGAGTGTAATACCAAATCCCCAGGCCTATTTGCAGTAAGCAACAAACAAATACAAAGCTACACAGTACTGGCTAACTTTCAGAAACTGACTAACCAACAAAGATTCAGCAGCATCTGCTTACCCTGAAAAGAGGCCTTATAAAGCAGGTGCTGTCCACGCCCCACTCAGACCTCACAGACTGTGAGCACAAAAACCAGCACCGGATCCCCTGCCATGCACAGAGCCTATAACCACTGCACAGCAAAAGACCCGAACCGGAGTATCAGCTGCGCTCAGGTTACTCCACTAGCACTTGTCTCCCGGTTGCCATGACGACGTGGCAGCACAGGGCAGGAGACCCTAACACAGTAGGAGCTCTACATTCCGAGAAAATCGAGTTCTTTCTTACACATTGCCCAGCAATTCCAGTTGTTCTGGGTCACCCTTGGCTGGCCTTTCATAATCCCACCATTGATTGGCAGTCGGGGGAGATTTCACATTGGGGTACTTTTTGTGATAAGGAATGTATCACGTTTCCAGTCAGAGTAGCAGCTATCATTCCAGAACTCATTCCGGTGGAATACCAGGAGTTTGCTGATGTTTTCTCCAAAGGCAATGCGGACATTCTGCCTCCCCATTGGCCTTATGATTGTGCTATTGAGTTAATTCCTGGTGCCGCATTGCCAAAGGGAAGATTATATGCATTATCAGGGCCAGAAACTGCGGCTATGAATGATTATGTAAAGGAGAGCCTTGAGAAAGGATTTATTAGACCATCAAAATCTCCTTTAAGTGCAGGCTTCTTCTTTGTGGAGAAAAAGGATGGCTCGCTTAGACCTTGCATTGATTTTAGAGCCCTGAATAAGATCTCAGTTAAAAACACCTATCCTTTGCCGTTGATTTCTGTACTCTTTGATCAGTTACGTTCTGCTGTGATTTTTTCTAAAATTGACCTTAGAGGAGTGTACAACCTCATCCGAATTAAATCTGGAGATGAGTGGAAAACGGCCTTCAGTACTCAGTCGGGTCACTACGTATACCTGGTGATGCCGTTCGGCCTGTCCAATGCTCCGGCAGTTTTTCAAGACCTCATTAACGATGTGCTCCGTGACTTCCTAGGGAAATTCGTGGTCGTTTACTTAGACGACATCCTGATTTTTTCTGAATCAATGGAACAACATGTTACCCAGGTGCGTCTGGTTCTTCAAAAGTTACGTGAGAATCATTTATATGCCAAGCTGGAGAAGTGTGAGTTTCATGTCACGGAAGTATCTTTTTTAGGGTACATAATTTCCCCTCAGGGATTTTCCATGGAACCAAAGAAACTCCAGGCCATCCTTAGTTGGGCGCAACCCACCAATTTAAAAGCAATTCAGCGCTTTTTAGGGTTTGCGAATTATTATAGGAGGTTCATTCATTCTTTTTCTGACCTGGTTGCTCCCATTGTAGCTCTGACAAAGAAAGGAGCGGATCCTACCAACTGGTCGCGTGAAGCTGAGTTGTCCTTCCGGGCCTTGAAACAAGCCTTTGTCTCGGCACCAGTCCTCAGACATCCTAATCCGGAATTGCCCTTTGTGGTGGAGGTTGATGCCTCGGAGGTTGGAGTGGGGGCTATCCTTTCTCAAAAGGATCCGGAGTCTCTGGAGTCACATCCTTGTGCCTTTATATCCAGGAAATTCTCCTCCGCTGAATCCAACTATGACGTTGGTAATCGGGAGTTACTGGCGGTAAAGTGGGCTTTCGAGGAGTGGAGGCATTGGCTGGAGGGAGCAAAACATACTATTTCGGTATTGACTGACCATAAGAACCTGCAATACATTGAATCGGCTAAGCGGCTTAATGCCCGGCAGGCACGTCGGGCATTATTTTTTACGCGTTTCAAATTTATAATCACTTTCAGGCCTGGTTCCAAGAATACTAAGGCTGATGCCCTGTCACGTAGCTTTCTTCCGGTTCACAATAACAATCCTGTTACCCCCATACTTCCATCTTCGGTCATCTGGGCGGGCCTCACACAAGATTTATTTACCCAGTTAAAACAGCTTCAACACCAAGCTCCTAGAATTACTCCTGCTGGTCGTCTTTACGTCCCTGAGTTTTTGAGAGCTACTGTTTTAACGGAATTCCATGATAACAAAGTTTCAGGGCATCCAGGAGTCTCTAAGACATTGGAGTTAGTCTCTCGCTCAGTATGGTGGCCTGGTCTTTCTAAAGACGTCAAGGAATTTGTTTATTCATGTCAGGTTTGTGCACAGCATAAGGTTCCCCATTCCTTGCCCATCGGGCAACTTATGCCCTTAAATGTTCCTCTCAGGCCGTGGTCTCATATTTCCATGGATTTTGTGGTTGACCTTCCCCTTTCAGCCGGATTCCGAGTCATATGGGTGGTAGTGGACCGTTTTAGTAAAATGGCTCATTTTATTGCTCTTCCCCGATTGCCTTCTGCCCAAGGGTTGGTAGTTTTGTTTCTCCGCCATGTATTCAGGCTTCATGGGTTGCCTACTGATATTGTTTCTGATCGGGGTCCACAATTCATCGCACAATTCTGGAAATGTTTTTGTGCCTCATTGAAGATGAAATTGTCGTTAACATCCGGTTACCACCCACAATCCAACGGGCAAACCGAACAAGTTAACCAATCATTGAAACAATATTTGCGCTTGTATTCAGCCAAACTCCAGAATGATTGGTCCGAGTTTCTTCCGTTGGCTGAATTTGCTTACAATAATTCTTGTCATTCCTCCACTAAAGAGTCTCCATTCTTTTCAGTTTTTGGTTTTCACCCCAGAGCTAATTCTTTTTTTCATCATTCCTCAGTCTCCTTGCTTACCTTAACCTCCCATCTCAGAGCCATTTGGAAAAAGGTGCACCTTGCTCTCAGAAAAGCGGCCTTTCCAGAGAAGAAATTTTCTGACAGGCTCCGACGTCCTTGCACTTTTAAGGTGGGAGATAGGGTGTGGTTGTCGACTCGCAACATCAGGCTTCGACAATCCTCGGCTAGACTGGGACCCAAATTTATTGGGCCATTTCTTATTATTAAAAGAGTCAACCCAGTTGCCTTTCGGTTACGTTTACCAATATCTCTCAGGATTGGAAATACGTTTCATTGTTCCCTGTTGAAACAATACGTTTCTTCCAGTAGATTTCCTCGGAAGATCTCTCAGGGTAGATCTCCAGTGGATGTACAGGGACAACAGGAGTTCTTGGTAGAGAAGGTTCTCGATTCCAAATTGTCCCGGGATCGGCTGTATTTTCTGGTTCACTGGAAAGGCTATGGTCCGGAGGAAAGGTCTTGGGTCCTGGATAAGGATCTTCATGCCCCGAGGCTCAAGAGGGCATTTTTTCGGGCATTTCCTCAGAAACCTGGCTTTAGGGGTTCCTTGACCCCTCCTCAAGGGGGGGGGGGTACTGTTAGGCGCCGGGGTCCGCTTGATGGTCTGCGCGGCCCGGCGCCTAGCAACTAGAGACGCCGTGCACGTACAGCCGCCGGCTCCCTAGCAACACTAGACGCCGGGCGTGCTGAGCCGCACGGACCCTAGCAACGGGGACGCCACTGGCGGACCGCGTTCCCCGTTGCTAGGCTTTAGGAAATTAAGATATTCACCTGCTCTCTGGCCGTGCAGCAAGGCAGCTGCACAGCATTTATTCTCATCAGCCTTTAGCAGCTGATTGGAGGACTCCTTGTTAAATACACTTCCAGGGCTTCTCACAGACGCCGGTAATAGCTTCCTGCATGCTGCCTTTGTTTGCTGAGAGTCTGTTTCCAGTCCTGCTGTATCCGGTCATTCCAGTCCTCAGAAGTCCGGTATTCGGGAGTTGTCATCTCATCCCAAGAGGTCGTTTGGTTCCCTGGAGTCCTGACTGATCACCGTTTTATATCCAGTGGTGTTCGTGAGTTGCGGCTCTGCCGTGTGTTGCGGCTCAGCCGCTTTACCTTTTATATTTTGTGTTTGGAGCATTTGCGGAGGGTTCCGCTTCCACAAGTCCTCTCTGGTACTCGGCGGTGCCGGGTAGGAGAATTGGACAAGTGGATATTTTGGTTGTCCTTTTCCCTGGCGGTTTCTCCACACATATTATAGTTTTGAGTTTGCTTAGCCCCTGGCCTGGTTGTTTAGTTAGAGGGCCTCTTGTTATCACCCTGTCTCGGGTTTCCCTTTGTCTCTTATTAAGACCGGGGGGCATCGAAGTTGGGCAGACATAATCCGCCCTTCAAACGCGGCTGCCAAGGGCTCAAGAAACCATAGTCTCGCAGGGGATTTCTGACAACACGGGTGAGACAACAGAGTTAGGGCGCCAGGGGCTATTTTCCTGTCCTGCTCCCTTTCCCAGCATTCCGTTCCAGTGCTCCGGTCCTTGCCATAAGATCTCCTCTGACCAGAGTGCTGGAATCATAACAGGAGGCAGATATAACATGTGCAGAGAGAGTTAGATTTGGGTGTGGTGTGTTCCAATCTGCAATCTAATTTGCAGTGTAAAAATAAAGCAGACAGTATTTACCCTGCACAGAAATAAAATAACCCACCCAAATCTTACTCTATCTTATTATATCTGCCTCCCCTGCAGTGCACATGGTTTTGCCCAACTGCTAAAAAAAATCCTGCTGCGATCAACTTGGAATTACCTCCATGGATTGGTTGAGGGGCAATGACCAGAAGTCCCAAATATGGTCAGCTGGGCTAGATGTAATGGCTGATCTTCTTCTGAAGATGGCAGCCTGGCTCCATGAGTCTTGAATCTCCCATTCACATCAATAGGACTTCTCAATAGGCTTTGTCAGCAAAGAGGTCATCCTTGTTCATCAGGTCGTGTTGCTCTTTCCAAAGCAAAGGTCCATCAGATATTTATTATCAAACCCTCATAAAATGTCATTAAGTTCTGGTTATTTAAATACAAGGGTCTCTATTTAGACACGTATGCTCTTAGTCATAAGCTAGGACAAAGGTTGACAGAAAAACCTCACTGTAGGAAAACTGACTATTATGGGAATTAAAATACTAGTTACAGATACTTAACTATAAGTTTAAAAGCACAATTTCTGAGGCAATACAGATGTATATTTGATTTTTTCTTCATCACCCTGATCAAAAGTTTACATACCCCAGTTCTTAATACTGTGTATTGCCCCCTTTAACATTAATGACAGCTTGAAGTCTTTTGTGGTAGTTGTGGATGAGGCTCTTTATTTTCTCAGATGGTAAAGCTGCCCATTCTTCTTGGCAAAAAGCCTCCAGTTCCTGTAAATTCTTGGGCTGTCTTGCATGAACTGCACGTTTGAGATCTCCCCAGAGTGGCTCAATGATATTGAGGTCAGGAGACTGAGATGGCCACTCCAGAACCTTCACTTTATTCTGCTGTAGCCAATGACAGGTTGACTTGGTCTTGTGTTTTGGATCATTGTCATGTTGGAACGTCCAAGTACGTCCCATGCGCAGCTTCCGGGCTGATGAGTGCAAATTTTCCTCCAGTATTTTCTGATAACATGCAGCATTCATCTTGCCATCAATATTGACCAAGTTTCCAGTGGCTTTGTAGCTCACACATCCCCAAAACATCAGCGATCCACCTCAGTGTTTCACAGTAGGAATGGTGTACCTTTCATCATAGGCCTTGTTGACTCCTCTCCAAATGTAACATTTATGGTTGTGGCCAAAAAGTTAAATTTTGGTCTCATCACTCCAAATGATTTTGTTTCAGAAGTTTTGAGGCTTTTCTCTGTGCTGTTTGGAGTATTGTAATCGGGATGCTTTGTGGCATTTGCATAGTAATGGCTTTCTTCTGGCGACTCGACCATGCAGCCCATTTTTCTTCAAATGCCTCCTTATTGTGCATCTTGAAACAACCACACCACTTTTTTTCAGAGTCCTGTATTTCAGCTGAAGTTATTTGTGTATTTTCTTTTCATCCCGGACAATTTTCCTGGCAGTTGTGGCTGAAATTTTTGTTGGTCTACCACACAGGTTCTCAAACTTGGTCCTCAGGACCCCACACTGTCCATGTTTTGCAGGTCACCTGTAGATTTTTAAAATGTGACAGTTGGTGATACACAGTGCACCTGCTGGGTGACATGGAAAATGTGAACCATGTGGGGTCCTGAGGACCTAGTTTGAGAACCACTGGTCTACCTGACCGTGATTTGGTTTCCACAGAAACCCTCATTTTCCACTTCTTAATTAGAGTTTGAACACTGCTGATTGGCATTCTCAATTGCTTGGATATCTTTTTATATCCCTTTCCTGTTTTATACAGTTCAATTACCTTTTCCCGCAGATCCTTTGACAATTCTTTTGCTTTCCCCATGACTCAGAATCCAGACACGTCAGTGTAGCACTGGATGAAAGATGCAAGGGTCTTTCAGGAGTCCAGAAACTCATTGACCTTTTATACACACATACTGATTACAAACAAACAGATCATAGGTGAGGATGGTTACCTTTAGTAGCCATTCAAACCCGTTTGTGTCGACTTGTGTGCATGTTATCAGGCCAAAATTTCCAGGGTATGTAAACTTTTGATCAGGGTCATTTGGGTAGTTTCTGTTGTCATTATGATTTAAAAAGAGTAAACACAGTTGTTTGACAATAAATGCCATCACCCAACCATTAACCATGAGTGAAAGAAACATTTGTGAGTTATCATTCATATTCTCTGACAAATGGCCAGAAAATCACAAATTCTGCTAGGATATGTAAACTTATGAGCACAACTGTATATGTCCACTGCTGCAGTATAATAATTATAACAATAACCTGTTGTGCTGCATCAGACCAGTGGTAGTGTCCTGTCTCATCAGTAATTCCAGTGACGATACACGCTGCTGCTATATGTCCACTGCTGCAGTATAATAATAATTATAACAACAACCTGTTGTGCTGCATCAGACCAGTGGTAGTGTCCTGTCTCATCAGTAATTCCAGTGACGATATACACTGCTGCTATATGTCCACTGCTGCTGTTTAATAACAACCACAAGTCCCTTACAGTGTTGTTGTGTTGTGCTGCATCAGACCAGTGGTAGTGTCCTGTCTCATCAGTCATTCCAGTGACAATATACGATGCTGCTATATGTCCACTGCTGCTGTTTAATAACAACCACAAGTCCCTTACAGTGTTGTTGTGTTGTGCTGCATCAGACCATTGGTAGTGTCCTGTCTCATCAGTCATTCCTGTGCCGCACACTGTCTTATATAACTCCCAAAAAATAATGGAGAACAAAAATTTGGAGGATAAAATAGGGAAAGATCAAGAACCACTTCCTCCTAGTGCTGAAGCTGCTGCCACTAGCCATGACATAGATGATGAAATGCCATCATCGTCGTCTGCCAAGGCCGATGCCCAATGTGATAGTAGAGGGCATGAAAAATCCAAAAAGACAAAGTTCAGTAAAAAGACCCCAAAAAAAGAAATTGAAATGGTCTGAGGAGAAACGTAAACTTGCCATTTGCCAATATGCCATTTATGACATGGAGTGGCATGGAACGGCTGAGGCCCTGGCCAGTGGCGTAACTACTGCCCCCGCAGTCCTCGCGGTGGCTTGGGGGCGAGGGGCTGCGGGGGCGCCACTGATTTAGAACAGATTGACATGCGGACGAGCGTCCGCATGTCAATCTGCGATCTCCTCTCCCTCCCTGCGGTGCCTGCTCCCCCGGCCCCCCCCCTATGTGTTGGAGGGACACGAGCGCATCGCGCGTCTCTCCTGTGTCCCTCCTGGCTCTCCCCCGGCTGGTCTAAGGAAGCATGTGCCGTTCGTGAGCTCTGATTGGCTCACGAACGGCACTTCCGTTATTAGACCAGCCGGGGGAGAGCCAGGAGGGACACAGGAGAGACGCGCGATGCGCTCGTGTCCCTCCAACACATAGGGGGGGGGCCGGGGGAGCAGGCACTGGGGCATATACCCGGCACTGGGGACATATACCTGGCACTGGGGGGGCAGATCTGGCACTGGGGACATATACCCGGCACTGAGGGCATGTACCTGGCACTGGGGGCATATACCTGGCACTGGGGGGGGCATATACCCGGCACTGGGGGCATGTACCTGGCACTGGGGGCATATACCTGGCACTGGGGGGGGCATATACCCGGCACTGGAGGCATATACCTGGCACTGGGGGGGAAGCAGGCACTGGGGGGGAATATCTGGCACTGGGGGCATGTACCTGGCACTGGGGGCATATAACCGGCACTGGGGGGGGCATATACCCGGCACTGGGGGCATATACCTGGCACTGGGGGGGCATATACCCGGCACTGGGGGCATATACCTGGCACTGGGGGGGAAGCAGGCACTGGGGGGGAATATCTGGCACTGGGGGCATATACCTGGCACTGGGGGCATATAACTGGCACTGGGGGGGCATGTACCTGGCACTGGGGGCATATACCTGGCACTTGGGGGGAATATCTGGCACTGTGGGAGAATATCTGGCACTGGGGGCATATACCTGGCACTGGGGGGGGCATATACCTGGCACTGGGGTAATATACCTGGCACTGGGGGGGCATATACCCGGCACTGGGGGCATATACCTGGCACTGGGGGGGAAGCAGGCACTGTGGGGGAATATCTGGCACTGGGTGCATATACCCGGCACTGTGGGGGAATATCTGGCACTGGGTGCATATACCTGGCACTGTGGGGGAATATCTGGCACTGGGAGCATATGTGGCACTGGGAGCACGGCCCTAGCAACAAGCACTACCCCCTAGCAACGAGCATGACACCCAGTGCATGAAACCCCTGGCAACGAGCATGACATCCTGGCACCGTGCATGGAACCAAGAGCATGAAACCCCTGGCAACGAGCAGGTAATTTAAAAGTAATTGGAAGCCTTACTGTAGAACTTAATGTGTAATGGGCATTACGGTGTGTGGCATAATGTATCACGGACATTGCAGTGTGTGTCATAATGTATCTGGCATTACGGTGTGTTGTAGACTATGTCACGGGCATTGTGGTATGTGGTATAATGTCTCAGGATCATTGTGTTGTGTGTCATACTGTGTCACAGACATTGTATGTGCTATAATGTATCAGGGGCATTGCAGTGTGTAGCATAATGTATAACGGGCATTGCGATTCCTGTCATAATGTGTCACAGGCATTACGGTGTGTGGCATAATGTGTCGGGGGCATTACGGTGTGTGGCATAATGTGTCGGGGGCATTACGGTGTGTGGCATAATGTGTAGGGGGCATTACGGTGTGTGCATATTGTGTCATGTGCATTATTGTCAGTGATCGCAAAAACGCGCTATGGCGCGTATTTTACCCAGAAACAGCCGCCCGGGACTCACATTTAGAAGATGAGCGGGTCCCACAGGACGCGCTCATCTGAATATGTGTTTGCATGTGTTAAGCCTGTCAGCGGAATGCAGGAGGTGACTGGCTGTTTCCTCGGCCAATCACCTCCTGTAGTCTCCATCCAATCACAGCCTGCAGCATCTCCCGCTTTGAATCCTGCTCCCCGCCAGCACATGAATCTGTGCTGCAGGGCTGACAGACTGGCCCCGCTCATCCGGCTCCACTGCCGCTCTGCCGCCAGCACCCTCCTCTGCGACTGGGAGTACAGCTCCGGATCTGCCCGCCGCCACCCCCCTACCCGGGACCCGCTCAACGCCCCACCGAGACCCGACAACTACCTTCCAGCAGGAGCCGGCCGGGCTGCGCAGCTCCCGCTGTTGGTAAGCAGTAGACAGTGCTGCATCGCCCCACTTCACCTGGAGTAGCTGGTGCAGATGCGGGATGTCCGGGGGCTGCAAGCTCCGTGTGTGCAATGTGAGGCCGCTCAGAGTGTCAGGGCCTCACTGACACCATTTTTCTGACAGCACAGTGCAGTGAGTGCACTGGCACAAGTAGCCAGCCGGCGCCGCAGCATGAAGGAGCTATCTGTAAAATCGCAAGCAGAGGCTGGCAAGAAGGAGCTCCTCCGATCGCTTCCCCTGACGGGCTGGCCACTGCTAAATATACCAGTAATCAGTACAACTGTGCAGTGACACTGACTTTCCCATTGCACCTGGGGCTCCACTACTTTGACACAGTTGGAACTGATTATCGGTATATTTAGCAGTGGCCAGCCCGTCAGGGGAAGCGATTGGACGAGCTCCTTCTTGCCAGAGAACAGCCTCTGCTTGCGATTTCACATAGAGCTCCTCCAGGCTGCGGCTACTACAGGCGCAGGCTGGCTACTTGTGCCAGTGCACTCACTGCACTGTGCTGTCAGAAAAAATGGTGAGTGTCAGTGAGTTGCTGCTGGGGGCGGTACCACTTGTGTCAAACGGCCCCTTCGTGCAACTGGAGGTGATAAGTGAGTGGTTACTGCAATGTGCCTCAGTGCTCTACCAGGCGCATTGTGTATAATAACGTGCTCTTCCAGGCGCATTGTGTATAATAACGTGTTCTACCTGGCGCAATGTGTATTATAACGTGTTCTACCTGGCGCAATGTGTATGATAACGTGCTCTACCTGGCGCAATGTGTATGATAACGTGCTCTACCTGGCGCAATGTGTATGATAACGTGTTCTACCTGGCGCAATGTGTATGATAACGTGTTCTACCTGGCTCAATGTGTATGATAACGTGTTCTACCTGGCGCAATGTGTATGATAACGTGCTCTACCTGGTGCAATGTGTATAATAACGTGCTCTACCAGGCGCAATGTGTATGATAACGTGCTCTACCTGGCGCAATGTGTATGATAACGTGTTCTACCTGGCGCAATGTGTATGATAACGTGTTCTACCTGGCGCAATGTGTATGATAACGTGTTCTACCTGGCGCAATGTGTATGATAACGTGCTCTACCTAGTGCAATGTGTATAATAACGTGCTCTACCAGGCGCATTGTGTATAATAACGTGTTCTACCTAGTGCAATGTGTATTATAACGTGCTCTACCAGGCGCATTGTGTATAATAACGTGTTCTACCTGGCGCAATGTGTATGATAATGTGCTCTACCAGGCGCATTGTGTATAATAACGTGTTCTACCTGGCGCAATGTGGCTGATAACGTGCTCTACCAGGCGCATTGTGTATAATAACGTGCTCTACCAGGCGCATTGTGTATAATAACGTGTTCTACCTGACGCAATGTGTATGATAACTTGCTCTGCCTAGCGGCAATGTGTATGATAACTTGCTCTACCTAGCGGCAATGTGTATAATAACGTGCTCTACCTAGCGGCAATGTGTATGATAACATGCTCTACCTGATGCAATGTGTATGATAACTTGCTCTACCTAGTGGCAATGTGTATGATAACATGGTCTACCTGGCGCAATGTGTATGATAACGTGCTCTACCTGGCGCAGTGTGTATAACGTGTTCTACCTGGCGCACTGTGTATGATAACGTGCTCTACCTAGCGGCAATGTGTATGATAACGTGCTCTACCTGGTGCAAAGTGTATGACGTGCTGTACCTGGTGCAAAGTGTATGACGTGCTGTACCTGGTGCAAAGTGTATGACGTGCTGTACCTGGAGCAAAGTGTATGACGTGCTGTACCTGGAGCAAAGTGTATGACGTGATCTACCTGGATCAGTGTGCATAGGAGGTTCTACCTGGTGCAATGTGTATAAGCGCCACTACTGTGTGGTGTAATGTGAATTGACACTATTATGTGGTCACGCCCCTTCCCTATGAAGCCACGCCCCTGAAATTTTGCGGCGCGACTACGGCGCGCACTACCTGTTCTTTATGGTCTAAGTGGTCTAGCACCAATTCACTTTCTGCCTAAGGGCACCAAAATGTCTAGTTACAGCTCTGGTGCAGGGTGTCCTGCATGCTACACAGCCCAGCAGCATTGTCACCCCATCCCCCCCATCTTGCAACACTTTTGTAGTGTCCAAACAAGATTAAAATTAATAAGAACCTTCATTCCGATGGGACCCAGAAAAAGACCGGTAGGACCCCAATTTTTAAAAGTGAAGGGTCCCTGGGACCCACTTTTTTTTTGGCTCAGCGCGATCACTGATTGTGTGTGGAATAATGTCTAAGGGCCATTGCAGTATGTGGAATAATGTATACTGGGCATTACTATAAGGAGGAAAAATGACAAATAATGTAAGGGGCATGAATCAGGATTATTTTTCTTTCCTGTGGTGGCCAACGTCTGGGCGTGCAGGTTACAAAACTGGGGTATAAGGTAGTCTTTTCCTGCAATGCCACGCCCTCCACGCCCATTTCGACAAAGCCACACACCCTTTTTGCCAGCGCGCGCCGCAGGCATTTTTCTACCTTTGCTAGTGCCAATTACGGGGTGTATGAGGGGGGCGCCGAAGGATTTTTTGGCTTGGGGGAGAAAAATTTCTAGTTACGCCACTGGCCCTGGCCTATGTTCATGACTAGTGGTTCAGCTTCACATGACGATGGAAGCCCTCATAACTGAGGCCTTGTCACTTATGTTAGACGTGTGCCCGGTATCCGCCATTAGTGCAGTGGGATTTAGACAATTGATGGAGGTATTGTGTCCCCGGTACCAAATCCCCACTAGATTCCACTTCACTAGGCAGGCGATAGCGAGATTTTGCCATTTAATTCCAGTGATTTTGACGTATAATTACAGTGATTTTGGCAATTAATGTCAGTAGTTGATAATTATTAATTACAGTGATCTTGCCATTTAATTCCAGTGATTTGGACGTATAATTACAGTTTTTTTGCCAATTAATGTCAGTGATTTACAATTATTAATTACACTGATCTTGCTAATTATTTCCAGTGATTTGGATGTATAATTCCAGTTGGAATTGTTTGTGTCGCTTGGCTTAGTCATACAGCTACCTTATTGCACCTCTTCGACATCTTTGTATGAGGTGCTGTTTGGGGCCTAGTTTTTGAAAAGTGCCATCCTGTGTGACACTGCCATATGAGTCCAGGGGTACTGCTGTATTAGTCCTGGGGTACTGCCGTATAAGTCCACCAATTGCAGACTGGAGCGTGCTGGAGATGCTGTCAGTGAACCGAACAATTGCGGCCCACTCTCGACATTCAGCCACTGCATGACACTACTAGATGGGCCAGGTGGTTGTGTTGCTTAGCTTAGTTATACAGCAACCTCATTGCAAATCTTTTTCTTCTTTGCATGATGTGCTCTTTGGGGCCTTTTTTTTATATCTGCCCTTCTGTCTGCCACTGCAGTGCCACGCCTAGATGGGCCAATTGTTTGTGCCACTTGGCTTAGTCATACAACTACCTCATTGCAATTCTTTTTCTTCTTTGCATGATATGCTGTTTGGGGCCTTTTTTTATATCTGTCCTCCTGTCTGTCACTGCAGTGCACTCCTAGATGGGCCAATTGTTTGTGTCGCTTGGCTCAATCATACAACTACCTCACTGCAAATCTTTTTCTTCTTTGCATGATGTGCTGTTTGTGCCCTTTTTTTAATATCTGCCCTCCTGTCTGGCACTGCAGTGCCACGTCTAGATGGGCCAAATGTTTGTGTCGCTTGGCTTAGTCATACAACTACCTCATTGCAATTCTTTTTCTTCTTTGCATCATGTGCTGTTTGGGGCCTTTTTTTTGTATCTGCCCTCGTGTCTGACACTGCAGTGCCACGCCTAGATGGGCTAAGTGTTTGTGTTGTCCACTTATGTCGCTTAGCTTAGTCATCCATCAACCTCGGTGCAACCTTTTGGCCTAAAAACAATATTGTAAGGTGTTCAGTGTTCAGAATAGACTGGAAATGAGTGGAAATGGTTGTTATTGAGGTTAATAATACAGTAGGAGCAAAATTACCCCCAAATTCTGTGATTTTAGCTATTTTTATCAAAAATCATCTAAATTCAAAGCCAAAACCCAAAAGGGTGGTTTTGGCAAAACCAAGCCAAAACCAAAACAAGAAAGTGGAATTAGAACAAAACACGAAAAGTGCCAGCTGCACATCTCTAATACTAATAATACATAATAATGTCTCCATTATAACAGGAATATATACTGTAGTAGTATCCCTGGTATAAAAGAAACATATAGTAGTGTCCACATTACAATAGAAATATATAGAATTGCCCTCATAATAGAAATATACAGTAGTGTCCACATTATATTAATTACCCCATCAGCCCAGCCCGTAAAGAACAAAAGCCGCTCAGTGCTGATGCATCACATAAGCTGAGTGAAGGGAAACAGCTGCACTGTTGCACCCAGCAAGGGACCCCAGGCTCCTATCTTTGTGCCAGCCACAGCCATCAGGGGAGAAAGTGTTATGTGCTCCCAGTAAACCTGACAAAGTGGGAGGCTCCATCATGCTGACAAGCACCATAGTCTTGTTCCTCGGTGATGCATAATTGTGGTAATGGCGATCATGGGTGTAAGGTATGTGGCACGTGGTACTGCGTACCTGCTGCCAAATTCTTAAGGGTATGCCGTACCCGAGCATACCCACATACTGGCACCACTGCTTCCAGCCCACTGTGTGCTATTCCTGTAATGTTTACCTCCACTGATACACTGCATATCCTGCCAGCAGAAACCTACGCAGTACATCCCAGATGGCTGTCTCGGATGGTTCCTCCGTGGGCAGGGTGTACTTCATGTTAATCTAAACATGCAGGGTATAGCATACCACTACACACGTGGCAGTTTTCCCATACATGCATTTGGCACTTGTATTGCTCATCTCCAACAGTGTAACCTTCGTAGTGTGCCCAACATGGCTGCCTTATCTGGTACGCTTGTGGATGGGATGAAAAATACATGGACCTGATGGTTTTGTTGGGACCCTAGTTTGAGCATTAGGATACTGCAATCACCCCCATTTTGTGTAATTTCTTCTAGGTGTTGATTATTCCACCCAGGGTAATCATGCGCAGTGTACCCTAGATGGCTGCCTCACCTGGTAACCTGTGAGGGTGGAATACACAACCTATGGAAGTTATTACTCAAAATGTCTACACCAATCCTGCATTATGCTTACTGTGTGCCATAGGGTTTCTTTTTTATGTCTGTGCAGCTTGTCTCTCACTGTATTACTTAATTCTTATGCATTATGGATCCTATTCAGTAAGGATTGCAAACTCTGTGTTTTAGCAGAATTTGCAATCCTTTGACTTGCATGCTGGGGGCCGCCCATAGCAGGACAAGGCCGTCCAGCATGCTGTCCGCCGCCCATCTACTGTGATCATGCTGAAATTGCTGCGTGATTACAATTTTGGAGTGATCGCATAAATTATGGAAGCCTCTTGCCGGAGCAGCCTGGCTACGATGGCAGGAGGCCACTGCCATCTTTTTGATTAGAGCGGCTGCGTGTGATGTCACACAGCCACCAGGATAATGCCAACATGCCCCACCCAGTTCACGTCCCCATTTCCCTGTTGCCACACCCACAACGCTTCGTCTCTGCATTGGAAACGGAGCGTTGCCACCCTGCGAACAGCTCTGCTGTCAATCAGGTAGAGGCATTTGTAACTACTGGGGATCACATGCAGTAAATGCAGGCGCATGTGCAGGATGGGCCCTGCGCATGCACTTACGTGGCGATCGCAAAAATTCCAGTTGGATTGCGATTTGAATTAGCACCTTTGTGCATTGTTTTTGATGTCTGTAAAGTGCCTTGAGCCCTGCTGGAGAAAAAGTACTATATAAAATTATTACCAATGTGTTACAAGACGCTAGCAGCACATCTGTATTACTACACTCCAGCAGCACGATTCCTGCATGTATCCGTGTTCAGCATCAGCTGCTGCATAATTAGTATTTTGCCTCCATGTGTCTAGCTGTCCAGCTGCATGTCCTTTACTTTAGTCATTACCTCTATGGATTCCTGGGGCTGATTTGAGCAGCCACATATAGATTCCCTTCCTGGTCACTTCCAATCTGCAGGTTATAGTTCCTGCTGCATGTGAAAACCTGTCAGCTCTGTGAACTCCAGAGATTCAGATACCCTGTCTAGATCATTTTCCTGGTCGGATCCAGCTTGCCTAGAATTCAGATTTTATGTGGAACTTCCACACAGGCTCTTGCCTTTCGCATTTATTTCTTTATTGTTACTACCTTGTGCACTGTTGCATTTATTTACGATTTGGTTGCTTATATCACCCTTTGCATTGTTGCATTTACATACAGTCTGTGTTCTATACCACCCTGTGCATTGTTGCATTTACATAGTTTGTGTTAATTATTATTCCAACCTGTGCATTGTTGCACTCATGTGCATTTGTGTATTATCTCTGTCTGTACACTTAACAGCATAATCAAGATTGTGTTCAGTCTCACCGTACTGCATTTACTCTTGCCCAGCCTCTAATAGTCGCCATGTCCTTACATAAGACCTGGGGGCATCTGAGTACGGGGTGGACCTAATTCACCCTGGAAAGGCGGCTGCTAAAGGTGAAGCCTAGCATCGCAGGAGGCTAAAAGACTGCTGGGCAAGTGTAATTGTGTGAACATCACCAAGAATCACCTGGTAGCCCTTAGAACACCATAATCCACGTATCACAATGTCCCATGAGATTAGTGAGTTACTAAAAATTTACAGTAATTATAGTGATACTAAACTTATATCTGTAACACAAAAGTTCAATGAAAATTTCAGCCTTGGTTCTTTCCCTGATCACATATTTTCAACAAAACATTTCAGATAGGGCGTGGCCTGGCTGCTGAGCCGACAGGACGTGCGGAGCTGGAGCTCCTGGCCGGGTCTCCGATCTCTGCCCTTTCTACACCCCTAGGGTGTCCCATGACCCACCACTCTCCCTGTTGGGGTCCCCCTGCTCTGACCTGTGTGGTCCGTGGAGCTGGCAGACACCTCCTGTGTCTGTGCGGGATGCGGCCTGCGGGTTGGGGTGTAGCCGGGGCCTCTCCTGCTGGCAGCCACCGGGATGCGGCTCCTACTTCCGGTCCCGGCGCAGCGGTGCTCCCTTCAGCTGCTGGATCCCCGTCTGCCATCCGGGTCCTCCGGGATCCCCTGGTTCTCGTTGGCCTCCTCACCCTCCCGGAGGACGCCATCCACTGCACTACGGACCTCCGGCCTCTTCTGTTTCCGGAAGCCGGGGGCCCGACGCCGCACACTCTGAGGTCGGAGCCGGGAGCGACATCCGGCTGTGACGGGGGACACTGACGAGCAGCATATTTAGCTGTGGAAGACTACTGCGGCTCTGTACAGGTACCACCAGCCTTCTCCTACCTGCTTGCTAGCAGCCTGCACATCCATACCCTCCTTCCCTAACCTCTCCAAGTGGGCCCTTAGCTGCCGCAGCCCAGCGTTGCCATCCCTATCCCCCCGGCAGCCTGTGTCTCCTCAGCACCCCGGCGGCCCGGGACGCCACGCTAAGGGCCCCCCTGCTGTGGCCCTCCGTAGCCCGCATTTCAACTAGCCCCAGGTCCCCTGCACTATCTCTGGCTCCGCACACTCCTGCCCCCCCTATGGGCCCCTGCTTCTCCCGGCTCCTGTGACGGCCCTTATTACTGCTGGGGCCTGACACCCCTAACCCACCACCCGAGCTTGGTACTGCCCCGGTCACTGGATGGTCCGTAGCCGGGCTTTCCCCCGCAGACCCTGGATAGGGGCGGATATACACGATACACCAGCTCATCTCCTGCACCCTTGTCAGTGTCCGGAGTCTTACCGGTACGCTGGGGCCGCGGGGCTGGCTTCCTTGGCATTGTGCGGGCAGCGGCGGAGGTGGGCTGCTGCGCCGGATCCGTGGGCAGCAGTAGCGGAGGTGAGGGGGTCCGCTCGTGGTGGCGGGACGCCGCTACAGCGGGTCGCTCTTGCTGAACCGTTGCTTGGAGACCAGGGGCAGTGAGCAATGTGGCTTTGCAAAAAGGTCTGCATTACTGGGCGCCGCCATGTTGGAGACCAAGTTTTAAGCATAGTTCCTGTTTCTTCCAGCCAATCCAGGGGAAGCTCTCCCTATAAAAGGGGGCTGGTTTAGGACAGGGATGCCAGTGCTTCAAGTTACAACCCTGTTGTAGGTGCTTTAGCCTGTGCTCCCAGGATTCCTGCTGTATCTTGGTTCCTCCTGATCCTGCTTGGTCGGTTCTCTGTTGCTGCTGCAGCCCTGCCGTTTCTTGCCTGCTACTGCCTGTGGAAGCGCTCCTGGAAAACCCGGTCCAGTAAGACTCTTTGGGCACAGTCGGCCCCGGGTCTTCTGCCTCGTCTTTCAAGCCACACTCCACAGATCTCCTTCACCAGCCACGCCTTTGTACCACTGACCACAGCCTGCAGATTATTATCTTCAAGCCTCGTTTTCCAAACCACAGTCCACAGTCCTTGTTTCCAGCCACGTTTTCAACTACCATCCACAGTTCCACAGTTCATCATCTACAGTCTCGTCTTTCAAATCACAGTCCGCAGTTCTTCACCTCCAGCCACGTCTTTAACCATTGTGCTTCAGCCTCAGTTCCCTACCTCAGCTCTGTACATAATAAATACTTTCCAATGACTCTCAAACCCCGCCTACGTTCTTCATTGCTCCGTGTCCCATGCGAAGGAACTATATCCAGCCCCCTCATCTGGTTCATTCACAGCCTGCTACCTCCTCGGGCAAATCTCAGCTGCCGGATCCTCAAACCCAGCCAGACGTGACAACCCTCTGGTTGCCTGACTCCGCTCCGGGATCACGTGGGCCTTTCTATCGGCTGAAGCTCCCCGGCCCTGTCCCAGGCACGCTGCCCTGCTGGCCGCCTTATGACATCTCTCTAGTAACCCCGCCTTACCCCCCTGGTCCTGAGCCAGACTGCTGGAGCACCTTCTCTACCCCCTTTCTGCCATCTCCCCCCCTTCTCATCTGTACAAGATTCCCAGAGGTGGCAAAAAATCGCAGGGATCTGACCTCACACCATTCCTTACTAAAAAGAGCACTCCAGTCAAGAACAGGTCCGATGCTCCTGAACACCTCCATGGTCCTTCAGACTCGATCCTGATGACGACGATCTCACACCCCTTACCCGCAGGGACTTTCCCTCCTTAAAGAGGTCCGGGACGTCAAGACCTCTGTCCAGGCTCTCCACTCCCTGAAGTCTGATATCGCCGAAATTGGCTCTAGAACGGATCAACTCGAGTGGCGAGTGGAAGAGGTGGTAACGTTCCAACAATCGGTCGAGACCGACTTCCATCAACTCCGCCAAGATGTTGCCCAATTGCGGGGGGAGCATGAGGACCAGGACAATTGGGCGAGGAGAAATAATCTCAGGAGCCGGGGTATTCCTGAAGAGGTTGAAGCGGCCCATCTTGATCTTTACCTTAAATGCCTCTTTACCCACCTGTCACCTGACACCCCCGAAGACCATCTCCTCCTGGACCGCGCACACCGAGCCCTCCGACCCCGCTCCCAAGACTCTTCCCAGCCCAGGGACGTCATTCTCCGAATGCACTACTTCACTGCGAAAGAGTCCGTTATGAGAGAGGCCCGGCGGCTGGGGTCTGTGACCTTCCAAAATGTCTCCCTGCAGATCTTCCAGGACTTATCCCCGCTCACCCTAGCCAAACATAGGGACTTTAAGCCCATCACTTCCCTGCTTTCCCAGCGCAATATTAAGTACCGCTGGGGCTTCCTATTCCGTATCCTGGTTTGGCATCAAGGGAAGCTACTCACAGCCAGAAACCCACCCGAGGCTCAATCGTTGCTCTCCAAGCTGGGTATCCACACCGACGAACAGGACCTTTCTGCTTCACGTCTGCTTCCACGGACACAGCGGAACCCACTTCCGCCCCCCCCGTTCGGAGTGGGTCACAGTTCCGGGATCTTCGGCCTCTCCGGCTCCACCTCCGGTTCCCTGATGGACTTCTAGCTTTCTGAGTTGACGTACCATACCTATGTTTGTGTCGACCTTTCCTGGTCATACTCCCTAGCTGGGGAGCTGTTTACCTTTAGATCTCCCATGTTCTGCCTTCCCGATCCCTTAGTTGGTTCTCGACCGTTATGATGTTACCCCTTGTTACAGTGTGATATTTTTTTTTCTTGTCTCTTTTTTCCTCTCTCCCTTGATTTCTCTCTGGAGCTGGCGCTCCACCTGTTCCTCATTCCTGTCTTCTCTCCAGCTTTTCCCTTCAGGTCCCTCCAGGGGGGTCTGCCTCTTACCCGTTGCTACGCGGTTTGTGATGCATTGTCTGGATGCCATGCTGCACCCCCTTAGGGCTTCGAGCCTCCTTGCTGACCTAGGTGGCCTACTGACACCTAGTACCCCTTCCCCCTGTCAGCACCACCGGTCCTGGCCTCTACCGCCGGATGACCAACTGCCCTCCCCTCCCTTACGGTTTCCTTTCCTTCCTCCCTCCTTTCTGACCACGCTATCTCACACTTTGTATCCTTCTCATCTATTTCTCTTTCTTCTTACCCCACTTTTGGAACTCTACGCTCTCTCTATTCTGCCTACCTCTTTGCTGCTTGCCCATGGGTCTCCGGGTACTCTCCTTAAATGTGAAGGGCCTGAATAGCCCTCAAAAAGAGAGGTAAGCTCTTTGCCTCCCTTAAACTCCTTAGGGGCGACCGGGTCTTCCTCCAGGAGACTCATTTCCTACATAACTCCCACCCTATGCTGCAATGTACACCGTACCCTGATTCTTTCCACGCCTGTGACCATTCGTCCCAAAAACGGGGGGTCGCGATCTTATTTGCCCGTCACCTCACCTTTCAACTTCTAGATTCCCACGCTGATAAGGACGGCTAGTTTCTTGTGTTGGTGAGGAAACTTAACAACAAATTATGCACATCAGCTAACATCTATGCCCTTAACCAACGACAAGAGCTGTTCTTTGCAAAACTAGATACTCTCCTTACTCGAGTCCGAAAGGCGACCTCATACTGGCCAGGGATTTTAACTCCGTTTTAAATCCAAATATAGACCGCTCTCCCTCTCTGCCCTCTGCTTCCCCGTCGGACTCTCTCCGCTCTAAATCCCTCCTCCTTCTCATGCGATCCCAGCTTCTCTACGACTCCTGGAGGATAAAAGATCCCTCAGCGCGTGACTACACCTTCTATTCTGCTCCTCATAATTCGTACTCCCGCATCGATATGGTCCTGCTCAGCCATGAACTTGCCCTGAATCTCCACGCAGCCCATATACACACATTGATCTGGTCTGACCATGCCCCTATCTCTTGCGACCTCTCGGGCATGCTCTCTCGCCCCCGCCCCATGACTTGGCGCCTCAACGACTCCCTCCTTCACAACCCGGAGATACGCTCCCATCTTCAGGATAAGCTTTCTGACTATTTTACCCTGAACGACTCCCCCGACATTTCCAGGTCTACTCTCTGGCTGGCACACAAAGCAGTCCTTCGTGGGCACATCATCAGCCTAGCTTCGAAAGCCAAGAAACAGTCTCTCACCCAGTATAACAGACTCTCTATGTAACTCCACACCCTTGAGACCCAGCACAAGGCGTCCTCCGACCAGGCTATCTTGTCTGAACTCCGTACTGTTAAAGCGGAACTCGATCTCCTTCTCTCCAGATGGGTGGCTAAACGTCTCAAATGGCTTCACAAGTCTTTTTATGAGAAGGGAGATAAGGCGGACAAGATCCTGGTGGCACGACTCCGCTCTGCGAGAGCCAAAACTAATATTATTTCTATAAGAGACCCTCTCAATCAGTTAGTTCATGACCCTACCGCCATTAGGGCTGCCTTTCAATCCTACTATGCCGACTTGTACAATCTGCCACCCTCCTCCCCGTCCCACTCTGACCTGGTCTCTCACTTTCTCTCAGCCTCTAACCTGCTTAGATTGCCTCAGGACGCCATGGACCATCTTAACAGTGAGATCTCGGTGGAAGAAATTGCCCAGACTATACTCATGCAAAAGATCGGTAAATCCCCTGGCCCAGATGGGTTCACAGCTCTTTACTACAAAAAATTCTGCGATCTTCTCTCCCCCCACCTCCAATACCTGTTTAATAAGATAATCCATGGTGACTCTTTTCCTCCAGAGATGTTAGAGGCCAGAATTGTGGTGATTCCTAAGGAGGGCAAGGACGCCCTTAACTGCGCTAGCTACCGCCCTATATCTCTCCTGAACCTGGACCTCACAATTTTTGCTAAAATCCTAGCCAATCGCCTTAGCCCATATCTCCCTTCCCTTGTCCACTACGACCAAGTGGGGTTTATTCCGGGCCGCCAGGTGAGGGATAACACCAGACGAGCTATCGATTTGATACACATCTCAAACTCCAGTGGATCCCCTGCTATTATGCTCTCCCTGGATGCTGAAAAAGCTTTCGACCGGATCTCCTGGAGTTTTTTGAGAGCCGCCCTGGAGGCCTATGGCTTGTTGGGTGACTTCCTCACTGGTGTTCTGGCACTATACTCCACCCCCTCCGCCACGGTCTTAATCAATGGTGTCCCGTCTGCCCCGGTCCTCATATTGAATGGTACGCGTCAGGGGTGCCCTCTATCACCGTTGATATTCGCCCTTGTTTTTGAGCCGCTCGCCTCTCAAATTAGAGCTCATCCAGGTATACATGGTATACCAGAAGGCCATACCGACCCTAAAATCTCCCTCTTCGCAGATGACGTTCTACTTTCCTTGACCCAGCCCCTTATCTCGCTCCCAAATCTATTCCCAGTCCTCCATTCTTATAGCCTTGTATCAGGCTACAAGATCAACTATTCCAAGTCCGAGGCTATGCTGCTCCATGTCCCCCACCAAGAAGCTGAATCCCTTCGTGCCAACTTCAATTTTAAATGGCAGCCTACAAAGATCAAATATCTGGGGATGTACATGACCTCCCGCTACGATTCTCTCTTCCGGGAAAACTTTCCACCCCTCCTCACCAAAACACTCACTGACCTGGCGTCCTGGAACAGTCTTTTCATTTCGTGGCAGGGCAGGATCATAGCAGTTAAAATGAACATAGTCCCCAAATGGCTCTACCTTTTCCAGACCCTCCCGGTGGCAGTTCCAGCCTCCTTTCTTTGTACTACACAACGAGCCCTTGTGCGCTTTATCTGGAACCACAGACCCCCCCGCATAGCTGCCAATACCCTGAAACGGCCAACCTCCGATGGCAGTAGAGGTCTTCCTGATATCAGACTCTATTACCTAGCCTCCCATCTCTCCCAAATTGTCACCTCTTATGCTCCTCCGGGGTCCGTATCCTGGTTGGATATCGAAGCAGCCCACGTCAACCTTTCGGACCTGACCCCCTTATGGGGTCTGCCCTCTACCTCCCGGCCCCCAACCTCCAAACTCCTCCCCACTATTAAATTTAACCTTAAAATTTGGGACTCCCACTCTCTGAGGATTGGTCTTACCACTACCCCCTCACCCTTGACCCCTATTTCGCAGAACCCTATGTTTCCTCCCGGATTCTCGATTACGAGATTCCGTACATGGATAACGCTGGGCTTCAAATTCCCGACTGATTTTGCTGATCGGGGTCAATGGTTGTCCCTACCTGTCCTCCAACAGAAGACCCCCTTGCACTCACTTAATCCCTTTCAATTCCTACAAATCCGGCACTTCTTAGGTTCTCTGCCCTCCTCCGCTTTGCTCCGAGTCCTCACTCCCTTTGAAAGTTTATGCATACACTCTCACCTCTCCAAAGGCTTAATCTCCCTGTCACAACTGAGGGTTTAGGCTGACGGGAGGAAGCCTCAGTTGTAGGGGCTGAGATGAAATTATACCTGGGAGGTTTAATCAGACCCCTGGACATGTAAGTGCAGATTGATTACCCGAAGGTGTGACCATGACAACCAGTTTAAAATTCAAAATAAAAGTTTATTTAACAGACTCCGTGAAATGACAAGCAGCATTCAAAGTAAATCAAAGACAGTGGCAAATAACACAGTTCCTGGATCACATAACCATAGGAGGTATCTCAGAGCACTGGTAGGTATAGAACAGATGTAAAAGTCCTTTGATGGAATCACCTTACCAGGCCTGGTTGTAGTAGTGGAGATAGCCGAGGAACATGCCAGTAGTTGTAACAGGTGAATCTGGTAACTTGAGTAAGCTGCTGTATCAGCTGGATGGAACCAGCCAGGTGGTAAAACACGGAGTGGATGCTGAGTGGAATCAGCCGGGTGATGAAACACAGAGTGAATGCTGAATGGAATCAGCCAGGTAAACACAGAGTGGATGATGAGAGATGCTTGGGAGCGTAGAAACAGATTAGCTGAAAGATGATTACCGGTGATAGAGGATACTGCTGGTAAGATAGGATACGCTGGATCTGCACCGGTGTTTGATAGAAGCTGAAATCTGTTGAAAGCTGACTGCTGGAAGCAGATAGTAGATAGCTGGAAACTGGACAGCCACGGAAGGCTGTAGAGTCAGGCTGCACTGCAAGATGGAAAGCAGGTGCGGGTCTCTTTGTGGATGCTGGAGACAGGAACTGGAACCTGGAGAAACAAGCCACAGGAGAGAGAGACTGGAACAAGGTATGACATTCAAAGCACTGACATCTATCTGGCCCAGACACAGGATACTTATACCTGCTGCTCTGCAGGCATTGGCTGGGCAATTATGCAGATTCCAGAGATGGTGGATTGGAGGAATTGGAGCATGTGATCAAATCCAACATGGCTGCGCCCATGCTGGAACCTGGAGGGAAAACTGGTTTGAAATGAAATGTGCAAACATAGTGATAATGGCGGCGCCAGATGACTGTTATCTGCTGAGACACTTGGAGGGCAGCAGAGGCCGCGGCAGGCTTGATACACTACACTGAGAACCTGCAGCAATAACACAGGAACTGCGGCGGAGGCCGCGGAGGACGGGAGACGCCATGTTGGATTCAAACATGGCGCCGCTGCGGTAGTGTCTCAGAATGACAGGAGAGATGTGCAGAGTGTTGACACAGATGAGATCCGGATTTGGAACGCTGGGCCAGTCTCAGAAGACACCTAAACGGCAGGTAATGGCGTCCAGATACCCGGATCGTGACACTCCCAACTTTACTCCCTTTTACTAGGTTCTTCCCTCCCCTCCTCCCAGCCCTACGAACTCGCATGGGAGCGTGATCTTGGGCCCCCCTCCAGAGAGTGAGGACTGGGAGGACATGAGACTGGGGATTGCTAAATGCTCTATTGCTACTGCCTTCAAGGAGACGGCTTACAAAATTTACTACCTTTGGTACTACACCCCTGATAGACTTAACAAACTCTTTCCGTCTTACTCCCCTAACTGCTGGAGGAACTGCGGATCTAGAGGCACTATGCTACACATATGGTGGACCTGCCCGTCCATCGCTTCCTTTTGGAATCTAGTCCACTCCCTCCTTAACTCCCCTCTGGATTCCCCCGTGCTGAAAGATCCCTGGATCTTTTTGCTGTGTTACCCTCCCCCGATGCTTAATAAATTCTCCCAAAAACTAACCACACATATTCTAACTGCGGCAAAATCACTGATAGCCCTTAATTGGAAGAACCCCTCTCCACCCTCTCTCCCGTATCTTAAAACCAAAATTTGGCATATTGCATAAATGGAGAGGATTACATATTATCTCCACGACCGGGGTCATGTTTTTGAGCAGGGTTGGGCCCCTGGCTCGCTGCTGAACGCAAACCGCCGTCTCCCCCCCTTGTTCCTGGCTCCTTCCGCAGACCCATGGGCGTTGCCTACTGCTCCTCCTCCAACTCCTCTCTCCTTTTTTTCTCTCTTCTCTTCTTCCCTCCTCTTCTTTTACTCCTTCTTATCTTCTCTCGTCTCTCCCCTGCCCTCCTCTCTCGTTTTTCTGATCTCACTATCTCCAGGATATGTACTGTGATTGGATTATATTGTGGTTTCCCTTCTCCCCCCCCCCCCTCTCCCTCCTCCCCCCCCCCCCCCCAGAGTTGATACTTGATTACTAATGTTGTATTTTTGCTGTCTATTCTAAAATTGTGGTTTCTTTTGGACGTTGGCTCTCTTGGCCGCTTGTCCCTTTTGTCAATCTATTGTTTGCCCACTCTGTTTAACCACGCAAAAATAAAGAATAAAATAAAATAAAAAACATTTCAGATATCATGCAAAAAAGATATAAAACAGATATAGCATCTCCTATATAATTTCCCAGATCTGTCACTCTGTGAATGTGTGGATAACGCTGGGCGCGGCTAGGAGCTCTCATTGGGTTAGCAGCAGGTCTATCACACCCAGCCCACAGCTGATTAGTAGAGATGAGCGGATTCGGTTTTACTCGGTTTTACTCGGTTCTCAAAACGGCATCTTATTGGCTATCCAAAACACGTGACATCCATGAGCCACTAAGATGCCGTTTTGAGAACCGAGTAAAACCGAACCAGCTCATCTCTACTGATTAGGGGAAAAACGCCCTCCCAAACAGGTTACATCCAATGGGAGGCTCTGTCCTTTGGCTGCTGTGTGTTCTCAGAGCAGGAGTAACAATGGGGCTGATGGAGCTGCAGCTCCACCCCCCAAAATAGGCCCACTGCATCTGCAGCATCATACCCTCCAACAATTTACACATAAAAATTGATACAAATTCGAAAAGGGGGTGTGGCTACGGGCCATGCCCCTTTTCCTATACTTTCAATGGAAGTTTGGAGAGCCAAACATCGGTACAGACCATAAAAAAAGGGACTGTACCTGGCAAATAGGTTCCTGCTGGAGGGTATGCCACTGCATCTGCAGCAAGTCTCTGCGCTGTAGATTGGGGGGAAAAAATCCTTTTACTGCAGGGTCCTATGGGGGTCATTCTGACCTGATCGCTTGCTGCAGTTCATCGCAGCGCAGCGATCAGGTCAGAACTGTGCATGCACCAGCACCGCAGTGCGCCGGCACATTGCTGACAGCCGACGGCTGTTGTCTAGCGATCACCTATGCCTGACAGGCAGAGGTGGGAGTGGGCGGCACGGCGCTGTTTGCTCTCCGTTTTGTGGCCGCGGTTCGGCCAATGCAGGCGTGGCCGGACCGTGAGGTGGGCGGGCTGCAGCGGCTATGTGACGTCACACGCAGCCGCTCCGACCCTGGCAGCGACGAGTAACTCCCGGACAGCCGCAGGAGCTGCGCTGGCTGGCAGTTACTCTTCAAGTACAAAAGCATCACCGCTGTGCGATGCTTTTGTATTTGTGCGGGGGTGCGGCTTGACATGCCGGGTGGACTTGCCCTGTGCCCTGCATCCCCCTGCATGTCAGTGTAAGTGATCGTAGCGGTGCTAAATTTAGCACAGCTACGATCAGGTCAGAATGACCCCCTATGTCCTGCTGCCAGTCCACCTGCCCCCTCCGGCGTCAACAATCCCCACTCCCTAGCCGTGGCGCACGTGGAACAAAAGCTGCTGCGGACACCGGCATAGATGTGTATGAAAGCGGCACAGCGGAAAGGCTTTCATAGCCCTCCCTGCTCCGCATACTCTCTGAGCCCGGGAGCCTCCTCTGCGTGTGATGTCACAGAAGTGCCTCCCCGCCACAGCCGCGCACAGATCCCCAGAGGCCCTGACTCCGCAACACAGCACCTGTCCGGCTGGCCTGGAAGCCCCGAGAAGGCTAATGTAACGGATAGAGTGGGTGATATCGCGGAGGGTAATGTCTGGACGCTGAATCAATGTAAAAGGTGACAGTACTGTGCAGTGCAGTGGGTGTGCAGTGTCACTGACACTGCACTCTCACCTTTTACTTTGATTCAGCGAGTCAGTCAGTTCTGCCAGCCATTCACTATTGTTAGCAACGGTGTCCCATGGTGCCGCATTACAGAGAAGTATACGCACTAAATAAACTACAGCTCCCAGCAACCCTTAGCGCCAAAGCATTCACGAGCTAAGGGCTGCTGGGAGCTGTAGTTGGAGTGCATTTTATTCCCTGTAATGCGGTGCGTTGGGACACTGGCGCTAACAATAGTAATTGGCTGCTGTGCGAGTCTCCGGGAGAGCCACTGCCAAAGGGAGGACAGCAGCCTAGCTGCTTCCAGGAGAAGCATTACCTGCACCTCCCCTACTCGCAGTATCTCCAGGCCCCATCCGCTGCACCTGCACACCCCCCTCCACCATCCATGGTGGCTTCGGAGCCCCTCCCCCACCCGCAGCACCCCTGCACCTGCCCCACCCACTGTGGCTCCGGACCCCCATCCACGGCACCCGCCCCTCCCCCACCACCGCACCAGCCCCTTCCCCACTCACACCACCCCTTCCCCACCCACGGCCCCCCTGGCCCCCCTCCCCATCCGCGTCTCCCCTGCACCCACCACTCCCCCAACCACAGCACCTAGTAGGTGATTCATCAGGCCCTGCGTGCGCTGTTCACGCCGCTGCAAGGGGCTACGACCCCTTAACCATCGCACACCCTTTGTGCAATATTTAACCACTCACACAATTATGATTGGAGGTAATACTCCATATAATACAACTATTGCACGCCACAAGAGCGTGCAAGGGTTAAGGGGGCGTAACCTATAATTAGTCATGAACACTATTGTGCCAGACAATAGAGCAATGAGAAACCTTCCCCGCAGAGAAGCTGATTGGTAATTTTTTCCTCAATAGCTGCCTCAGCCAGTCTCCATATAGCTGCATCGAGCTCTTGGTCTTCCTGTATACCTCCTCCCGAACAGTCAGGTTATACAGAAAGCCCCTTCCTGCCAACTGTGGCTTGGTTGGTTGAGCATTTACTGTCCTTTTTTTTGCATTAAATATTTCTGTGTGCCTTTGAGTGCTTTGTTTTTTTTCTGTCTCTTGTTTACTGTTCTTTCTAGCTGTCTTTAGGGCCCAATTCCAGGATGATGGCAAAAAAAAAGAAAAAATCTTCCTCTAATGGGCAAAACCATGTGCACTTCAGATGGCGCAGATATAACATGTGCAGAGAGAGTTAGATTTGGGTGGGGTGTGTTGAAACTGAAATCTAAACTGCAGTGTAAAACTAAAGCAGCCAGTATTTACCCTGCACAGAAACAATATAACTCACCCAAATGTAAATCTCTCTGTACAGGTTATGTCTCTCCTACCTGCAGATTAAGATGACCCTGAACCATGACACTACCCCCCTCCCCCCTTTTAGGGTGGCCTCTGGACACAGTCTAGGTTTATCCGGGTTTTCATCATGGAATTTGCGAACCAAGATCTTTCTTCGGAACCGTACCCTTTCCAGTCTAGTAGATACTGAAGATGCCAAAAGCGAATCCAAGATTTTCCTAACTTCGAATTCCACTCCCTGGGCTATGACCACTCTTTGCGGGCATGGGAGTTTCTTATGGAACTTATTTAAGACCGATGGTTTCAGTAAGGAAATATGAAACCAAGAAGAAACTTTAAGATATGGAGGTAATTTGAGTCTGTAGGTCATATAATTAATAACTTCTTCCACAGTTAAAGGACTAATGAATCGAGGTGCGAATTTCATAGAAGGAACTTGAAGTCTCAGATTGCGGGTAGAAAGCCAAACTTTATCTCCCACTTCCTACTTTGAGTCTAGGTGACACTCTCCTTTTCCTGTCCGCCCAGTTTTTATAGCGCAGGGAAGATTGCTGTAGGCTCTGATGGACCCCTTTTCAAATCTTGGAAAATCATTTCAGGACCTCTGTTACAGCATGAAGATGTAAAGCGTTAAGCTTTGGAATTCAGGAACCCGAGAATGTTGACCATAAATGGTGTAGAAAGGTGAGTGTCTGGTTGACAAGGAGCAACAGTTATTATGTGCGAACTCCACCCAGGGTAAGTATTCAACCCAATTATCTTCAGAAGAAGAGAGATGCAACCGAAGGAATGTTCCCAGGTCCTGATTGACTTCGTACTTCTGTTAGTTTGAGGATGGTAGGCTGTGGAAAACTTTAGTTGAACTTGCAATGCAGCACAGAGAGCTCTCTAGAATTTGGCTACAAATTGTACACCTCTGTCTAAGACTATTTGTCGGAAGACCATGAAGTTTGAAGATTTCAGAGATAACTAGATGAACTAATTCTGAAGCTGACAGTAGGCCCTTAAGTGGAAATTAGCAATTTTAAGGAAGCGGTCAATTACCACCCAAATGGTGGTATATCCTTTGGAAGACAGTATTTCTGTGATAAAGTCCATTGATAGATGGGTCCATAATCATCGGGGTGAAGGTAGCAGTTCCCCAGTAGGATGCTGATGGGATACTTCATGTTGTGCACATTTTATACATGAAGAAATGAAAGTCGACACATCGGATTTCAAAGATGGCCACCAAGAGATGTGTCGGATGAATTCCAAGATTTTATATAATTTCGGCATGCCCTGAAAACAGAGAAGAATGTGCCCAGGTGAGAAGTTTTTTCCGTAATGATGGTGGTACAAAGATCTACCCAGGGGGAGGTTGTATGTTTGTGACAGCAAATACCTTCGGCTCCAAAATGGGTTGTTGAAGGGTGGAATCTGCCAAATCTGCAGAAGGGAAAGAGCGGAAGAGTGCGCCTTCCTTCTGGATTTGTGTACACAGCTTGACAGAAGTTGAAGTGAGAAAAGAACACGGCCCAACAAGCTAAAACGAGGACTAAGGCATTGAACATTTAAAAAAAAAAGAGGTTACTAATCAACTCAAGATCGTATTCGAATGAGGTTATATGCTCCTCTCATATTCAACTTGGTAAAAATCATTGCTCCTTTGATTTGGTCGAATAACTCAGTAATCAGAGGTTAGGGATAATGATTCTTAATAGTGATTTCATTTAGACCCCAGTAGTCTATACAGGGTCGCAACCCTCCGTCCTTTTCCTGAACAAAGATGAATCCATCTTTAGCTGGCGACGTGGAGGGTCAGATGAACCCCTTGGCTACATTTTCTTGAATGTACTCAGTGTTATGTTCTCTGTACTTGGAACCCAGGAGATAGGGTGGCAGCAGAAGAGTTCCAAGTACAGATGCGTGGTGCTGCAACACAACTGGGGCACGCAGCAATACCTAACGGAAAACCCTGACTCCGTTGTTCTTCCCTAGTGGTCGACTAATGCCTGCGAGACTATGGTTTCTTGGGCCCACGGCAGCCGCATTTGACCAGGCGGATTAGGTCTGCCCGAACTCTGATGCCCCCCGGTCTTAGTTGGTGACAAGACGTTAACCGAGACAGAGAGAGAACAAGGGGAAAACTAGGACAGACACAAAAGAGAAAGGGGAAACCACAGAAAGTAATAAACTAATTTATGTGCGGCACGGCCGCCAAGAAAAATGGTAACCAAAGTAACGCTGCCCAAATGCCAAATCCATCGTAGTTCGGCAAGGAGAACCATGCGGGAGCCTCTGCCAAAATTACTCAACTAAAAACAGATAACGAGAACACGGCTTCAGCCATAAGGTACAGCAGAGCCGCTACTCACGACACCACGGAAGGTGTGCGCAGGAAACGACTAGAACCCCGAGGCTTCAGCCACTAGACCACTCCACTGGAAGACAAACTCAGAGGACAGCAGGAAACAATCCCTCAGACCGTACTCTGGAAACTGGACACTGGAATATGCAAGCTGGATGCAGGAAGACAGGCTCCACTGGAAGCTGCTGACAGGGATCAGGAACAAGCTTGCAGGAAGCTAACCAGGAACTGGAACATACAGGTATCATAACAAACTACTATCACCAGCACTGGACTGCAGGGCTAGCTGGGTAATAAGGGAAGCATGGCCCAATCAGGATGAGTTGATGCCAGGACCGTGAGCATCGGGCACCGCTCCAGGACCGTGAGCATCGGGCACCGCTCCAGGACCCTGAGCATTTGGCACCGCTCCAGGACCCTGAGCATTAGGCACCGCTACAGGACCCTGAGCATCGGGCACCGCTCCAGGACCAAGAGCATCAGGCACCACTCTTAGACCCTGGGCATTGGGCAACGCTTCAGGACTCTGAGATTCCACTATTGGGGTTTGCAACTCTGATTCAACAGGAAAGTCAAGAGATGAGAGAAACATTCTCCTTTGATTCCTGAATATATAATGGGGCTCCCTACACCAAGGACCCCATTTATACGACAAAGTGCTTTTTATTGTGGGTTTCATGACAAGAATCTCTGCCACAGTAGAGACAGGAGTAGGTCTTGAATCCTGACTCAACTTGGCCAGAGGGCAAGACTTGTCACCACATTTTGGCTTGCGCAACTCACAGGTCTGCAGATAAGGGCCTAAACCCCCACAATATAGGCACAAATTCAAGTTTCTGTGACGCTGATGCTCCTCCTCTGAGAGCCTGGGCCACAGGAAACTTTTAAACCTTTTCTCTCCAACCAAATCTGAGGATTCTCTTGTCACAATATTGTGAGCAAGAGTCTCTTTAGAGATAGATTAACTCTAAACGAATTCAGGCAGGATAAACAGAATTTTGGTCAGAAGGTTTTGCAGTTGCTTTAAGGATTGCTGCAAAACTTCCAGCCGCTCAGGTTTCAAGGCACTGAAAGCAGAGTTCAAGGCTGAGAGAAATGCCTGCAGGGCTTGCATAGTTGGCACAGGAGGATTTCAGGCTAGACAGACAAGACTGGACTAGACAAGACTTTACTGGATTCTGAACTAGACAAGACAAGGCTGGACTGGATTCTGAACTAGACATGACAAGGCTGGACTGGATTCTGAACTAGACAAGACAAGGCTGGACTGGATTCTGAACTAGTCAAGACAAGGCTGGACTGGATTTTGAACTGGACTGGATTCTGTACTGAACCGAACACTGGACTGAGAGAGAACAAGGGGAAAACTAAGACAGACACAAAAGAGAAAGGGGAAACCACAGAAAGTAATAAACTAATTTATATGCGGCACGGCCGCCAAGAAAATCGGTAACCAAGGTAACGCTGCCCAAATGCCAAATCCATTGTAGTTCGGCAAGGAAAACCATGCGGGAGCCTCTGCCAAAATGACTCAACCAAAAACAGATAACGAGAACACGGCTTCAGCCATAAGGTACAGCAGAGGCGCTACTCAAGACACCACCGAAGGTGTGTGTAGGAAACGACTAGAACCCCGAGGCTTCAGACACTAGACCACTCCACTGGAAGACAAACTCGGAGGACAGCAGGAAACGATCCCTCAGACCGTACTCTGGTAACTGGAATATGCAAGCTGGATGCAGGAAGACAGGCTTTACTGGAAGCTGCTGACAGGGATCAGGAACAAGCTTGCAGGAAGCTAACCAAGAACTGGAACATACAGGTATCATAACAAACTTCTATCACCAGCACTGGACTGCAGGGCTAGCTGGGTAATAAGGGAAGCACGCCCCAATCAGGATGGCTGAATGCCAGGCACAAGGTAATGGCCAAAATACTGGCAGGTGAGGTTACACAGACAAGAGCCAGACTGTAGTACACAGACTCACCACATAATAACCAAATATCTGACAGGTGAGACTTAACACATAGAAAATAGGCTGCAGTTACACAGACTCACCACAGGCGGCCAATAGGAGTCTTAAAAAAAAACAAGTACAAGAGAAATCCTGGCATGCAAACAGAACTATAACATAAAATTCATGAACAGAAATCAAACAGGAATGAACCACTGCTTGTGATTCATAACACTCAGAAATGGCATGAGTTTCAGGAATTAATAGTGGATAAGTACAGCCCCTAGGCGGGGTCTTCTCTGTGGAGGTAAAAATTTGGCTCCCTGTTTACTAAATGGATGTAAAAGAGGCATACTGAGAGTGAACTTGAAGGGTTTCTGCAAAATTGGATATTATTAAGTGGTTTTAAACCCCCAAATACTAGTTCAGAATCATAATCAGCTTTATTGGCCAGGTATACTTGCATATACTAGGAATTTGTCTTCGGTCTGTTATACAACAGCCAAGTAGGTAACAGATAAGCAGGTGGTAAGGGGGGCAAGTAAAGTCATACAGATACAGATGGGTCAATGTTTATCTTGGCATTTTATAGGATTAATTGAGCCAGGTCAGTCAGACTTAATCCCCTGCTGTAAAGATTTAATCCCCTGATGTATTGTTCTCTGTATTGTATTGCAGCTGAGAACAATAGATGAAGGACTTATGTTAATAAACCACGGTGTGCATAGGCGCAGCAAAGAAGTCAAGATAAATATGGACCCATCTGTAGGTATACCATAGGGACACAAGTGAGTTACATGTACGTCTAGTCAGCCAATGTTCAGGAGTTCAGCAGGTGGACCACTTGGGGAAAGAAACTTTTGAGGCTTCTGGTGGACCCGGCGTGGACGGCCCTGTAACGCCTACTGAAGAAAGCAAGTTAAACATGCTGTGGCCAGGGTGAAGCTGGTCCTTTACTATCTTCATTGCGCACTTCTTAGCTCTGGACAGATACAGGTCCTGGACTGAGGGAAAGTCGGCCCCGGTGATCTTCTCTGCGGTTCTGACCACCTGCATCTGCCCTCATGGTGGCGGAGCCGTACCATACCAGTATCAAGGAGCACAATACCAACTCCACAATCGCGGAGTAGAAGAGGAGCAGAAGCTTCTGTGGGATGTTGAACTTCCTTAGTTGCCTGGGGAATAACTAAAAAATTATTAACTCTCTATGGAGAGCGTCTATTCGCAAATGAACTGGAAGAGTCTGCTGAGTGATCCCACCGCAAGAAATTCGACCCACATATAAAGTGGATAAAGTGATGGGGCGAGAGAGGCTGGACATTGGAATCTGGAGTTGTCGCACTAAATCTCAGAGGGTATTGGGTGTAAGAGGGAGCCCCCAGAGAGCGCGTGGTGCCCAGTTATAATCGGGGTATATGGGAGCTCTGAAGGAAAGCTGCTGCTCAGCTTGCATGCAAGGCCATGCCCCTCCGAACCATCCAGTTTTGGTACCACGCAAAGGTTCGAATAGTAACCTTTGTTTTGCATATGGGGAGGAACTGGTACAATAACCTGTGCCTCAACCAATTTCTGGATGGCTTACTGTAGGATAGCCCTGTCTGCCAGCAAAGCTGGCAAGCCTGATTTGAAGAACCGGTGAGGAGGGAGATCTTGAAATTCCAGCCTGTACACCTGGGACACAATATCTTGCACCCAGGGATCCATGCCGGACGGCACCCAGACGTGACTGAAATGTCTGAGTCTCGCCCCCACTGGTCCCACCTCCAGGCCGCATGGTCTACCGTCATGCTGAGGACTTTGGCGTACCCGAAGTAGGTTTCTGTTCCTGGGAACCCGCCGCAGCAGGTTATTTGGATTTTGGCCGACCTCCTCTAAAGAAGGTGTTGGTCGGCTTGGCCTTTCTTGCTTTGGCAGTCCGAAAGGACTGAGATGCAGGTGAAGAAGGTTTCTTCATAGCAGGTGCAGCTGAGGGAAGAAAAGGAGACTTACCCGCTGTAATCGTGGAAATCCACGCATCCCCAAAGAGAGCCTGACCTGTGTAGGGTAGGGTCTCCACACCTCTCCTGGATTCCACATCGGCAGACCACTGGCACAGCCAAAGTCCCCTACGAGCTGAGACAGACATGGAAGATATCTCTGCAGCCATGGAACCCAGTTCTCTCATGGATTCCGCCATAAATCCTGCAGAATCCTGAATGTTATGTAAAAACAATACAACATCACCTCTATCCATTGTATCCAGATCCTCAAGTAACGTGCCTGGCCACTTTACTATAGCTTCGGAAATCCATGCACAAGCAATAGTAAGATGTAGTATCGCCCCTGAAGTGGTGTATATGGATTTAAGCGTAGTGTCAATTTTGCGATCAGCCGACTCTTTTAAGGCGGTAGATCCTGGAACAGGTAAAACCACCTTTTTTGAGAGTCTGGATACAGAAGCGTCAACTATGGGTGGGTATTCCCATTTTTTCCTATCCTCCTCAGGGAAGGGGAAAGCAACCAGAACCCTTCTAGGGATCTGAAATATTTTGTCTCCGGGTTTTCCCATACTTTCTCAAATACAGGTTGAGTATCCCATATCCAAATATTCCGAAATACGGAATATTCCGAAATACGGACTTTTTTGAGTGAGAGTGAAATAGTGAAACCTTTGTTTTTTGATGGCTCAATGTACACAACCTTTGTTTAATACACAAAGTTATTAAAAATATTGTATTAAATGACCTTTAGGCTGTGTGTTTAAGGTGTATATGAAACATAAATGAATTGTGTGAATGTAGACACACTTTGTTTAATGCTCAAAGTTATAAAAAATATTGGCTAAATTTACCTTCAGGCTGTGTGTATAAGGTGTATATGTAACATAAATGCATTCTGTGCTTAGATTTAGGTCCCATCACCATGATATCTCATTATGGTATGCAATTATTCCAAAATACGGAAAAATCCCATATCCAAAATACCTCTGGTCCCAAGCATTTTGGATAAGGGATACTCAACCTGTATAGCATTTAATTCTTTAGACGCAGGGAAGGTAAGCAAGGCTTTCTTATTATCAGTGAAGTAAGCCTCCTCAACCTGTTCAGGTGCTGCATCAGCTATATTCAACACATCTCTAATAGCCTCTATCATCAACTGCTCCCCTTTTGGAAGAGATGCCGCCCCCCACAGCACATCCCCCTCACCGTCTGCCATGTCAGAATCGGTATCCGTGTCATCTTGCATAATCTGGGCAAGAGCACGTTTGTGGGAACATACAGTAGGGGGTCCTGAGGTAACAGAACCGGGCCAGACTGCCATAGAGTTCTGTAAAACCTGAGTTGCAGATTCATTCTGTGCAACCCTAGTAGAAATCTGAGAAATCATAGTTTTAATAGAGGATAACCATTCAGGCTCCCTTGCTGGTATCTGTGCTAAAACAGTGCAATCCTGATTACATGGAATGGGATCATCCTGAGAGGACATATCCTCTGCAGCATATGACACAGAGTACCCGGACATAGCTTAATGTTGAGACCACAGACACTCCACACACAGACAGGGGAGGACAGAGTTTCCACCCCAAGAATGGCAAGAGAGACACAGAAATTCGAGCCAACCCACACACAGAGCTTTTAAGGTTTAGGGAGACCCCCAACCAGCACTGACTGTGCACCTTAATAGGTTACACAGTCTTTATACAGCCCCCCCTTCTACAACCCCCTGGTACCGTAAGAGATAGCTGGAGTTGAATTGGAGGGACAGCTCTCACTGACAGCGCTTCTGCAGGTAGGAAAATGGCGCTGAACGCTGCTGGGTCCGCTCTGAGAAGCTCCGCCCCCTTCATGGCGCTGTCTTCCCGCTCTTCTGGAGATTATACTGGCCTGAGGATTTGTGCTGGCAGCGATCCTGGAGGTCAGTATAGGGTGTAGGCGCTGGCTCAGGGCGCCCCTCACAGCACCACACTATGTACCTCTGAGCACCAGAGCGCAGTTAGTACTGCACCCCATACCCTGTTGCCGCCATCTTCGCACCGGCCCCCCGCTTGCAAGGGGGGGCCAGTGACTAACTCGCCACTGATCTTCTGGGTCTGTAAGGGGGTGGCGGCATGCTGCTGGGGTGAGCGATCCCATGTGGCAGGGAACGTTCAATCCCCTCAGGAGCTCAGTGTCCTGTCAGCGGAGATAGTGGCTCAGACCCCGTAGGGCGGACACTACTCCCCCCCTTAGTCCCACAAAGCAGGGAGGCTGTTGCCAGCAGCCTCCCTGTAAAATAATAAACTCTAAAAATAATAAATTAACCTACCGGTAAATTCTTTTCTCCTAGTCCGTAGAGGATGCTGGGGACGACATCAAGACCATGGGGTATAGACGGGATCCGCAGGAGACATGGGCACTCCAAAGACTTTTCATTGGGTGTGAACTGGCTCCTTTCTCTATGGCCCTCCTCCAGACCTCAGTTGCAGGAACTGTGCCCAGGGAGACTGACATTTTCGAGGAAAGGAATTACTTAACTATTGGTGAGATATCTACCAACTCACACCCTCAACCTTGCCGCACACATGGCATTCAACATAACACATGCCAACAGGCATGAACTAATTGCAGCAACATGCTGAAACCAAGATAACAAAACTTGTGTAACTCTAATAACTAAACTGCAGGTAAAGTACGCACTGGGACGGGCGCCCAGCATCCTCTACGGACTAGGAGAAAAGGATTTACCGGTAGGTTATCAAAATCCTATTTTCTCATACGTCCTAGAGGATGCTGGGGACGACATCAAGACCATGGGGTCTATACCAAAGCTCCAGTACGGGCGGGAGAGTGCGGATGACCCTGCAGCACCGATTGACCAAACTTGAGGTCCTCATCGGCCAAGGTGTCAAACTTGTAGAACTTAGCAAATGTGTTTGACCCTGACCAAGTAGCTGCTCGGCAAAGTTGTAATGCCGAGAACCCCCAGGCAGGATGAGCCCACCTTCCTAGTGGAGTGGGCCTTTACTGACGTCGGTAACGTCAATCCAGCCGTAGTATGAGCTTGCTGAATCGTATTTCTAATCCAACGTGCAATAGTCTGCTTGGAAGCAGGACAGCCAATCTTGTTGTGATCATACAGGACAAACAGAGCCTCTGTTTTCCGTATACGAGCTGTTCTAGCAACACAGATTTTCAAAGCTCTAACCACATCTAGAGACTTTGAATCAGTGAATGTGTCAGTAACTACTGGCACCACAATAGGTTGGTTTATGTAAAAAGCAGAAACCACCTTTGGAAGAAAATGTCCGTGAGTCCGCAACTCTGCCCTATCTTCATGGAAAATCAGGTAAGGGCTCTTGTGAGACAAGGCCCCCAATTCAGACGCCCGCCTTGTGGATGCCAATGCCAAAAGCATCACCACTTTCCAAGTGAGAAACTTCAACTCTATCTTTTGTAGAGGCTCAAACCAATCCGATTGAAGGAACTGCAATACCACGTTAAAGTCCCATGGTGCCACTGGAGGCACGAATGAAGGCTGGATGTGCAGAACCCCTTTTTTATGAAGGTCTGAGCCTCTGGAAGAGAGGCCAATTGTTTTTGGAAGAACACTGACAAGGTCGAAATCTGGACCTTGATTGATCCCAATCGTAGGCCCGTCTCCACACCATCCTGCAAAAAAATGGAGAAAACGTCCTAAGTGAAATTCTTCCGTAGGAGTTTTCTTGGATTCACACCAAGACACATATTTTCTCCAAATACGGTGGTAATGTTTTGACGTTACTCCCTTTCTGGCCTGAATAAGGGTGGGGATGACCTCCTTAGGAATACCCTTTCTGGCTAGGATACGGCGCTCAACAGCCATGCCGTCAAACGTAGCAACGGTAAGTCTTGGTACACACACGGCCCCTGCTGTAGCAGGTCCTCCCGAGGAGGAAGAGGCCGAGGATCTCCTATGAGTAACTGCTGAAGATCTGGGTACCAAGCCCTTCTTGGCCAGTCTGGGGCAATGAAGATTGCTCGAACCCTTGTCTTTCTTATGATCCTGAGTACTTTTGGGATCAGCGGAAGTGGAGGGAAAACATACACTGACTGAAACACTCACTGGGTCACCAGTGCATCCACCGTTACTGCTTGAGGGTCTCTCAACCTGGAACAGCATCTCTGAAGCTTCTTGTTGAGACGAGACGCCATCATGTCTATTTGAGGAACTCCCCAAAGACTTGTCACCTCTGCGAAGACTTCTTGGTGGAGGCCCCACTGCTTCCCAGTTGTCTACTCCCGGAATGAATATTGCTGTCAGAGCTTGTAGATGTTTTTCTGTTCTGCCTGGATCTGCACGGGACGGTCTTGAAGAAGATGTACCGCTTGTTGAAGGCCGTTGTAAATGGCTCTTAGCTCCAGCACGTTTATGTGAAGGCAGGCTTCCTGATGTGACCAACGTCCCTGGAAGTTTTCTCCCTGAGAGACTGCTCCCCAGCCTCGAAGACTTGCATCCGTGGTTACTAGGACCCAATCCTTAATGCCGAACCTGCGTCCCTCAAGCAGGCGAGAGCTGTGCAACCACCACAGGAGCGAAATCCTGGTTTTTGACGACAGGATTATCTTTCTGTGCATGTGTAGGTGTGACCCCGACCACTTGTCCAACAGGTCCCACTGGAATACTCTGGCATGGAACCTGCCAAACTGTATGGCCTCATAGGCCGCCACCATCTTCCCCAACAACCGAATGCACTGATGGATCGACACACTTGATGGTTTCAATATCTGTTTTACCATTTTCTGGATTTCCAGAGTCTTTTCCAGCGGAAGAAATACTCTCTGAACTTCTGTGTCCAGAATCATCCCGAGGAAAGACAACCTTGTCGTCGGTTCCAACTGTGACTTTGGGTAATTTATGATCCACCCGTGTTGTTGGAGTATTGACAGGGAGAGGGATATGTTTTGTAATAACTGCTCCCTGGATCTCACTTTTATCAGGAGGTCATCCAGATAAGGGATTATATTGACTACTTTCTGATGAAGGAGGACCATCATCTCCGCCATCACCTTGGTGAATACCCTTGGCGCCGTGGAGAGACCGAAAGGTAATGTCTGGAATTGGTAATGGCAATCCTGAATCGCGAATCTCAGATAAGCCTGGTGAGGAGGATAAATGGGAACATGCAGGTTAACATCCTTTATGTCCACCGACACCAAGTAGTCCCCCTCCTCCAGACTGGCAATCACCGCCCGAAGTGATTCCATCTTGAACTTTAACCTTTTCAGGAAGAAATTAAAATTTTTTAGATTTAGGATCGGTCTGACAAACAAAAAAGGCTTGAATAAAAACCCCGCCCTTGTTGTGACAACAGTACCAGGACTATGACCTGGTCTTGACATAATTTTTTTGATTGCTGCTGTTACTGCTTCTCTCTCTGGCGGAGAAGCTGGCAAGGTCGATTTGAAAAATCGGCATGGGGGAACGTCTTGAAACTCCAGTTTGTATCCCTGGGATACTATTTGCAACACCCAGGGATCCAGGCCAGACAGAATCCAATCCTGACTGAAGAGTTTGAGACGTGCCCCCACCCAAGCGGCCTCCCGGATTTGGCAGAATTAGGGGTAGACTTTTGCTCTTGGGAACCTGGAGCCGGTGTAAGCTTCTTTCCCCTTCCCCTTCCTGTAAAGAAGGGGGAACCTCTCGTCTTTTTGTATTTATTGGGCCGAAAGGACTGCATTTGCAGGTGATAGGTCTTTTTTGCCGGTGCAGGCGCAGAGGGCAAAAATGTTGACTTACCTGCGGTAGCCGCCGAGACTAACGCATCCAGGCCATCGCCAAATAAGGCCTCACCTTTATATGGGAGAGCCTCCATGTTTCTTTTAGAATCTGCATCCACGTTCTACTGGCATATCCATAACGCCCGCGTAGCCGATACTGCCATGGTAGCGGCTTGTGAACTCAAGAGTCCAATATCCTTCATTGCTTCCAGCATGTAGGCGGCAGCGTCCTTGATATTACCAAACTTTTTTTTTTGTGTAAACTGTTTTTTATTAATTAAAGCAGCAGACAAATCATTACAGCAATACATTTCCAAAGAAGGTAACAAAATCATCTCATATCATATATGTCAATACAATACGTTTAAAGCACCCAAAGTATGGAAATAAGTTGTCTGCATATCTTATAACATCAGAACATATAAAAAGGAACATTTTAACAAAACAGCTCAGAAAAATAGGAAAGGAGAGAAAGAGAGGGAAGATAAGGAAGAAAAAGAAGGGGAAAGATAGGAAAGGTAGAGTCAGGTGAAAGTGTCTGCGCAGAAAGGACGATCTCTTTTGAAGATAAGGGGGGGAACTTTAACAGTTAGGGAACTGAGACATATTGGAAAGATACCTTACACGGAATGTAGGGAGGGTTATGTAGCCATGTAGGACCGGTACACAGAAGATTCTTTAAAGTCGTACCAGGGAAACCAGATAGCTATAAAGTTAACGGTTTTCCCAGATGAGAAAGAGAGAAGGTCTTCCATGTCTAAAAAGTAATCGATCTTTGTAAACCATAATTTAATCGAGGGTGGTGAGGTGGATCTCCAAAGAGTTGGAATAACCGCTTTTGCTGCGTTGCTAAGGTGTCTCAATAGGGAGTGTTTATAGGAGTGCGCCCCCGCGGAGGTGTGATTGAGGAGCCAAAAACCCGGGTCTTTCGGGATTACATCCCCCACTATCAGTTCGGAACACCTGAATACCTCTGCCCAAAATGGGATTATAAGAGGGCAATCCCACCAAATATGCACAAAGCTCCCTGGGGCATTTCTACATCACCAGCACAGATTTGAGAGGGAGGAAAACATTTTATTAAGAACAAGAGGAGTCCTATACCACCTATATATGAGTTTATAGAGGGTCTCTAATGTCGATAAGCATAAAGAGCTCGCTTGGGTGTTACTAAATACGGAATCCCAATTGATCTGTGTAGGTAGCCCTAGCAGTTCCTTCTCCCAGGAAGCCATGAAGGTAGGAGGTTGCGGAAAAAAGTTTTCCATAATAAGCGCATAAATTTGTGAGATAGTATGCGTGGGAGAGCTGTGAGAAACGCATAGTTTTTCGAACCCGGTGAGATCTCTAGTTATGTCAGGAAGGTTCTTGGAAGATGTTATGAAATGATGGACCTGCAGGAACTTCCAAAACTCGGAACTAGGTATGTTCCAATGAGACTGGATATCTGAAAATGAGCGCACCCTACCCGAACTCACCAGCTGACCGACCCTGAAAATCCCGGCCTCTGCCCATGGAGCAAATGCTGTCCCATGGAGACCCGAAACAAACTTGGAGTTATGGAGAAAGGAGGTTAAAGGGGACTGATAAAGCCTACAGATTTACCCTATGTTAAACACTATAAAAGGTTAAGAGACACAGTACGCAATTGGCGCACGAGGTACCGTAAGGGTACGCCCTTAGCGTAGCGGACGCTGTATCGGGAGCGAGCCGCTCGAGCGACACAAACGTTCGCAAGAATACGCTGTTGGTATCAAGCACACGATAGGCTGCCGATTACCGTAATGATACGCTACCAGCGTAGCGGACGCTCGAGACCACGAGGAGATCACAAGCGGCGCTGACGCTCACAGAATTAAACCTTAATAACTATACCTTAAAGAATGTACTTATACTGTAAACCTTTATGCAGTGATAATGTGTAGATGCAACGCAATGTATATGAGCGACTGTGACGCTCAGAGAACCCTTAGAAATATAATAAACACTCAAATACCGGTCTAAGGTTCTAACACCTTTAAGAGAGAGAATGAACGTTCAATTGCAAAAGAATATACAGTACAGTTTATACACTACCAGGCTAACATAAATATCTAACAGAATTACTACACGTTAAAATACAATAGCAACACAATTACATTTAAAGGGGAAGGAGAGAGAGAATGGCTTACAACAAAATAGGAGGTAAAATGGCTGCAGAGAACTTACGCACAAGGGGAAACAATCGCATGCGCCTTCCTGGATATCCAGCTCCCGATTATCAGTGATGAGAACCGTTGAGAAGAGTAGAATGGAAGCTGGCCCAGGTCGGCTTGTCTTTATATACACTTACACACAGTACAGTACAATGGTCCCTATATTCTTATTGTTCATTGGACACAGGAATCCGTCTCCGCATTATAACAAAAGGTCATAGGTTGGTTCATACAGGTGGGCTGTGACTATTTCAAACTGCTCAAGTGGGAGGGAAACTCAGGTTTCCCGCCGCATGGGTAATAAACTGCAAATATAGTAAATGTCCATAAACTTCTTATAGTCATAACTATATGCACGAGCGATTAATCCGTTTCTAACCAACACTGGAATATTGCTAATTATATACCCTTCCGATGGATACTAAACACCACTGTGTAACCCCTGTCTGACCCTTCGTATCAAACAAAGAGGGATCTCTTTGTCTCTGAACATGCTACATTAACTAAACTTTCAGATTCTATCAACAGGACCATAATCTACAAAATACATTATATGACTAAAATATGTAACGATTGAGTCGCCCGCTAGACGCGCACAAACTCTACCGTAAATGCGCATACCGTGCGCCTGCGAGTGCACGCGACTGCGAGTATACGCACGCACGGGAGAGCTCATGCCCGTGCAGCGGGCACACGCATGAGGTGCATATATGGCAATGTGCAGCGTGATATTTTTCTGACTTTGACAGTCCACCCTTTGGCAGTCACCAATAACTGCCACTTCCTAAAACAGTTCAAAAAGAGAAAAATATATGTCATGTATAAAACATTTCTATGATTGGGTAAGGGAGAAGAGAAGAAGGTGGGAAAAAGGTATGACCTAGTGAGATAGTAGAAGCATGTATGTATGAGTCCATGTTTGAGGGGTCATGTATCATCGTGCCGTACGTGTTTTAAATCAAGCTTCGAGGTATTGCGAAGTATACATTTGAATTCCTTCTTATCCCGTGGTACGGGTCTGTGGATGGGCTGTCAAACTTTACCGAGCTCTTTTCGGCTTTTGGTTGCAACAAAATGGGGGAGCACATTTTAGTTGATGATACATGAATGGGGGGATATGTGAGTGCTGATATCTGTGCCTATATTCCCTATCGACTATGTGTGTCATTACCTGAAGGTTGTAGAGATGAAGATAAGGAGCAATTATGGTAAATGCAGTCATAAACTATGTGAATTTAATATACATTTGTTGATTGAAGTCTTGTCTGGTGTCTTGTCTTGATGTACATGTTGACTGTAGTCTCCCGATGCTTTTGCTATAATTGCTTGAGCAAAAAGCTTTCTCAATGTCCATAGACTTACAAAAGTGTTGGGCTATCGTAAAATTTTAAAATCGCTAGGGATATTGGGGGTCTATGGCATTGTCCATCAATGGTCTGTGTAAAAGGTTGTCAAATTCTTCTTCCAAGCGGATGTCTTTGTACCTTGGAGGAAAACAAAGGAGAAACGGGTGAAAGAAACGGACCGTGGAATCACATTTTCATCACAACATTGTCTCAATGGTTGGGTCGTAAATCAAATCAGTCGTTGTTATTACAGTATCTTCACTTCTTAAACTCATCACTCGGGCGCTACGTTTACACTTTGTTAAAACCCGGACGCATCTAAATATCAGACCGACCAATATGATGACACCCAGAATACACAAAAGAAATTTGCCTACATCCATGATAATACCTTGGGCCCATTCTCCTAAACCAGAGAACCAATTTCGTGGGTTCAACCATGACACCCAACCGGTCAGCTCATTACCCACGGCAGTAAGGGTGAGGTTGTGTTTCCTTCGGAACTCCCATTTTAATTGCAAAATGTCATCCATCTTTTGGTCTATGACCTCGGCTGGGTCCTCAGTGCTGTTTGTAATGTACGTGCAGCACTTTATTCCATACTGAGTCGCTAGGGTAACACAATACCCGCCTGTCACAGCCGTGAGATAATTGAGAATCATCCTATGCTGAACCAGTTCTGTTTTGTAGGCTTGTAACTCTCTCCCAGTATACCTGAATGTGTCATCATACATTTCAGTGATATTGTCTAATAAATTTGCAAGCGCAGATATATATTTATAATTTATTACTCCTCTGGCGGTACGAGTGATATCTAACGCGATTAGGAATTGAATCCCGGTGGATTCATGGATCAGGTCAGAAGCCGGATGCTCTGTTCTTTCTATCAGGTGCCGTTTAACGATGTGCTCGTAATGAGTGTGAGTATAAGGAGCTGGGGCACTGCGGTGAATATCTTTCATTTTGGTATGTGATACAGTCATTACCTCAGGCAATACTTTTCCAATATAACACAATCCCTCTGAGTTTGGGGCAAGCCACTTATACGCCTTTCTCCCGCATATGAAATATGCATCATCGGGGAGAACATATGGGACTGAATATGTTAGAACCATGTTACACAGCTTCCATGTGAACCCTCCTAACCCTAATTCTCCCATCTGTCTAGTACACGTATCCGGTTGTATGATATGTGCACAGTATCCTGGTGATACTTCTCCAACTCTTATGGTCCTACTTCCTAGGGTATACCTATATCGGAAATATTTTCCACTATCGGCTATGTGGCGTATAAGCTCTGTATCTGTAGGCATTCTATCGGCTCTATATGAAAAGGTCATGGTTTTGTTATTCCATGACACTTCCCAATTTCCCGGCTTTCGGGGATTGGAAATGTTAAAACACACTAAGGACCTATCCACATGGTATTGGTGGAGCTTCAAACTAGGAGGACTAGAGATGTTAAACCTCTTGTCCACCGGCCTCTCACCACTTAACTCAAGTACCTCCCCTATCGTTAAAGGAAATGGTACTAGTCCTGACTTGCTGTGACCTTGAGGTACTTGAGAGCATACCCAGCAGTCTGTTTGGTTTAACACCTTACCCACTAATGAGTGATAGTCACCCAACGGATGCCGGTCCATGTTAATGTTAAAACTGGACTGACATTTCTTGATGCACCCATCCTCAACTAAGTTATCACAATGCCTACAGATGCAATTTTCTTCAGCTAACAATCCTTCACAGTTCCTTCTATGGTCAATGCTACCAGATCGTTTTCTGATACTCGCCTTTGCTTGGTGATTATGTTGTTCTTGGAAATCTACGCCTCCATCTCGGTCATCAGAACCCATTCCAGAACCTCTCTCGACCTCCATGGTACTCTCGCCGGAACAGACTGCTCTGGTCAACATCATGGTCAACAGGAAAATCCAGATCACAGTCTCTTGGGGCAAGTCCATCTTATAGGAGGAAATGGAGAAAAATGAGAAGGGGGAAAGAAATAATTGAGGGAGATGGGATGGGGGTGGAGAAAAACAATAAAAGGGAACAGGGGATCGACAACTGCCTCCGATCTTATTATTTCTCAGTGCTCAGGTGCCATCTCAATCTTCCTGAAACAGACACTCCAGTGATACAACTTCCTCTACCGTCTGTTCTTTATCACGAGACCTCTCTGGATCAGCAACCTTCTTACAATGGGACGAATTAACCCAAGTCTCTCTCTCGGCAACCTTCAATGCTGTCGTGCTAATCAATAAGACTTGCTATGGTCCTTCCCATCTGTCAATAAGGCAACCTGAGCGTAGAAAATTCCGTATCATTACATAATCCCCAGGTTCAATGTCATGACAATTACTATCTGGCAGATCAGGAATCACCAACTTCAAGTTATCATTCTGATTCCTTAGCTGTTTACTCATCTTAACCAAGTACTTTACAGTCACTTCATTGTTACACTTCAAATCATCCTGAGGGTTAATCATAACATGCGGTTGTCGACCAAACAGAATTTCAAAGGGGGACAGATTAAGAGGGGACCTGGGAGTGGTTCTGATGCTGTATAGTACAATGGGTAAAGCTTCTGGCCATGTCAATCCTGTTTCTGCCATAACTTTGCTCAATTTATTTTTAATAGTGCTGTTCACTCTTTCTACCTTCGCACTCGCCTGGGGGCGGTACGGAGTGTGCAGCTTACTATTAATTCCCATCAACTTACACATTCCTTGAAAGACATCACCTGTAAAATGGGTACCCCTATCACTTTCAATTATTCTAGGGATACCGTATCTACACACAAATTCCTGCACAATTTTCTTAGCAGTAAACATAGCGGTATTTGTGGCCGCAGGAAATGCTTCGACCCAATTTGAAAACACATCTATACAAACTAGTACATACTTCAAATTTCGACAAGGGGGTAATTGTATGAAATCAATCTGTATTACTTGAAAAGGGCCGTCTGTTGGTGGGATATGAGATGGTTCTGTTGGTATTGCTTTCCCGATATTCTTCCTCAAGCAGGTGAGGCATGTCATTGCTCTCTTACCTGCATGGGAAGAAAATCCTGGGGCGCACCAGTAAGCTCTTACTAGCTTACACATCCCTTCTTTGCCCAGATGAGTCAGCCCGTGTGCTGCTTCCGCTAGACTTGGAAGGTATGCTCTTGGTGCCACTGGTCTACCCTGTCCATCTGTCCAGAGTCCTGAGGACTCCTGGCCATATCCTTTTAACCTCCAGACTGCCTTTTCCTGTGGGGAACACAAATTTTGCATTTCACACAATTTCTGTGTGTTAACAGTATTAAATACCATCAGTTGTGTGGTCTCTGTCTGTCTGGGGGTACCAGCTGCTAACTTAGCAGCTTCGTCTGCTCGGCTGTTACCAAGTGATATTGGGTCTTGGCTATATGTATGTGCTTTACACTTGATAACAGCCACTCTGTCGGGTTCCTGTATCGCTGTTAGAAGCCTTTTGATGTGAGCTGCATGCGCTACCGGTGTACCAGCTGCCGTCATGAAATTTCTGAGGCGCCATAGGGCTCCGAAATCATGGACTACCCCGAAGGCGTACCTAGAATCTGTGTAGATATTGGCTGACTTTCCCTTAGCCAATTCACATGCTCTGGTTAGGGCAACCAGTTCAGCAACCTGGGCTGAGTGAGGTGGGCCTAGCGGTTCTGCTTCTATGGTGCCTTGGTCATCTACGACTGCGTATCCAGTACACAAGTCTCCCGAGTCCGTCTGTCTGTGACAACTACCATCAGTGTAGAAAGTAAAATCTACATCTTCCAGTGGGTTGTCACTGATGTCAGGCCTTGCCGTGAAATTTTGGGTCAAATATTCCATACAATCATGCATGTCTTTTCCTGTGCTAAATCCTCCTTCACCATTACTCTCATCCTCCACCCTTTGTGCCTGTCCAGGCACACCTGGGAGATACGTTGCAGGATTTAATGCGCTGCATCTCTTTATGGTGATGTTTACGGGGGCCATCAATGCCAATTCCCATCTTGTAAACCGCGCTGATGAGACGTGTCTGGTTTGGGCAGAATTTAGCAAGGCTGACACTGCATGTGGCGTGTGGATTGTGAGGTTGTGTCCTAGCACTACATCTTCGCTTTTTGTTACTAGCAATGCTATCGCGGCAACACTTCGCAAGCATGTGGGGAGGGATAGCGCTACTGTGTCTAGCTGAGCGCTGTAGTATGCTACCGGCCTGCTGGCATCACCGTGCTTTTGGGTTAGGACGCCTGCCGCGCAACCAGCACTTTCTGTTCCGTACAGCTCAAAGGGTTTCCCATAGTCAGGCATACCTAATGCCGGTGCCTGCGTTAGGCACTGTTTAAGTCTCTCAAATGCCATCTCGGATTCGTCTGTATGTGAGATCCGATCAGGTTTGTTTGATGAGACCATCTCCTGCAAAGGTAGGGCTAGTATGGAAAAACCTGGGATCCAGTTACGGCAATACCCACACATTCCTAAAAACGTTCTGATCTGTTGCTGGGTTTGTGGCAGAGTCATGTCTCGAATTGCTTGAATTCTATCAGCGGTCAGGCGTCTCAGTCCTTGTGTCAGACAGTGTCCCAAATATTTTACCTTAGTCCGGCATAATTGCAACTTATCTTTTGAAACCTTGTGTCCGGTTTCTGAGAGATGAATCAGGAGTTGTTTCCTATCTCTCAGGGACGATTCGAGTGAATCAGAACACAGAAGTAGATCGTCTACATACTGTATTAGTATTGATCCACTCTCAGGTTGAAAAGACTGTAAACAATCATGCAAGGCTTGTGAGAAAATACTTGGACTGTCAATGAAACCTTGTGGTAAGCGAGTCCAGGTGTATTGAACTCCTCTGTATGTGAACGCAAACAAATATTGGCTGTCAGGGTGCAGAGGTACAGAGAAGAAGGCGGAGCAGAGGTCAATTACAGTGAATAATTTCGCAGTGGGAGGGATTTGCATAAGGATGACAGCTGGATTTGGCACTACGGGGAACTGACTCTCAACTATTTTGTTAATCCCCCTTAGATCCTGCACTAGCCTGTAACCCCTTCCCCCACTCTTTTTAACAGGGAAGATGGGACTATTGGCAGTGCTGGATGTTCTTACCAGAATGCCCTGTTGTAGCAAGCGCTCTATTACGGGGTACACTCCTAACTCCACCTCTGGCTTCAGAGGGTATTGTGGGATTTTTGGAGCTATCCTACCATCTTTTACTTGCACAACTACTGGAGCTACGTTTGCCATTAATCCAGTGTCTTGTCCATCTTTAGTCCAAAGTGACTCTGGTATTTGGGATGTCATTTCTTCTACCTGGGATGGACTCCTATTTATCATAACAGTATGTGACATTAATTTTGATGGGGAGTCTAGCATATCTTGCACTTCCTGAGCGTGGTTCTCAGGTATGTCTAGGAACACACCTTCAGGAGTGCAATATATGACGCACCCCATTTTACACAATAAATCTCTTCCCAGGAGATTAGTCGTGCCGATGCAGCCAGCAAAAAGGAATGCTTGGTATGCAATGGCCCTATTGTAATCTCTGCTGGTTTGCTAACCGGGTAGTGCTGTACTACTCCCGTTACTCCCATGGCTGGAATTGTCTTACCAGTGGTTCTCATGCCCACTGTCGAATTTATCACTGATTTGGCCGCCCCCGTATCTACAAGGAAATTTAATGGTTTACCAGCTACATCAATTGTGACCTCGGGTTCACTTCCAAGACTCGCAATTAATTTCACTGGCTGCAGATTACAGGTATGGCCACACCCCTATTGGGTATGGTGACCTCCCTGAATCGCACTGGCAGCAATTACTTGTGGTGTGGGTAGATGGGAACTATCAGAGATTTGCCAGTCTCTTCTTGGGGGATACCTTTTTGTTTCCCCTGCATGTGGCTCATAGCTCTGCTTCTGCGGTACTTGATCCCAATGTCTCGTATCAGGTCGTTGTCTAGGGGGTTGATATGAATTTTGTATTTGTCTTGTTTTACAATCACGTGCCATGTGTCCCTCTCTGTGGCAACAATAACATTTTATACCTCTTGACTTACCCACAGGGGTCACAGTTCTGGGCTGAGGTGGCCTGGTAGTAAGGGCCTGTATGCTCACAGCCATTAGCTTATCACTCTGTGACTCCCTGTGTCTGATGATATTCCGATCATGCCCAGCAGCAGCCTCTCCCAATGCATCCACCGACATACCTCTCCAATCAGGCCTAGTGGTTTGTATTCTATTCCTTAAAACCTCTTTTAACCCATCCATTAATACAGAGACAGCTACTTCCCTGTGGTGTACATTAGTTTTAATGTCATCTATACCAGTGTACCTAGCCATATCCTGCAGAGCCCGGTGAAAATACTCTGGTGTGGATTCACCTTCTTTTTGTTTTATTGTAAAGATTTTATTCCACTTTACTACTGCAGGAAAATATACTCCTAACTGTAAGTTGATTCTCTTTACATTATCCTGATTATACTCGTCTGTTAGTGGTACTTCCTCATCTAACTTGCAATCAGCGATAAACTTTAATGAATCAACATTGGGGGGTAAACATGCCCTCAAAACTGTCCTCCAGTCTTTGTTATTTGGCTCTGCAGAATTTCCTAGCTCTCTAATATACTTTTGACATGCAACTAAATCTTTCCTAGGATCAGGGAATTCAGACATCATTGATCTTAATTCTGCTCGGGAAAAGGGACAGTGCATGGCGATGTTCCTGACAGGAGTTGCTCCTGAGGCTTCAGTTTTCCCATTTGGCACTGCTATTACCCTAACGGGATTAAGTCCAATAACATCATTCTGAGTAGATTCTACAACATGTGGTGAAATAGTTTCAGCATAGTGTATGGTGCCGTACTTACCAGTCGATACGACCTCACCTGTCCCTCCGCTAGGGGCCTTTGCTACTAATCTTACGGGTTGGGTCGTGCCCACTGCTGTTTCTGATATGGTGGCTGCTAGGGAGAGTGCTGATATTGTTGTGGGCTCATCCTCTTGGTCACAATCCTGGGGAAAGTTCAAAACAGGGTACAACTTGCACGGATTAGTGTTAGCATTAATTACTTTAGTTACATTATCTTTAACTTCTATACATTTATCATAACCTTGTGTGCCATTCTCTGCAACCAATTTCTCTCCAGGTATGTATGGTGGTGGGGGTGCAGTGGCTATCAGTTTCCTGATAGGGTTAGATCCAGTGGCTTGCGCCAACCCCCTTTGTATTTCACCTTCCTGTTGCCACAATATTAAATAGTCATAATGTCTAATACGCCTTTTTGAAGATTTAATCAGGCAAACTCTTCTCCTTAAATTCTGTAATACTTCTGGGTTAAAACTACCTACCCGGGGAAACTTCTCCCCGTCATGCACAGTCATCCTTTCCCATTCATTGCACAACATCTCTGTGTGATGACCATATTTCTCACACATGATATACCTTGCCGACCCGATTGGTCGGTTTACCAAATCAACCTGAACCTCGGTTGATCGCCCCTTACCTGAACAACTGGCCCCCATCTTTGCAGGTGCTGCTTTCACTACCTCTGACTTCAAATCAGGGTCTTCGGCAACCCTTACAAAAACCAAGATGTCCGGGGTAAGGCTGCGGTGGGGGTTTTGCCTCGAGGTCCGCCCACTTAACTCCCGCCCACGCTGGCCAATACGGCGACCAAAGTTCCCAGAGGTTCCGTACCCAACCTAGGGCACCTATGAACGTCTACTTGCTCGGGCGTGTGGAAGTATGCTATCCTCCCCAGCAAGTATCAGTCGTTGGAATGTCCCTGAGTGATCAGGCTACTTCCCTTAAAATAAAAAAATTACACAAATCACGTTAACAATGTGCAAGTAGCGTTCTTATGAATATTCAAGACACGCTAATGCACACAATCACATGCGGTACAATCGTATCTGCACACAAGCAACTAATCTTATGTGCGGAACGATCAGTGGAATCGAAAATTTCGGCTGCGAATTCCTTCAGCAATGAGCTTTATTGGCCTATATGGGTCTCGCACCAACCCTCTTCGGTTGTGCTCTCTACTTCTAGTCTGCTGTACCTGAACCTCCTGGTCCTTGACCTCCTGGTCTGTTATGTACAGCAGACTCTACTGCTCATTAATATGTCGAGACTAACAAGGGACGCCTCCCAAGCCACCCCACGCTATCACTCTCGCTGGTGTACCTCTTTCTACTGGCCTATGGTTCCCACGTTCGTAAAAGAAGAGAAATCTTATATATACACACTCTTACATTCGAACACTCTTATTTCTGTACAGAATTCCTTTCATTCAGTAATAGTCTAACCCAGAAGAATTGCAACAGAGAAGGTTTTTTTTTCTTTTAACTTTAACTTTTGGATTTGAGATAGATTTGCGTTATTATCGCGTTACTTCCTTATCGCCTACTAAACAATACTATCGTGCGGTTTGTATTATGTGGGTGTATCCGTACGCTCCGTTGCGTAATATACACTCCGTGCGTCGACCCTTGCGTTGCGTACGCCCTGCCCTTGTAAGGACACGTGTACGCAGACCAAGTACGTCCACAGTAACACACTACACGTTTATCAATGTGAATGATCTTTAACAGTAATCATTCACTGAACACCACCCAAATCTCCCTTGTATTTCTAGGCGAGACTGTGTGCGTGCCTTTTACAATTATTCCCTTAAATATTACTTTTTATCTTTTAACTATTAATAACAACAAATCTCTCAGCACGTTATCACTGGTATGTGGCAATCAGGAGAATGATATACGGACAAATACTACTAAACAAGAAATACAGGTGTGTATGCTTATGCGTACGTACGCAAAACAGAAACTAAACAGTTTTAAAAGACAATAACGTACTGTTCTTACCTTCCGGTTCCGGATTCCCTCAGCACTCCTTACTAAGCGAAGCAGACGCTTATCTGGTCAGCACTGCGAGGGATACCACCTTCCCGCCCTTTGCTGACCGATAATGTCTGCTAAAGTTACCTAGTGCAGATATGTGAAGAGCGGAGGAGCCCCCAATTGATAAAGCCTACAGATTTACCCTATGTTAAACACTATAAAAGGTTAAGAGACACAGTACGCAATTGGCGCACGAGGTACCGTAAGGTTACGCCCTTAGCGTAGCGGACGCTGTATCGGGAGCGAGCCGCTCGAGCAACACAAACGTTCGCGAGAATACGCTGTTGGTATCAAGCACACCATAGGCTGCCGATTACCGTAATGATACGCTACCAGCGTAGCGGACGCTCGAGACCACGAGGAGATCACAAGCGGCGCTGACGCTCACAGAATTAAACCTTAATAACTATACCTTAAAGAATGTACTTATACTGTAAACCTTTATGCAGTGATAATGTGTAGATGCAACGCAATGTATATGAGCGACTGTGACGCTCAGAGAACCCTTAGAAATATAATAAACACTCAAATACCGGTCTAAGGTTCTAACACCTTTAAGAGAGAGAATGAACGTTCAATTGCAAAAGAATATACAGTACAGTTTATACACTACCAGGCTAACATAAATATCTAACAGAATTACTACACGTTAAAATACAATAGCAACACAATTACATTTAAAGGGGAAGGAGAGAGAGAATGGCTTACAACAAAATAGGAGGTAAAATGGCTGCAGAGAACTTATGCACAAGGGGAAACAATCGCATGCGCCTTCCTGGATATCCAGCTCCCGATTATCAGTGATGAGAACCGTTGAGAAGAGTAGAATGGAAGCTGGCCCAGGTCGGCTTGTCTTTATATACACTTACACACAGTACAGTACAATGGTCCCTATATTCTTATTGTTCATTGGACACAGGAATCCGTCTCCGCATTATAACAAAAGGTCATAGGTTGGTTCATACAGGTGGGCTGTGACTATTTCAAACTGCTCAAGTGGGAGGGAAACTCAGGTTTCCCGCCGCATGGGTAATAAACTGCAAATATAGTAAATGTCCATAAACTTCTTATAGTCATAACTATACGCATGAGCGATTAATCCGTTTCTAACCAACACCGGAATATTACTAATAATATACCCTTCCGATGGATACTAAACACCACTGTGTAACCCCTGTCTGACCCTTCGTATCAAATAAAGATGGATCTCTTTGTCTCTGAACATGCTACATTAACTAAACTTTCAGATTCTATCAACAGGACCATAATCTACAAAATACATTATATGACTAAAATATGTAACGATTGAGTCGCCCGCTAGACGCGCACAAACTCTACCGTAAATGCGCATACCGTGCGCCTGCGAGTGCACGCGACTGCGAGTATACGCACGCACGGGAGAGCTCATGCCCGTGCAGCGGGCACACGCATGAGGTGCATATATGGCAATGTGCAGCGTGATTTTTCTGACTTTGACAGGACCATTTGGAGGATATATGGTTCTGAGATCTCAGCGTGGCCCATAATTTAAGCGTGGGGGAGACCGTGGGATGAGTAACCTTCGGGAGGATAGGAAGCCAAGGTGCAATTTCAATATAATGTGGAAGACATCCCTCCTCCAGAAGAACCCATTGTTTGCGATCTTTAGCCCGTAACCATTCCAGAATCCTATTCAAGTGTACTGGATGATAGTAGTTAGAAATATGCGGGAGTTGTTGCCCCCCTTGATGCTTTCTCCTGAATAAAATATTGTGTCTAAACCTGGGTGTTTTGCTTCCCCAAACAAATGCACGAATAAGATTCTGGACGTCTCGAAACCAAAGTAGTGGGATGTGTATTGGAAGGGTCTGGAGAAAGAATAATATCCTAGGGAGGGCATTAATTTTGACAACATTAATCCTGCCGAACCATGATAATCTTAATTTCTTCCATTTCTGGAAGACCAGGCGAAGCTTCGCCAGCAAGGGGCTGAAATTCAGGGAGAATAATTTGGATAAATCGTTGGACAATAGCACCCCAAAATATTTTAATTTGTGATCGTGCCACGCAAAAGGGAAGGCATGTTTCAGACCCTCGACTACAGCAGGAGGGGTAGTTAAATTCATAGCAATAGATTTGGAATAATTTATTTTGAAGTTAGAGAGGGCTCCGAACTTCTCAAACTCTACCATCAGGTTTGGTAAAGAGGTGACTGGTTTTGAAATTATAGCGAGTAAATTGTCGGCATATAAAGCCAATTTGTATTCAGTCCCTTTTACCAGCAAACCCGAGATATTCGGATTGGCCCTAATGCTTCGAGCTAATGTTTCCATACAAAGGACAAAAAGTAAAGGGGATAGTGGGCAGCCCTGTCGTGTGCCATTGAAAATAGAAAAGGAATCGGAAAGGGAGCCATTAATCCTAATTTTGGCGGACGGGGAAGTATAAAGAGATAGGATTCTATGAAGACAGGTATTGCCGAGCCCGAGATGCTTCAGTATGCCAGACAAAAAGTCCCAGTCCACCCTGTCAAACGCTTTTTCAGCATCGGTCGACAGTATGATTGAGGGGGACGAAAGCTGGCCAGCATAGTGAATCATGTTGAGCACTTTAGAGGTGTTATCTCCGGCTTCTCGGCCTAAACAAATCCCGCCTGATCTCCATGTATCAAACCAGGCAATAATAGTTTAAGGCGATTTGCAATCAGTTTGGCAAAAAGTTTTATATCCATATTCAATAGTGAAATTGGCCGATAACTGGAGCAAAGACTGGGGTCTTTACCCTCTTTAGGTAAAACTGCAATATGGGCTTCTAGTGATTGCGGGGAGAAGGGCGAGTGTTCTGATATAGTATTAAAGGCTCTCGTGAGTAGAGGGACCAATTTCTCCTTGAAAGCTTTATAATAAGCAATGGTATACCCATCAGGGCCTGGACTCTTGCCGTTGGGAGAAGATTCAATCACTTTCATAACCTCTTCATTAGAGAAAGGGGCATCTAGATCCTCTGCTTCTTTTGTGGATAGTTTGGGGAAGTCTAAGGCCCGTAAGTAGTCAGCTATGGCTGTTTGATGGGACAACTTGTCCGCTCTTCCCGTCGGACCGGAAATGTTATATAGAGTGGAATAATATGCCCTAAAGGCCTTAGCGATATGAGGTGTCTCATGTTGGGGCTGACCGTGACTATTTTTAATTCTATGGATAAAAGTAAGAGCACGTTGCTCTCTAAGGGCTTTGGCCAGTAATTTCCCGGGTTTGTTACCCCATTGATAGTATCTGCTACGGCAGTTCCGATAAGAAAATTTGACTCTGTCAGAGAGTAGCTTATTCAGATCAGCCCTAGCAGCTTCAAGATCAGCATAATGTTGTGGGGTTTGGGATTTCTTGTGTAAAAGCTCGAGAGATTGTATCTTAGATAATAATTCTCCCCGGAGTTTCTCCTTCTGCCTTTTACGGATAGATCCTATCTGGACACAAACCCCTCTAATAACACATTTATGTGCTTCCCAGACTGAGACTTTAGAAATGTCATCTAGGTCATTGGTACAGATATAGGAATCTAAGGCGTTGTCGATTCGAGACCGAAGGTCCGCGTCCTGCAAGAAGGTGTCGTTAAAACGCCAGGACCATTGACGATGTGTGCTGGGAGGCAGGCGTAATGTGAGGTTAACTGGGGCATGATCTGACCACACAATTTGTCCTATAGAGGCATTGGAAAGAAGATGTAGGTGTCGGTGACTCAGAAACAAGTAATCAATTCTGGAATATGTCTGGTGTGGGTGTGAGAAAAAGGAATAATCTGTTTCGGCAGGATGTGTCAGTCTCCATGTGTCAATCAGCTGGTGGTCGAGCAGGGTGCGCCTCACCCCCCTATGTTCCCTCTCCGACCTGCAAGAAATCTTTTTAGAATTGTCCTGGGTGGGATTTAGGGTCCAATTTAAGTCGCCTCCCATCACCACCACCCCCTCCAAGAGAGGCTCCGCGTTTTCCAAAACTGAGGACAGAAAGGAGGGTTGTTTAGCATTGGGAGCATATATGTTCAAAAAAGAAAAACGTTGGCCGTATATATCGCATTTCACCAGCAACCCTCTACCTTCAGCTAGTCTATGAGAGGTAACATTAAGAATAGGCAGGTGGCGAGCCAATAATACAGCCACGCCTAATGTCTTACCGGCAGAATTATTAGACAGGAAAACATGAGGATAGTAGTGACATTTTAGGGACGGCACATGCCCCATCTTAAAATGCGTTTCCTGAATAAAAGCAACGTCAACTCTCTCATCTCTAAGCCATTTGAGGAGTTTAAACCTTTTCTCAGGAACATTCAACCCTTTAACATTAAGGGTAGTGACATGCAGATCATTAACCCCCATCAGTACGGCAGACCTAAGGGCATTGGAATAATCATCCCTACGACAGACACTGGAGAGGGGAAAGGAAGAGCAGCAAGGGAAGGAAATAGAAAGAGAAGGAAAGCAGAGAAAGGAGGAAAAGAAGATGCAGCGTGGAAAACCACGTTGTGAGGAATCATGATATTAAACAGAGATGACAATCCTAGAAAAAGGACAGCTGCAAAAAGGACAGGAGCGGAATCCTGCCGACTCCCAGTCCAAAGAAACGGGGGATGCAGCATAATGGGGGTCCTACGGGACAGCGACCGTCCACAAACTATAAGCTAAACAAATATAAAGTATTACCGAGGAGTGCACATAGGCACAGGCGAAACATATAGAGAAAAAATTAAAGATAAAAAATAAACAGGAAATATGTAAACTTATATATACATATATATATAAACTTAAAACCATCTATCAAGGTTTCATAAAGGCTGAGCAATAATGTATATGAGTATCGTCGCAGAAATGATGAATGTGGCTTAACCAAAAACAAAATAACATACCGACGATACTCCATTACTCATCCATGAAACCATTACAACATTACAAAATTACAAAAACCGATCTCACGTGTGGGCAACACATAGCACTATTTAAGGAAAAGAACCAAGTGTGTGACATGAGTAACAGGAGACTTCCCGTCGGCATGAGACGACACCTCCCCCTCAGGGAGGCTCAGAGGAACGTGAACTAGGAGTAGTTCCCCGCATCCGTGGGGAACGCACTTGTTGCCATGCGTCGTCTGGGGGGAGCACAACAGGTAAGTCCGGTATGTGGTGAAAAGCTTCCCAGTCTGGCAACGGTACTGGAGGTATACCCAAGGTCGTGAAGAAGGCCTGTAATTCCGAAGGTCTGGAGAGACTCGCGACCCTGCCACCATGAGAAACCTGAAGGGAAAAAGGGAAGCCCCATCTATATTTCAGTTCAAGTTTCCTGAGAGAGTCTGTAAGAGGCTTCAAGACTCGACGCTGCTGCAAGGTCGACCAGGCGAGATCAGGAAATATCTGGATCTTGTCTCCTTGGAAGTTAATACTGTCCAGCTGACGGGCTGACCTCATTATTTCCTCTTTTTTGGCATAGTAGTGGAGCCTGCGTGGCCTGTCAGACGGCAAGCCGCGAGGACGGAGGGCTCGGTGGGCTCTATCAAATATGATGTCTTTGTTCGGGTCCAGGTCAATAAGTTCTCCAAATATTGTAGTTAGAGCATTTGTCAGGTCAGCCTGTTGAACGCTCTCAGGTAGGCCCCGGACTCTAATATTATTTCGCCGGCCGCGATTATCCACATCTTCGATACGTGATTTTAGGAAAGAGATATCGTCCCTTTGATGTGACAGCACCTCCCGGAATTTAGTCAGAGAATCCAAGCTAGACGACTCATGGCGTTCCAGAACATCAACACGGGTCGCAATTTGAGACATGTCTTGTCGGAGAGCTGTCACTTCCTGAGTGATGGTGGAAAGCAAGCGAGTCTCCAAGGCCAAAAAATCTTGCTTCGTGGGAAGCGATTTTACATGAGATAAGATCTCGCCTATCTCCGCAGACAGAGAGGGGGCCTGTGGAAGATGTGGAGTCCCTGGGGACGTCATGTCGTCTACCAGACCATGCAGGTTCGGGGAGGCCGGGACAGTGGAAGAAGTAGCGGGGATTGAGGTTGGAGTATTTAAGAACTGGCGTAGGTCCGAGGAATGTCGGTTCGCAGGGGATGAGATCGCGTCCGGCTTGGTCTTGGCCTTTTTTTTTCTTTATCCCTCTCACCATGAGATCGGTCTTCAAATAAAGCAGTGCAGTATTACACTTTCACATATCCTCGGCACTATTACAGCATGTGGACCGTCGCCGCGCAAAAGCCCCCACGCGGCCTTAGGGCAACATCAGGCAGGCAGACACATAGCTAGGGAGCCTCACAGCAACCCACAGCGACAGGACATCTGGCTTGGTCCAATCGAGGTGTAAATACGGGACGCTATGCGTCAGAAAGTATGCGGCCGTAACACTTCTCCACGTGCTTCGTGGCCCTTCCTGGCCAGAAAGGGTATATTATATATATAAATGGCGGCAGCGGGTGATAGGCTGTGTTGGGCACTGAAAGCAGGGAACCAGCTGGAACAAGTGAGGGGCACATTTGCGGGTGGCAGCGAGGTCACCACCTCCAATTTAATGTGTGGCCTTACAGTCACCACCCCCCCTCCCCCCCCCGCTGGGGCACCACAGATCACCAGCCCGGGGACCGCACTTACTTCCAGATGCCCAGCGGGAGAGAGACAGCCAGGAGCAGACCCTTGGTTAAGATGGCCACCGGGCGCCCGTCGGCCCCGTCTCGTGCGGCGAGTCTCTGGATCCCCAGGAAGCAGGAGAGTGTGGCCGGCGGCAGGGAGCTTCTCTTAGCCGCGGCTGGCGGCGGCGTGCAGTACGGAGCTCCGGAGGAGACCCGCGGCCCGAACTGGAGGATCCCGGAGCCGCCGTTGGCGCGGGGAGGAAATCGAGGCCCTGGCTTTGTGAGCCCCGTAGGCCGCAACCCGCAGGAGCAGTTAAAACTGCTCCCCGATACCGCGGCACCTCCGGGGGCACAGTAGGGGGATCAGGAGGGACAGGGGGGATGCTGAGGTACCCAAATGAGCCCGCAAGGGGGGTGTAAATGAATAAAGGATCTCTGGGTCTCAGGAGCTCTACCAGAACGCAGCTGCCTCCTTCAGCAGCCAGGCCACGCCCCCGATATTACCAAACTTAAGGAGTATCTTATCTTTATCAATAGTGTCAATTTCTGATGACACGTTTTCTGACCATTTTTCAATAGCGCAACTCACCCATGCGCAGGCAATAGTGGGCCTGAGCAGTGTACCATTGGTAACATAAATGGATTTCAATGTCGTTTCCATTTTGCAGTCTGCCGGCTCTTTAAGAGAAGCCGTGCCAGGAGCAGGGAGAATTACCTTCTTTGTCAACCTGGAAAGTGCACTGTCTAACACAAGGGGTGACTCCCATTTTTTCCTGTCTTCAACCGGGAAAGGATAAGCTATGTGAATCCTTTTGGGAATACAATTTTTTTTTATCAGGATTCACCCACATCCCTTCAAACAGAGCATTTAGTTCGTGGGAACGTGACTTTGGATTTCTTTTCCTTACATAAATAAGCTTTTTCCTGAGGTACAGGAGTGTTTTCTTTCACCCATGCAGGCTCTTGGTGTGCCGGTAGCGCCACCACATTACAACTCTGTGTCCCTAAAATGGCTTCCTCCGGGGAGGAACTCCCTGCCTCAGACATGCCTCACACGTGTACACCACACTCACAGACACACTGGGACTTATTTTGGGGACAGACCACAATAAAATCTGTCAAAGGGACACAGGATAGGAGCAGCCAGTTCACAAACCGAGCGCCAGTATTGCCTGTGAACATGAACACAGTATGTCCACAGCCCAAAAGCGCTTTTAAATAGTAATATTATATATACACTATCAAATGCACCACAATCGCTTTCTGCCCCCCCTATATAGCACCCTGTACTTGTCAGAAGTGGAGGAGAGGACCAGCATGTTTTCTGCAGCCTGAGGAAAGAGAGAACATGGGGGGTAATTCTGAGTTGATCGCAGCAGGAACTTTGTTAGCAGTTGGGCAAAACCATGTGCACTGCAGGGGAGGCAGATATAACATGTACAGAGAGAGTTAGATTTGGGTGGGGTGAGTTCAATCTGCAATGTAATTTACAGTGTAAAAATAAAGCAGCCAGTATTTAACCTGCACAGAAACAAAATAACCCACCCAAATCTAATTCTCACTGCAAATGTTATATCTGCCCCCCTGCACTGCACATGGTTTTGCCCAACTGCTAAAAAATTTCCTGCTGCGATCAAATTGGAATTACCCCCATGGTGCTGAGTAGTGTGCTGGCTGCCTGAGGAAGAAGCTCCGCCCTTTTTACCTCAGAAACTTTTCATAATATTTATACTGGCGGGGGTAGGGCTGTGCCTGGGTATCTTATGCCCCCTTTTAGCCAGTTTGAGGTATTTTTCTTGCTGCCCAGGGAGCCCCCCCACGCCCTGCACCCTGCAGTGCCTGTGTGTGTGGACAGCAATGGCGCTCTGCGCTCCCGCCAGCCGCGCCGCACCTCAGCCGTCACTTACTTGATTGAAGATCATTCTTCTCATACTCACCTGTCTTCTGACTTCTGGCTCTATGAGGGGGGTGACAGCTTGCTGTGGGAGTGAGCATCTAGACACGGCTAGCGTTCAGTTCCCTTCAGGAGCTAATGGTGTCCTGTCAGCCAGAAGCAGAGCCATGAAACTCTGAGGAAGTTGGTTCTGCTTCTGCCCCCTCAGTCCCACAAAGCAGGGAGTCTGATGCCAGCAGATCTCCCTGAAAATAAAAAACCTAAAATAAGTATTTTCAGAGAAACTCAGTAGAGCTCCTCAGAGTGCATCCAGTCGACCTGGGCACATTTCTAAAACTGAGGTCTGGAGGAGGGACATAGAGGGAGGAGCCAGTTCACACCCAATGAAAAGTCTTTGAAATGCCCATGTCTCCTGCGGATCCCGTCTATACCCCATGGTCTTGATGTCATCCCCAGCATCCTCTAGGACGTATGGGAAAATAGCTTTTACAGAGAAGCTCTGTAGAGCTCCCCTAGCTGTGACCGGCTTCTCCGGGAACATTTTCTAAACTGTGTCTGGTAAGAGGGGCATAGAGGGAGGAGCCAGCCCACACTCTCAAACTCTTAAAGTGCCAATGGCTCCTAGTGGACGTGTCCAGCGGCGGTTTGGGACGCCGGACCAGATTCCGTTTAGCTGGCCCGGACGTCCCTCAGTGGCCGCCGTCATCCCCCCATGCTGGCCGGCTGCCGCGAGCGGAGCTGCAGCATTAACTTAAAAGTAATTTCAAGATGGCCGCTGGAGGAGCTTCTGCGCATGTGCAGCCACAGCAGCTCCCCCATAAGCCTTTGTAGGGCCGGGCCATCAGTCAGCACTAACGGCCCCGCCTCCGGGTCTGCATCCAGTCCAGACTCTAGCCCAGAGTCTGCCGTGCCTCCAGCCCTGAGGCTTCCTCCGTCCCCAGGCAGTTTCCCTCCCAGGCAGCAGCCAGGCAAGTGAAAGCCACAGCAGCCTGGCTGTGTCCTATCTGCATCAGGATGTGATATATTGTGTGTGTGTGTGTGTGTGTGTGTGTGTGTGTGTGTGTGTGTGTGTGTGTGTATGTATATATATATATACACACATACTGTATATGTATGTATGTATGTATATATACACTGCTCAAAAAAATAAAGGGAACACTAAAATAACACATTCTAGATCTGAATGAATGAAATATTCTTATTAAATACTTTGTTCTTTACATAGTTGAATGTGCTGACAACAAATCACACAAAAATTATCAATGGAAATCAAATTTATTAACCCATGGAGATCTGGATTTGGAGTCACACTCAAAAGTGGAAAAACACACTACAGGCCGATCCAACTTTGATTTAATGTCCTTAAAACAAGTCAAAATGAGGCTCAGTAGTGTGTGTGGCCTCCTCGTGCCTGTATGACCTCCCTACAATGCCTGGGCATGCTCCTGATGAGGTGGCGGATGGACTCCTGAGGGATCTCCTCTCAGACCTGGACTAAAGTATCCACCAACTCCTGGACAGTCTGTGGTGCAACGTGGCGTTGGTGGATGGAGCGAGACATGATGTCCCAGATGTTCTTAATTGGATTCAGGTCTGGGGAACGGGTGGGCCAGTCCTTAGCATCAATGCCTTCGTCTTGCAGGAACTGCTGACACACTCCAGCCACATGAGGTCTATCATTGTCTTGCATTAGGAGGAATCCAGGGCTAACCGCACCAGAATATGGTCTCACAAGGGGTCTGAGGATCTCATCTCGGTACCTAATGGCAGTCAGGCTACATCTGGCGAGCACATGGAGGGCTGTGTGGCCCCCCAAAGAAATGCCACCCCACACCATTACTGACCCACTGCCAAACCGGTCATGCTGGAGGATGTTGCAGGCAGCAGAACGTTCTCCTTGGCGTCTCCAGACTCTGTCACATGTGCTCAGTGAGAACCTGCTTTCATCTGTGAAGAGCACAGGGCGCCAGTGGCGAATTTGCCAATCTTGGTGTTCTCTGGCAAATGCCAAACGTCCTGCACGGTGTTGGACTGTAAGCACAACCCCCACCTGTGGACGTCGGGCCCTCATACCACCCTCATGGAGTCTGTTTCTGATCGTTTGAGTAGACACATGCACATTTATGGCTTGCTGGATGTCATTTTGCAGGGCTCTGGCAGTGCTCCTCCTGTTCCTCCTTGCACAAAGGTGGAGGTAGCGGTCCTGCTGCTGGGTTGTTGCCCTCCTACGGCCTCCTCGTTTCCTGATGTACTGGCCTGTCTCCTGATAGCGCCTCCATGCTCTGGACACTACGCTGACAGACACAGCAAACCTTCTTGCCACAGCTCGCATTGATGTGCCATCCTGGATGAGCTGCACTACCTGAGCCACTTGTGTGGGTTGTAGACTCCGTCCCAGTAGAGTGAAAGCACCGCCAGCTTTCAAAAGTGACCAAAACATCAGCCAGAAAGCATAGGAGCTGAGAAGTGGTCTGTGGTCACCACCTGCAGAACAACTCCTTTATTGGGGGTGTCTTGCTGATTTCCTATAATTTCCACCTGTTGTCTATTCCATTTGCACAACAGCATGTGAAATTGATTGTCAATCAGTGTTGCTTCCTAAGTGGACAGTTTGATTTCACAGAAGTGTGATTGACTTGGAGTTACATTGTGTTGTTTAAGTGTTCCCTTTATTTTTTTGAGCAGTGTATATATATATGTGTATATACATATACTGTATTTGTGTGTGTGTGTATGTGTATACACACACACACACACACACACACACACACACACACATATATAATCTTATAGGCTATTTGTTAGTGACAGCACTCACCAGACTTACACTGCTCTGCTGCAGTAACATACACACACATATATATATATATATTAGTGATGTGCACCGGAAATTTTTCGGGTTTTGGGTTCGGTTCCGCGGCCGTGTTTTGGATTCGGACGCGTTTTGGCAAAACCTCACCGAAATTTTTTTGTCGGATTCGGGTGTGTTTTGGATTCGGGTGTTTTTTTCAAAAAACCCTCAAAAACTAGTGATGAGCGGGTTCGGTTTCTCGGAAACCGAACCCCCCCGAACTTCACGCTTTTTACACGGGTCCGAGGCAGACTCGGATCTTCCCGCCTTGCTCGGCTAACCCGAGCGCGCCCGAACGTCATCATCCCGCTGTCGGATTCTCGCGAGGCTCGTATTCTATCGCGAGACTCGGATTCTATATAAGGAGCCGCGCGTCGCCGCCATTTTCACACGTGCATTGAGATTGATAGGGAGAGGACGTGGCTGGCGTCCTCTCCGTTTAGAGTAGACTAGAGAGTAGTAGAGAGTAGAGACACTTGATTTACTAATTTTGGGGAGCATATTAGGACGGAGTACTACTTGCTGATAGTGTGATTAGTGACCACCAGTTTAATTAATCCGTTCTCTGCCTGAAAAAAAACGATACACAGTGTGACACAGTCACATACCATATCTGTGCTCAGCCTCAGTGTGCCCTCAGTGTGCTGCATCATCTATGTAATACTGTATATCTGACTGTGCTGAGTGCTCACTGCTCACACTGCTTAATTGTGGGGGAGACTGGGGAGCAGTTATAGCAGGAGTACATATTTTAACAGTGCACACTTTTGCTGCCAGAGTGCCACTGCCAGTGCCAGTGTGACTGACCAGTGACCACTGACCACCAGTATATTGTGATTGTCTGCCTGAAAAAGTTAAACACTCGTCGTGTGGTGTTTTTATTCTATAAACGCATTCTGCTGACAGTGTCCAGCAGGTCCGTCATTATATAATATATACCTGTCCGGCTGCAGTAGTGATATATATATATTTTTTATATCATTATCATCCAGTCTATATTAGCACTGCAGCAGACGCAGTACGGTAGTCCACGGCTGTAGCTACCTCTGTGTCGGCAGTCGCTCGTCCATCCATAATTGTATACCACCTACCTGTGGTGTTTTTTTTTCTTTCTATCTTCTTGATACTAGTAGCTTACTTTAGGAGTCTGCAGTGCTGAGCTGACAGTGTCCAGCAGGTCCGTCATTATATAATATATACTTGTCCGGCTGCAGTAGTGATATATATATATTTTATATCTCATTATCATCCAGTCTATATTAGCAGCAGACGCAGTACGGTAGTCCACGGCTGTAGCTACCTCTGTGTCGGCAGTCGCTAGTCCATCCATAATTGTATACCACCTACCTGTGGTGTTTTTTTTTTCTATCTTCTTGATACTACTAGTAGCTTACTTTAGGAGTCTGCAGTGCTGAGCTGACAGTGTCCAGCAGGTCCGTCATTATATAATATATACCTGTCCGGCTGCAGTAGTGATATATATATATATATTTTTATATCATTATCATCCAGTCTATATTAGCAGCAGACGCAGTACGGTAGTCCACGGCTGTAGCTACCTCTGTGTCGGCAGTCGCTAGTCCATCCATAATTGTATACCACCTACCTGTGGTGTTTTTTTTTTTTCTATCTTCTTGATACTACTAGTAGCTTACTTTAGGAGTCTGCAGTGCTGAGCTGACAGTGTCCAGCAGGTCCGTCATTATATAATATATACCTGTCCGGCTGCAGTAGTGATATATATATATATATATATTATATCATTATCATCCAGTCTATATTAGCAGCAGACGCAGTACGGTAGTCCACGGCTGTAGCTACCTCTGTGTCGGCAGTCGCTCGTCCATCCATAATTGTATACCACCTACCTGTGGTGTTTTTTTTCTTTCTATCTTCTTGATACTAGTAGCTTACTTTAGGAGTCTGCAGTGCTGAGCTGACAGTGTCCAGCAGGTCCGTCATTATATAATATATACTTGTCCGGCTGCAGTAGTGATATATATATATTTTATATCTCATTATCATCCAGTCTATATTAGCAGCAGACGCAGTATGGTAGTCCACGGCTGTAGCTACCTCTGTGTCGGCAGTCGCTAGTCCATCCATAATTGTATACCACCTACCTGTGGTGTTTTTTTTTTTTCTATCTTCTTGATACTACTAGTAGCTTACTTTAGGAGTCTGCAGTGCTGAGCTGACAGTGTCCAGCAGGTCCGTCATTATATAATATATACCTGTCCGGCTGCAGTAGTGATATATATATATTTTTATATCATTATCATCCAGTCTATATTAGCAGCAGACGCAGTACGGTAGTCCACGGCTGTAGCTACCTCTGTGTCGGCAGTCGCTAGACAATCCATAATTGTATACCACCTACCTGTGGTGGTTTTTTTTTTTCTATCTTCTTGATACTACTAGTAGCTTACTTTAGGAGTCTGCAGTGCTGAGCTGACAGTGTCCAGCAGGTCCGTCATTATATAATATATACCTGTCCGGCTGCAGTAGTGATATATATATATATATTTTATATCATTATCATCCAGTCTATATTAGCAGCAGACGCAGTACGGTAGTCCACGGCTGTAGCTACCTCTGTGTCGGCAGTCGCTCGTCCATCCATAATTGTATACCACCTACCTGTGGTGTGTTTTTTTTCTATCTTCTTGATACTACTAGTAGCTTACTTTAGGAGTCTGCAGTGCTGAGCTGACAGTGTCCAGCAGGTCTGTCATTATATAATATATACCTGGCCTGCTGCAGTAGTGATATATATATATATTTTTTATATCATTATCATCCAGTCTATATTAGCAGCAGACGCAGTACGGTAGTCCACGGCTGTAGCTACCTCTGTGTCGGCAGTCGCTCGTCCATCCATAATTGTATACCACCTACCTGTGGTGTTTTTTTTTCTTTCTATCTTCTTGATACTAGTAGCTTACTTTAGGAGTCTGCAGTGCTGAGCTGACAGTGTCCAGCAGGTCCGTCATTATATAATATATACTTGTCCGGCTGCAGTAGTGATATATATATATATTTTATATCTCATTATCATCCAGTCTATATTAGCAGCAGACGCAGTACGGTAGTCCACGGCTGTAGCTACCTCTGTGTCGGCAGTCGCTAGTCCATCCATAATTGTATACCACCTACCTGTGGTGTTTTTTTTTTTTCTATCTTCTTGATACTACTAGTAGCTTACTTTAGGAGTCTGCAGTGCTGAGCTGACAGTGTCCAGCAGGTCCGTCATTATATAATATATACCTGTCCGGCTGCAGTAGTGATATATATATATATATTTTTATATCATTATCATCCAGTCTATATAAGCAGCAGACGCAGTACGGTAGTCCACGGCTGTAGCTACCTCTGTGTCGGCAGTCGCTAGACAATCCATAATTGTATACCACCTACCTGTGGTGTTTTTTTTTTTTTTCTATCTTCTTGATACTACTAGTAGCTTACTTTAGGAGTCTGCAGTGCTGAGCTGACAGTGTCCAGCAGGTCCGTCATTATATAATATATACCTGTCCGGCTGCAGTAGTGATATATATATATATTTTTTATATCATTATCATCCAGTCTATATTAGCAGCAGACGCAGTACGGTAGTCCACGGCTGTAGCTACCTCTGTGTCGGCAGTCGCTCGTCCATCCATAATTGTATACCACCTACCTGTGGTGTGTTTTTTTTCTATCTTCTTGATACTACTAGTAGCTTACTTTAGGAGTCTGCAGTGCTGAGCTGACAGTGTCCAGCAGGTCTGTCATTATATAATATATACCTGTCCGGCTGCAGTAGTGATATATATATATATTTTTTATATCATTATCATCCAGTCTATATTAGCAGCAGACGCAGTACGGTAGTCCACGGCTGTAGCTACCTCTGTGTCGGCAGTCGCTCGTCCATCCATAATTGTATACCACCTACCTGTGGTGTTTTTTTTTTCTATCTTCTTGATACTACTAGTAGCTTACTTTAGGAGTCTGCAGTGCTGAGCTGACAGTGTCCAGCAGGTCCGTCATTATATAATATATACCTGTCCGGCTGCAGTAGTGATATATATATATTTTTATATCATTATCATCCAGTCTATATTAGCAGCAGACGCAGTACGGTAGTCCACGGCTGTAGCTACCTCTGTGTCGGCAGTCGCTAGTCTATCCATAATTGTATACCACCTACCTGTGGTGTTTTTTTTTTTCTATCTTCTTGATACTACTAGTAGCTTACTTTAGGAGTCTGCAGTGCTGAGCTGACAGTGTCCAGCAGGTCCGTCATTATATAATATATACCTGTCCGGCTGCAGTAGTGATATATATATATATTTTTATATCATTATCATCCAGTCTATATTAGCAGCAGACGCAGTACGGTAGTCCACGGCTGTAGCTACCTCTGTGTCGGCAGTCGCTAGACAATCCATAATTGTATACCACCTACCTGTGGTGTTTTTTTTTTTTCTATCTTCTTGATACTACTAGTAGCTTACTTTAGGAGTCTGCAGTGCTGAGCTGACAGTGTCCAGCAGGTCCGTCATTATATAATATATACCTGTCCGGCTGCAGTAGTGATATATATATATATATATATTTTTTATATCATTATCATCCAGTCTATATTAGCAGCAGACGCAGTACGGTAGTCCACGGCTGTAGCTACCTCTGTGTCGGCAGTCGCTCGTCCATCCATAATTGTATACCACCTACCTGTGGTGTTTTTTTTTTTCTATCTTCTTGATACTACTAGTAGCTTACTTTAGGAGTTTGCAGTGCTGAGCTGACAGTGTCCAGCAGGTCCGTCATTATATAATATATACCTGTCCGGCTGCAGTAGTGATATATATATATATTTTTTATATCATTATCATCCAGTCTATATTAGCAGCAGACGCAGTACGGTAGTCCACGGCTGTAGCTACCTCTGTGTCGGCAGTCGCTCGTCCATCCATAATTGTATACCACCTACCTGTGGTGTTTTTTTTTCTTTCTATCTTCTTGATACTAGTAGCTTACTTTAGGAGTCTGCAGTGCTGAGCTGACAGTGTCCAGCAGGTCCGTCATTATATAATATATACTTGTCCGGCTGCAGTAGTGATATATATATTTTATATCTCATTATCATCCAGTCTATATTAGCAGCAGACGCAGTATGGTAGTCCACGGCTGTAGCTACCTCTGTGTCGGCAGTCGCTAGTCCATCCATAATTGTATACCACCTACCTGTGGTGTTTTTTTTCCCTATCTACTTGATACTAATAGTAGCTTACTTTAGGAGTCTGCAGTGCTGAGCTGACAGTGTCCAGCAGGTCCGTCATTATATAATATATACCTGTCCGGCTGCAGTAGTGATATATATATATATTTTTATATCATGATCATCCAGTCTATATTAGCAGCAGACGCAGTACGGTAGTCCACGGCTGTAGCTACCTCTGTGTCGGCAGTCGCTAGACAATCCATAATTGTATACCACCTACCTGTGGTGTTTTTTTTTTTTTTCTATCTTCTTGATACTACTAGTAGCTTACTTTAGGAGTTTGCAGTGCTGAGCTGACAGTGTCCAGCAGGTCCGTCATTATATAATATATACCTGTCCGGCTGCAGTAGTGATATATATATATATATATTTTATATCATTATCATCCAGTCTATATTAGCAGCAGACGCAGTACGGTAGTCCACGGCTGTAGCTACCTCTGTGTCGGCAGTCGCTCGTCCATCCATAATTGTATACCACCTACCTGTGGTGTTTTTTTTTTTTCTATCTTCTTGATACTACTAGTAGCTTACTTTAGGAGTCTGCAGTGCTGAGCTGACAGTGTCCAGCAGGTCCGTCATTATATAATATATACCTGTCCGGCTGCAGTAGTGATATATATATATATATTTTTTATATCATTATCATCCAGTCTATATTAGCAGCAGACGCAGTACGGTAGTCCACGGCTGTAGCTACCTCTGTGTCGGCAGTCGCTCGTCCATCCATAATTGTATACCACCTACCTGTGGTGTTTTTTTTTCTATCTTCTTGATACTACTAGTAGCTTACTTTAGGAGTCTGCAGTGCTGAGCTGACAGTGTCCAGCAGGTCTGTCATTATATAATATATACCTGGCCTGCTGCAGTAGTGATATATATATATATTTTTTATATCATTATCATCCAGTCTATATTAGCAGCAGACGCAGTACGGTAGTCCACGGCTGTAGCTACCTCTGTGTCGGCAGTCGCTCGTCCATCCATAATTGTATACCACCTACCTGTGGTGTTTTTTTTTCTTTCTATCTTCTTGATACTAGTAGCTTACTTTAGGAGTCTGCAGTGCTGAGCTGACAGTGTCCAGCAGGTCCGTCATTATATAATATATACTTGTCCGGCTGCAGTAGTGATATATATATATATTTTATATCTCATTATCATCCAGTCTATATTAGCAGCAGACGCAGTACGGTAGTCCACGGCTGTAGCTACCTCTGTGTCGGCAGTCGCTAGTCCATCCATAATTGTATACCACCTACCTGTGGTGTTTTTTTTTTTCTATCTTCTTGATACTACTAGTAGCTTACTTTAGGAGTCTGCAGTGCTGAGCTGACAGTGTCCAGCAGGTCCGTCATTATATAATATATACCTGTCCGGCTGCAGTAGTGATATATATATATATATTTTTATATCATTATCATCCAGTCTATATAAGCAGCAGACGCAGTACGGTAGTCCACGGCTGTAGCTACCTCTGTGTCGGCAGTCGCTAGACAATCCATAATTGTATACCACCTACCTGTGGTGTTTTTTTTTTTTTTCTATCTTCTTGATACTACTAGTAGCTTACTTTAGGAGTCTGCAGTGCTGAGCTGACAGTGTCCAGCAGGTCCGTCATTATATAATATATACCTGTCCGGCTGCAGTAGTGATATATATATATATTTTTTATATCATTATCATCCAGTCTATATTAGCAGCAGACGCAGTACGGTAGTCCACGGCTGTAGCTACCTCTGTGTCGGCAGTCGCTCGTCCATCCATAATTGTATACCACCTACCTGTGGTGTGTTTTTTTTCTATCTTCTTGATACTACTAGTAGCTTACTTTAGGAGTCTGCAGTGCTGAGCTGACAGTGTCCAGCAGGTCTGTCATTATATAATATATACCTGTCCGGCTGCAGTAGTGATATATATATATATTTTTTATATCATTATCATCCAGTCTATATTAGCAGCAGACGCAGTACGGTAGTCCACGGCTGTAGCTACCTCTGTGTCGGCAGTCGCTCGTCCATCCATAATTGTATACCACCTACCTGTGGTGTTTTTTTTTTCTATCTTCTTGATACTACTAGTAGCTTACTTTAGGAGTCTGCAGTGCTGAGCTGACAGTGTCCAGCAGGTCCGTCATTATATAATATATACCTGTCCGGCTGCAGTAGTGATATATATATATTTTTATATCATTATCATCCAGTCTATATTAGCAGCAGACGCAGTACGGTAGTCCACGGCTGTAGCTACCTCTGTGTCGGCAGTCGCTAGTCTATCCATAATTGTATACCACCTACCTGTGGTGTTTTTTTTTTTCTATCTTCTTGATACTACTAGTAGCTTACTTTAGGAGTCTGCAGTGCTGAGCTGACAGTGTCCAGCAGGTCCGTCATTATATAATATATACCTGTCCGGCTGCAGTAGTGATATATATATATATTTTTATATCATTATCATCCAGTCTATATTAGCAGCAGACGCAGTACGGTAGTCCACGGCTGTAGCTACCTCTGTGTCGGCAGTCGCTAGACAATCCATAATTGTATACCACCTACCTGTGGTGTTTTTTTTTTTTCTATCTTCTTGATACTACTAGTAGCTTACTTTAGGAGTCTGCAGTGCTGAGCTGACAGTGTCCAGCAGGTCCGTCATTATATAATATATACCTGTCCGGCTGCAGTAGTGATATATATATATATATATATTTTTTATATCATTATCATCCAGTCTATATTAGCAGCAGACGCAGTACGGTAGTCCACGGCTGTAGCTACCTCTGTGTCGGCAGTCGCTCGTCCATCCATAATTGTATACCACCTACCTGTGGTGTTTTTTTTTTTCTATCTTCTTGATACTACTAGTAGCTTACTTTAGGAGTTTGCAGTGCTGAGCTGACAGTGTCCAGCAGGTCCGTCATTATATAATATATACCTGTCCGGCTGCAGTAGTGATATATATATATATTTTTTATATCATTATCATCCAGTCTATATTAGCAGCAGACGCAGTACGGTAGTCCACGGCTGTAGCTACCTCTGTGTCGGCAGTCGCTCGTCCATCCATAATTGTATACCACCTACCTGTGGTGTTTTTTTTTCTTTCTATCTTCTTGATACTAGTAGCTTACTTTAGGAGTCTGCAGTGCTGAGCTGACAGTGTCCAGCAGGTCCGTCATTATATAATATATACTTGTCCGGCTGCAGTAGTGATATATATATTTTATATCTCATTATCATCCAGTCTATATTAGCAGCAGACGCAGTATGGTAGTCCACGGCTGTAGCTACCTCTGTGTCGGCAGTCGCTAGTCCATCCATAATTGTATACCACCTACCTGTGGTGTTTTTTTTCCCTATCTACTTGATACTAATAGTAGCTTACTTTAGGAGTCTGCAGTGCTGAGCTGACAGTGTCCAGCAGGTCCGTCATTATATAATATATACCTGTCCGGCTGCAGTAGTGATATATATATATATTTTTATATCATGATCATCCAGTCTATATTAGCAGCAGACGCAGTACGGTAGTCCACGGCTGTAGCTACCTCTGTGTCGGCAGTCGCTAGACAATCCATAATTGTATACCACCTACCTGTGGTGTTTTTTTTTTTTTCTATCTTCTTGATACTACTAGTAGCTTACTTTAGGAGTTTGCAGTGCTGAGCTGACAGTGTCCAGCAGGTCCGTCATTATATAATATATACCTGTCCGGCTGCAGTAGTGATATATATATATATATATTTTATATCATTATCATCCAGTCTATATTAGCAGCAGACGCAGTACGGTAGTCCACGGCTGTAGCTACCTCTGTGTCGGCAGTCGCTCGTCCATCCATAATTGTATACCACCTACCTGTGGTGTTTTTTTTTTTTCTATCTTCTTGATACTACTAGTAGCTTACTTTAGGAGTCTGCAGTGCTGAGCTGACAGTGTCCAGCAGGTCCGTCATTATATAATATATACCTGTCCGGCTGCAGTAGTGATATATATATATATATTTTTTATATCATTATCATCCAGTCTATATTAGCAGCAGACGCAGTACGGTAGTCCACGGCTGTAGCTACCTCTGTGTCGGCAGTCGCTCGTCCATCCATAATTGTATACCACCTACCTGTGGTGTTTTTTTTTCTATCTTCTTGATACTACTAGTAGCTTACTTTAGGAGTCTGCAGTGCTGAGCTGACAGTGTCCAGCAGGTCCGTCATTATATAATATATACCTGTCCGGCTGCAGTAGTGATATATATATATATTTTTTATATCATTATCATCCAGTCTATATTAGCAGCAGACGCAGTACGGTAGTCCACGGCTGTAGCTACCTCTGTGTCGGCAGTCGCTCGTCCATCCATAATTGTATACCACCTACCTGTGGTGTTTTTTTTTTTTTCTATCTTCTTGATACTACTAGTAGCTTACTTTAGGAGTCTGCAGTGCTGAGCTGACAGTGTCCAGCAGGTCCGTCATTATATAATATATACTTGTCCGGCTGCAGTAGTGATATATATATATTTTTTATATCATTATCATCCAGTCTATATTAGCAGCAGACGCAGTACGGTAGTCCACGGCTGTAGCTACCTCTGTGTCGGCAGTCGCTAGTCCATCCATAATTGTATACCACCTACCTGTGGTGTTTTTTTTTTCTATCTTCTTGATACTACTAGTAGCTTACTTTAGGAGTCTGCAGTGCTGAGCTGACAGTGTCCAGCAGGTCCGTCATTATATAATATATACCTGTCCGGCTGCAGTAGTGATATATATATATATTTTTATATCATTATCATCCAGTCTATATTAGCAGCAGACGCAGTACGGTAGTCCACGGCTGTAGCTACCTCTGTGTCGGCAGTCGCTAGACAATCCATAATTGTATACCACCTACCTGTGGTGGTTTTTTTTTTTCTATCTTCTTGATACTACTAGTAGCTTACTTTAGGAGTCTGCAGTGCTGAGCTGACAGTGTCCAGCAGGTCCGTCATTATATAATATATACCTGTCCGGCTGCAGTAGTGATATATATATATATATTTTATATCATTATCATCCAGTCTATATTAGCAGCAGACGCAGTACGGTAGTCCACGGCTGTAGCTACCTCTGTGTCGGCAGTCGCTCCTCCATCCATAATTGTATACCACCTACCTGTGGTGTTTTTTTTTTCTATCTTCTTGATACTACTAGTAGCTTACTTTAGGAGTCTGCAGTGCTGAGCTGACAGTGTCCAGCAGGTCTGTCATTATATAATATATACCTGTCCGGCTGCAGTAGTGATATATATATATATTTTTTATATCATTATCATCCAGTCTATATTAGCAGCAGACGCAGTACGGTAGTCCACGGCTGTAGCTACCTCTGTGTCGGCAGTCGCTCGTCCATCCATAATTGTATACCACCTACCTGTGGTGTTTTTTTTTCTTTCTATCTTCTTGATACTAGTAGCTTACTTTAGGAGTCTGCAGTGCTGAGCTGACAGTGTCCAGCAGGTCCGTCATTATATAATATATACTTGTCCGGCTGCAGTAGTGATATATATATATATTTTATATCTCATTATCATCCAGTCTATATTAGCAGCAGACGCAGTACGGTAGTCCACGGCTGTAGCTACCTCTGTGTCGGCAGTCGCTAGTCCATCCATAATTGTATACCACCTACCTGTGGTGTTTTTTTTTTTTCTATCTTCTTGATACTACTAGTAGCTTACTTTAGGAGTCTGCAGTGCTGAGCTGACAGTGTCCAGCAGGTCCGTCATTATATAATATATACCTGTCCGGCTGCAGTAGTGATATATATATATATATTTTTATATCATTATCATCCAGTCTATATAAGCAGCAGACGCAGTACGGTAGTCCACGGCTGTAGCTACCTCTGTGTCGGCAGTCGCTAGACAATCCATAATTGTATACCACCTACCTGTGGTGTTTTTTTTTTTTTCTATCTTCTTGATACTACTAGTAGCTTACTTTAGGAGTCTGCAGTGCTGAGCTGACAGTGTCCAGCAGGTCCGTCATTATATAATATATACCTGTCCGGCTGCAGTAGTGATATATATATATATTTTTTATATCATTATCATCCAGTCTATATTAGCAGCAGACGCAGTACGGTAGTCCACGGCTGTAGCTACCTCTGTGTCGGCAGTCGCTCGTCCATCCATAATTGTATACCACCTACCTGTGGTGTTTTTTTTTTCTATCTTCTTGATACTACTAGTAGCTTACTTTAGGAGTCTGCAGTGCTGAGCTGACAGTGTCCAGCAGGTCCGTCATTATATAATATATACCTGTCCGGCTGCAGTAGTGATATATATATATATTTTTTATATCATTATCATCCAGTCTATATTAGCAGCAGACGCAGTACGGTAGTCCACGGCTGTAGCTACCTCTGTGTCGGCAGTCGCTCGTCCATCCATAATTGTATACCACCTACCTGTGGTGGTTTTTTTTTCTATCTTCTTGATACTACTAGTAGCTTACTTTAGGAGTCTGCAGTGCTGAGCTGACAGTGTCCAGCAGGTCCGTCATTATATAATATATACCTGTCCGGCTGCAGTAGTGATATATATATATTTTTATATCATTATCATCCAGTCTATATTAGCAGCAGACGCAGTACGGTAGTCCACGGCTGTAGCTACCTCTGTGTCGGCAGTCGCTAGTCTATCCATAATTGTATACCACCTACCTGTGGTGTTTTTTTTTTTCTATCTTCTTGATACTACTAGTAGCTTACTTTAGGAGTCTGCAGTGCTGAGCTGACAGTGTCCAGCAGGTCCGTCATTATATAATATATACCTGTCCGGCTGCAGTAGTGATATATATATATATATTTTTATATCATTATCATCCAGTCTATATTAGCAGCAGACGCAGTACGGTAGTCCACGGCTGTAGCTACCTCTGTGTCGGCAGTCGCTAGACAATCCATAATTGTATACCACCTACCTGTGGTGTTTTTTTTTCTTTCTATCTTCTTGATACTACTAGTAGCTTACTTTAGGAGTCTGCAGTGCTGAGCTGACAGTGTCCAGCAGGTCCGTCATTATATAATATATACCTATCCGGCTGCAGTAGTGATATATATATATATTTTTTATATCATTATCATCCAGTCTATATTAGCAGCAGACGCAGTACGGTAGTCCACGGCTGTAGCTACCTCTGTGTCGGCAGTCACTCGTCCATCCATAATTGTATACCACCTACCTGTGGTGTTTTTTTTTTTTCTATCTTCTTGATACTACTAGTAGCTTACTTTAGGAGTTTGCAGTGCTGAGCTGACAGTGTCCAGCAGGTCCGTCATTATATAATATATACCTGTCCGGCTGCAGTAGTGATATATATATATATTTTTTATATCATTATCATCCAGTCTATATTAGCAGCAGACGCAGTACGGTAGTCCACGGCTGTAGCTACCTCTGTGTCGGCAGTCGCTCGTCCATCCATAATTGTATACCACCTACCTGTGGTGTTTTTTTTTCTTTCTATCTTCTTGATACTAGTAGCTTACTTTAGGAGTCTGCAGTGCTGAGCTGACAGTGTCCAGCAGGTCCGTCATTATATAATATATACTTGTCCGGCTGCAGTAGTGATATATATATATTTTATATCTCATTATCATCCAGTCTATATTAGCAGCAGACGCAGTATGGTAGTCCACGGCTGTAGCTACCTCTGTGTCGGCAGTCGCTAGTCCATCCATAATTGTATACCACCTACCTGTGGTGTTTTTTTTCCCTATCTTCTTGATACTAATAGTAGCTTACTTTAGGAGTCTGCAGTGCTGAGCTGACAGTGTCCAGCAGGTCCGTCATTATATAATATATACCTGTCCGGCTGCAGTAGTGATATATATATATTTTTTTTATATCATTATCATCCAGTCTATATTAGCAGCAGATGCAGTATGGTAGTCCACGGCTGTAGCTACCTCTGTGTCGGTAGTCGCTAGTCCATCCATAATTGTATACCACCTACCTGTGGTGTTTTTTTTTCTATCTTCTTGATACTACTAGTAGCTTACTTTAGGAGTCTGCAGTGCTGAGCTGACAGTGTCCAGCAGGTCCGTCATTATATAATATATACCTGTCCGGCTGCAGTAGTGATATATATATATATATTTTTTTTATATCATTATCATCCAGTCTATATTAGCAGCAGACGCAGTACGGTAGTCCACGGCTGTAGCTACCTCTGTGTCGGCAGTCGCTCGTCCATCCATAATTGTATACCACCTACCCGTGGTGTTTTTTTTTTTTCTATCTTCTTGATACTAGTAGCTTACTTTAGGAGTCTGCAGTGCTGAGCTGACAGTGTCCAGCAGGTCCGTCATTATATAATATATACCTGTCCGGCTGCAGTAGTGATATATATATATTTTATATCTCATTATCATCCAGTCTATATTAGCAGCAGACGCAGTACGGTAGTCCACGGCTGTAGCTACCTCTGTGTCGGCAGTCGCTAGTCCATCCATAATTGTATACCACCTACCTGTGGTGTTTTTTTTTTTTCTATCTTCTTGATACTACTAGTAGCTTACTTTAGGAGTCTGCAGTGCTGAGCTGACAGTGTCCAGCAGGTCCGTCATTATATAATATATACCTGTCCGGCTGCAGTAGTGATATATATATATATATATATATATTTTATATCATTATCATCCAGTCTATATTAGCAGCAGACGCAGTACGGTAGTCCACGGCTGTAGCTACCTCTGTGTCGGCAGTCGCTCGTCAATCCATAAGTATACTAGTATCCATCCATCTCCATTGTTTACCTGAGGTGCCTTTTAGTTGTGCCTATTAAAATATGGAGAACAAAAATGTTGAGGTTCCAAAAATAGGGAAAGATCAAGATCGACTTCCACCTCGTGCTGAAGCTGCTGCCACTAGTCATGGCCGAGACGATGAAATGCCAGCAACGTCGTCTGCCAAGGCCGATGCCCAATGTCATAGTACAGACCATGTAAAATCCAAAACACCAAATATCAGTAAAAAAAGGACTCAAAAATCTAAAATAAAATTGTCGGAGGAGAAGCGTAAACTTGCCAATATGCCATTTACCACACGGAGTGGCAAGGAACGGCTGAGGCCCTGGCCTATGTTCATGGCTAGTGGTTCAGCTTCACATGAGGATGGAAGCACTCAGCCTCTCGCTAGAAAAATTAAAAGACTCAAGCTGGCAAAAGCACAGCAAAGAACTGTGCGTTCTTCGAAATCACAAATCCACAAGGAGAGTCCAATTGTGTCGTTTGCGATGCCTGACCTTCCCAACACTGGACGTGAAGAGCATGCACCTTCCACCATTTGCACGCCCCCTGCAAGTGCTGGAAGGAGCACCCGCAGTCCAGTTCCTGATAGTCAGATTGAAGATGTCAGTGTTGAAGTACACCAGGATGAGGAGGATATGGGTGTTGCTGGCGCTGGGGAGGAAATTGACCAGGAGGATTCTGATGGTGAGGTGGTTTGTTTAAGTCAGGCACCCGGGGAGACACCTGTTGTCCGTGGGAGGAATAGGGCCATTGACATGCCTGGTGAAAATACCAAAAAAATCAGCTCTTCGGTGTGGAAGTATTTCAACAGAAATGCGGACAACATTTGTCAAGCCGTGTGTTGCCTTTGTCAAGCTGTAATAAGTAGGGGTAAGGACGTTAACCACCTCGGAACATCCTCCCTTATACGTCACCTGCAGCGCATTCATCATAAGTCAGTGACAAGTTCAAAAACTTTGGGCGACAGCGGAAGCAGTCCACTGACCAGTAAATCCCTTCCTCTTGTAACCAAGCTCACGCAAACCACCCCACCAACTCCCTCAGTGTCAATTTCCTCCTTCCCCAGGAATGCCAATAGTCCTGCAGGCCATGTCACTGGCAATTCTGACGAGTCCTCTCCTGCCTGGGATTCCTCCGATGCATCCTTGCGTGTAATGCCTACTGCTGCTGGCGCTGCTGTTGTTGCTGCTGGGAGTCGATGGTCATCCCAGAGGGGAAGTCGTACTCGTAAGACCACTTTTACTACTTCCACCAAGCAATTGACTGTCCAACAGTCCTTTGCGAGGAAGATGAAATATCACAGCAGTCATCCTGCTGCAAAGCGGATAACTGAGGCCTTGGCATCCTGGGCGGTGAGAAACGTGGTTCCGGTATCCATCATTACTGCAGAGGCAACTAGAGACTTGTTGGAGGTACTGTGTCCCCGGTACCAAATACCATCTAGGTTCCATTTCTCTAGGCAGGCGATACCGAAAATGTACACAGACCTCAGAAAAAGACTCACCAGTGTCCTAAAAAATGCAGTTGTACCCAATGTCCACTTAACCACGGACATGTGGACAAGTGGAGCAGGGCAGACTCAGGACTATATGACTGTGACAGCCCACTGGGTAGATGTATGGACTCCCGCCGCAAGAACAGCAGCGGCGGCACCAGTAGCAGCATCTCGCAAACGCCAACTCTTTCCTAGGCAGGCTACGCTTTGTATCACCGCTTTCCAGAATACGCACACAGCTAAAAACCTCTTACGGCAACTGAGGAAGATCATCGCAGAATGGCTTACCCCAATTGGACTCTCCTGTGGATTTGTGGCATCGGACAACGCCAGCAATATTGTGTGTGCATTAAATCTGGGCAAATTCCAGCACTTCCCATGTTTTGCACATACCTTGAATTTGGTGGTGCAGAATTATTTAAAAAACGAGAGGGGCGTGCAAGAGATGCTGTCGGTGGCCAGAAGAATTGCGGGAACTTTCGGCGTACAGGCACCACGTACAGAAGACTGGAGCACCACCAAAAACGCCTGAACCTGCCCTGCCATCATCTGAAGCAAGAAGTGGTAACGAGGTGGAATTCAACCCTCTATATGCTTCAGAGGTTGGAGGAGCAGCAAAAGGGCATTCAAGCCTATACAACTGAGCACGATATAGGAGGTGGAATGCACCTGTCTCAAGCGCAGTGGAGAATGATTTCAACGTTGTGCAAGGTTCTGCAACCTTTTGAACTTGCCACACGTGAAGTCAGTTCAGACACTGCCAGCCTGAGTCAGATCATTCCCCTCATCAGGCTTTTGCAGAAGAAGCTGGAGACATTGAAGGAGGAGCTAACACAGAGCGATTCCGCTAGGCATGTGGGACTTGTGGATGGAGCCCTTAATTCGCTTAACAAGGATTCACGGGTGGTCAATCTGTTGAAATCAGAGCACTACATTTTGGCCACCGTGCTCGATCCTAGATTTAAAACCTACCTTGGATCTCTCTTTCCGGCAGACACAAGTCTGCTGGGGTTCAAAGAACTGCTGGTGACAAAATTGTCAAGTCAAGCGGAACGCGACCTGTCAACATCTCCTCCTTCACATTCTCCCGCAACAGGGGGTGCGAGGAAAAGGCTCAGAATTCCGAGCCCACCCGCTGGCGGTGATGCAGGGCAGTCTGGAGCGACTGCTGATGCTGACATCTGGTCCGGACTGAAGGACCTGCCAACGATTACGGACATGTCGTCTACTGTCACTGCATATGATTCTCTCCCCATTGAAAGAATGGTGGAGGATTATATGAGTGACCGCATCCAAGTAGGCACGTCAGACAGTCCGTACTTATACTGGCAGGAAAAAGAGGCAATTTGGAGGCCCTTGCACAAACTGGCTTTATTCTACCTAAGTTGCCCTCCCACAAGTGTGTACTCCGAAAGAGTGTTTGTCAGCAATCGGCGTACGAGGTTACATCCAGAAAATGTGGAGAAGATGATGTTCATTAAAATGAATTATAATCAATTCCTCCGTGGAGACATTGACCAGCAGCAATTGCCTCCACAAAGTACACAGGGAGCTGAGATGGTGGATTCCAGTGGGGACGAATTGATAATCTGTGAGGAGGGGGATGTACACGGTGATATATCGGAGGATGATGATGAGGTGGACATCTTGCCTCTGTAGAGCCAGTTTGTGCAAGGAGAGATTAATTGCTTCTTTTTTGATGGGGGTCCAAACCAACCCGTCATTTCAGTCACAGTCGTGTGGCAGACCCTGTCACTGAAATGATGGGTTGGTTAAAGTGTGCATGTCCTGTTTATACAACATAAGGGTGGGTGGGAGGGCCCAAGGACAATTCCATCTTGCACCTCTTTTTTCTTTCATTTTTCTTTGCGTCATGTGCTGTTTGGGGGGTGTTTTTTGGAAGGGCCATCCTGCGTGACACTGCAGTGCCACTCCTAGATGGGCCAGGTGTTTGTGTCGGCCACTAGGGTCGCTTAGCTTACTCACACAGCTACCTCATTGCGCCTCTTTTTTTCTTTGCGTCATGTGCTGTTTGGGGAGTGTTTTTTGGAAGGGCCATCCTGCGTGACACTGCAGTGCCACTCCTAGATGGGCCAGGTGTTTGTGTCGGCCACTTGGGTCGCTTAGCTTAGCCATCCAGCGACCTCGGTGCAAATTTTAGGACTAAAAATAATATTGTGAGGTGTGAGGTGTTCAGAATAGACTGAAAATGAGTGGAAATTATGGTTATTGAGGTTAATAATACTTTGGGATCAAAATGACCCCCAAATTCTATGATTTAAGCTGTTTTTTAGGGTTTTTTGAAAAAAACACCCGAATCCAAAACACACCCGAATCCGACAAAAAAAATTCGGTGAGGTTTTGCCAAAACGCGTTCGAACCCAAAACACGGCCGCGGAACCGAACCCAAAACCAAAACACAAAACCCGAAAAATTTCCGGAGCTCATCACTATCAAAAACAGCTTAAATCATAGAATTTGGGGGTCATTTTGATCCCAAAGTATTATTAACCTCAATAACCATAATTTTCACTCATTTTCAGTCTATTCTGAACACTGAACACCTCACAATATTATTTTTAGTCCTAAAATTTGCACCGAGGTCACTGGATGGCTAAGCTAAGCGACCCAAGTGGCCGACACAAACACCTGCCCCATCTAGGAGTGGCACTGCAGTGTCAGACAGGATGGCACTTCAAAAAAATTGTCCCAAACAGCACAAGATGCAAAGAAAAAAAGAGGCGCAATGAGGTAGCTGTGTGACTAAGATAAGCGACCCAAGTGGCCGACACAAACACCTGGCCCATCTAGGAGTGGCACTGCAGTGTCAGACAGGATGGCACTTCAAAAAAATTGTCCCCAAACAGCACACGATGCAAAGAAAAAAAGAGGCGCAATGAGGTAGCTGTGTGACTAAGATAAGCGACCCAAGTGGCCGACACAAACACCTGGCCCATCTAGGAGTGGCACTGCAGTGTCAGACAGGATGGCACTTCAAAAAAATTGCCCCCAAACAGCACACGATGCAAAGAAAAAAAGAGGCGCAATGAGGTAGCTGTGTGACTAAGATAAGCGACCCAAGTGGCCGACACAAACACCTGGCCCATCTAGGAGTGGCACTGCAGTGTCAGACAGGATGGCACTTCAAAAAAATTGTCCCCAAACAGCACATGATGCAAAGAAAAAAAGAGGCGCAATGAGGTAGCTGTGTGACTAAGCTAAGCGACCCAAGTGGCCGACACAAACACCTGGCCCATCTAGGAGTGGCACTGCAGTGTCAGACAGGATGGCACTTCAAAAAAATTGTCCCCAAACAGCACATGATGCAAAGAAAAAAAGAGGCGCAATGAGGTAGCTGTGTGACTAAGATAAGCGACCCAAGTGGCCGACACAAACACCTGGCCCATCTAGGAGTGGCACTGCAGTGTCAGACAGGATGGCCCTTCAAAAAAATAGTCCCCAAACAGCACATGATGCAAAGAAAAAAAGAGGCGCAATGAGGTAGCTGTGTGACTAAGCTCAGCGACCCAAGTGGCCGACACAAACACCTGGCCCATCTAGGAGTGGCACTGCAGTGTCAGACAGGATGGCACTTCAAAAAAATTGTCCCCAAACAGCACATGACGCAAAGAAAAATGAAAGAAAAAAGAGGTGCAAGATGGAATTGTCCTTGGGCCCTCCCACCCACCCTTATGTTGTATAAACAGGACATGCACACTTTAACGAACCCATCATTTCAGCGACAGGGTCTGCCACACGACTGTGACTGAAATGACTGGTTGGTTTGGGACCCCACCAAAAAAGAAGCAATCAATCTCTCCTTGCACAAACTGGCTCTACGGAGGCAAGATGTTCACCTCATCATCATCGTCCGATTCATCACCCCTTTCACTGTGTACATCCCCCTTCTCACAGATTATTAATTCGTCCCCACTGGAATCCACCATCTCAGGTCCCCGTGTACTTTCTGGAGGAAATTGCTGCTGGTGAATGTCTCCACGGAGGAATTGATTATAATTCATTTTAATGAACATCATCTTCTCCACATTTTCTGGAAGTAACCTCGTACGCCGATTGCTGACAAGGTGAGCGGCTGCACTAAACACTCTTTCGGAGTACACACTGGAGGGAGGGCAACTTAGGTAGAATAAAGCCAGTTTCTGCAAGGGCCTCCAAATTGCCTCTTTTTCCTGCCAGTATACGTACAGACTGTCTGACGTGCCTACTTGGATGCGGTCACTCATATAATCCTCCACCATTCTTTCAATGGTGAGAGAATCATATGCAGTGACAGTAGACGACATGTCAGTAATCGTTGGCAGGTCCTTCAGTCCGGACCAGATGTCAGCACTCGCTCCAGACTGCCCTGCATCACCGCCAGTGGGTGGGCTCGGGATTCTTAGCCTTTTCCTCGCACCCCCAGTTGCGGGAGAATGTGAAGGAGGAGCTGTTGACGGGTCACGTTCCGCTTGACTTGACAATTTTCTCACCAGCAGGTCTTTGAACACCTGCAGACTTGTGTCTGCTGGAAAGAGAGATACAACATAGGTTTTAAATCTAGGATCGAGCACGGTGGCCAAAATGTAGTGCTCTGATTTCAACAGATTGACCACCCGTGAATCCTGGTTAAGCGAATTAAGGGCTCCATCCACAAGTCCTACATGCCTAGCGGAATCGCTCTGTTTTAGCTCCTCCTTCAATGTCTTCAGCTTCTTCTGCAAAAGCCTGATGAGGGGAATGACCTGACTCAGGCTGGCAGTGTCTGAACTGACTTCACGTGTGGCAAGTTCAAAGGGTTGCAGAACCTTGCACAACATTGAAATCTTTCTCCACTGCGCTTGAGACAGGTGCATTCCACCTCCTTTGCCTATATCGTGGCCAGATGTATAGGCTTGAATGGCCTTTTGCTGCTCCTCCATCCTCTGAAGCATATAGAGGGTTGAATTCCACCTCGTTACCACCTCTTGCTTCTGATGATGGCAGGGCAGGTTCAGGTATTTTTGGTGGTGCTCCAGTCTTCTGTACGCGGTGCCTGAACGCCGAAAGTGGCCCGCAATTCTTCTGGCCACCGACAGCATCTCTTGCACGCCCCTGTCGTTTTTAAATAATTCTGCAGCACCAAATTCAAGGTATGTGCAAAACATGGGACGTGCTGGAATTTGCCCAGATGTAATGCACGCACAATATTGCTGGTGTTGTCCGATGTCACAAATCCCCGGGAGAGTCCAATTGGGGTAAGCCATTCTGCGATGATCTTCCTCAGTTGCCGTAATAGGTTTTCAGCTGTGTGCGTATTCTGGAAAGCGGTGATACAAAGCGTAGCCTGCCTAGGAACGAGTTGGCGTTTGCGAGATGCTGCTACTGGTGCCGTCGCTGCTGTTCTTGCAGCGGGAGGCAATACATCTACCCAGTGGGCTGTCACAGTCATATAGTCCTGAGTCTGCCCTGCTCCACTTGTCCACATGTCCGTGGTTAAGTGGACATTGGGTACAACTGCATTTTTTAGGACACTGGTGAGTCTTTTTCTGAGGTCTGTGTACATTTTCGGTATCGCCTGCCTAGAGAAATGGAACCTAGATGGTATTTGGTACCGGGGACACAGTACCTCAATCAAGTCTATAGTTGGATCTGAATTAACGATGGATACCGGAACCACGTTTCTCACCGCCCAGGCTGCCAAGGCCTCAGTTATCCGCTTTGCAGCAGGATGACTGCTGTGATATTTCATCTTCCTCGCAAAGGACTGTTGGACAGTCAATTGCTTACTGGAAGTAGTACAAGTGGTCTTCCGACTTCCCCTCTGGGATGACGATCGACTCCCAGCAGCAACAACAGCAGCGCCAGCAGCAGTAGGCGTTACACTCAAGGATGCATCAGAGGATTCCCAGGCAGGAGAGGACTCGTCAGACTTGCCAGTGACATGGCCTGCAGGACTATTGGCTTTCCTGGGTAAGGAGGAAATTGACACTGAGGGAGTTGGTGGTGTGGTTTGCAGGAGCTTGGTTACAAGAGGAAGGGATTTACTGGTCAGTGGACTGCTTCCGCTGTCGCCCAAAGTTTTTGAACTTGTCACTGACTTATGATGAATGCGCTGCAGGTGACATATAAGGGAGGATGTTCCGAGGTGGTTAACATCCTTACCCCTACTTATTACAGCTTGACAAAGGCAACACACGGCTTGACACCTGTTGTCCGCATTTGTGTTGAAATAATTCCACACCGAAGAACTGATTTTTTTTGTATTTTGACCAGGCATGTCAATGGCCATATTCCTCCCACGGACAACAGGTGTCTCCCCGGGTGCCTGACTTAAACAAACCACCTCACCATCAGAATCCTCCTTGTCAATTTCCTCCCCAGCGCCAGCAACACCCATATCCTCATCCTGGTGTACTTCAACACTGACATCTTCAATTTGACTATCAGGAACTGGACTGCGGGTGCTCCTTCCAGCACTTGCAGGGGGCGTGCAAATGGTCGAAGGCGCAAGCTCTTCCCGTCCAGTGTTGGGAAGGTCAGGCATCGCAACCGACACAATTGGACTCTCCTTGGGGATTTGTGATTTCGAAGAACGCACAGTTCTTTGCTGTGCTTTTGCCAGCTTAAGTCTTTTCTTTTTTCTAGCGAGAGGATGAGTGCTTCCATCCTCATGTGAAGCTGAACCACTAGCCATGAACATAGGCCAGGGCCTCAGCCGTTCCTTGCCACTCCGTGTCGTAAATGGCATATTGGCAAGTTTACGCTTCTCCTCAGACGCTTTTAATTTTGATTTTTGGGTCATTTTACTGAACTTTTGTGTTTTGGATTTTACATGCTCTGTACTATGACATTAGGCATCGGCCTTGGCAGACGAAGTTGATGGCATTTCATCGTCTCGGCCATGACTAGTGGCAGCAGCTTCAGCACGAGGTGGAAGTGGATCTTGATCTTTCCCTATTTTTTTAACCTCCACATTTTTGTTCTCCATATTTTTAATGCGCACAACTAAAAGGCACCACAGGTATACAATGTAGATGGATGGAGAGTATACTTATTAATGGATGACGAGTGACGACACAGAGGTAGGTACAGCAGTGGCCTACCGTACTGCTATATACAGTATAATAAATGGACCTGGTGGACACTGTCAGCAGACTGCTAAACTAGTACTACTAGTATAAAGAAAAAAAGCCACCACAGGTATACAATGTAGATGGATGGATAGTATACTTATTAATGGATGACGAGTGACGACACAGAGGTAGGTACAGCAGTGGCCTACCGTACTGCTATATACTGTATAATAAATGGACCTGGTGGACACTGTCGGCAAACTGCTAAACTAGTATAAAGAAAAAAAGCCACCACAGGTATACAATGTAGATGGATGGATAGTATACTTATTAATGGATGACGAGTGACGACACAGAGGTAGGTACAGCAGTGGCCTACCGTACTGCTATATACAGTATAATAAATGGACCTGGTGGACACTGTCAGCAAACTGCTAAACTAGTATAAAGAAAAAAAGCCACCACAGGTATACAATGTAGATGGATGGATTGTATACTTATTAATGGATGACGAGTGACGACACAGAGGTAGGTACAGCAGTGGCCTACCGTACTGCTGTATACAGTATAATGGACCTGGTGGACACTGTCAGCAGACTGCTAAACTAGTACTACTAGTATAAAGAAAAAAAGCCACCACAGGTATACAATGTAGATGGATGGATAGTATACTTATTAATGGATGACGAGTGACGACACAGAGGTAGGTACAGCAGTGGCCTACCGTACTGCTATATACAGTATAATAAATGGACCTGGTGGACACTGTCAGCAAACTGCTAAACTAGTATAAAGAAAAAAAGCCACCACAGGTATACAATGTAGATGGATGGATAGTATACTTATTAATGGATGACGAGTGACGACACAGAGGTAGGTACAGCAGTGGCCTACCGTACTGCTATATACAGTATAATAAATGGACCTGGTGGACACTGTCAGCAAACTGCTAAACTAGTATAAAGAAAAAAAGCCACCACAGGTATACAATGTAGATGGATGGATAGTATACTTATTAATGGATGACGAGTGACGACACAGAGGTAGGTACAGCATTGGCCTACCGTACTGCTATATACAGTATAATGGACCTGGTGGACACTGTCAGCAAACTGCTAAACTAGTATAAAGAAAAAAAGCCACCACAGGTATACAATGTAGATGGATGGATAGTATACTTATTAATGGATGACGAGTGACGACACAGAGGTAGGTACAGCAGTGGCCTACCGTACTGCTATATACTGTATAATAAATGGACCTGGTGGACACTGTCAGCAAACTGCTAAACTAGTATAAAGAAAAAAAGCCACCACAGGTATACAATGTAGATGGATGGATAGTATACTTATTAATGGATGACGAGTGACGACACAGAGGTAGGTACAGCAGTGGCCTACCATACTGCTATATACAGTATAATAAATGGACCTGGTGGACACTGTCAGCAAACTGCTAAACTAGTATAAAGAAAAAAAGCCACCACAGGTATACAATGTAGATGGATGGATAGTATACTTATTAATGGATGACGAGTGACGACACAGAGGTAGGTACAGCATTGGCCTACCGTACTGCTATATACAGTATAATGGACCTGGTGGACACTGTCAGCAAACTGCTAAACTAGTATAAAGAAAAAAAGCCACCACAGGTATACAATGTAGATGGATGGATAGTATACTTATTAATGGATGAAGAGTGACGACACAGAGGTAGGTACAGCAGTGGCCTACCGTACTGCTATATACTGTATAATAAATGGACCTGGTGGACACTGTCAGCAAACTGCTAAACTAGTATAAAGAAAAAAAGCCACCACAGGTATACAATGTAGATGGATGGATAGTATACTTATTAATGGATGACGAGTGACGACACAGAGGTAGGTACAGCAGTGGCCTACCGTACTGCTATATACAGTATAATAAATGGACCTGGTGGACACTGTCAGCAAACTGCTAAACTAGTATTAAAGAAAAAAAGCCACCACAGGTATACAATGTAGATGGATGGATAGTATACTTATTAATGGATGACGAGTGACGACACAGAGGTAGGTACAGCAGTGGCCTACCGTACTACTGTATACAGTATAATGGACCTGGTGGACACTGTCAGCAGACTGCTAAACTAGTACTACTAGTATAAAGAAAAAAAGCAACCACAGGTATACAATGTAGATGGATGGATAGTATACTTATTAATGGATGGCGGCCAAAGCTAGATGCTGATGCCGCAAACGTATCAAACTTGTAAAAGCGCACAAACGAGTGCACTGATGACCATGTAGCCGCATGGCAAAGCTGCGTCGTAGAAGCCCCACGACCAGCTGCCCATGAAGTTCCCACAGAACGCGTGGAATGAGCTGTTACTGATGTAGGCGGCTGTAACCTAGCATGAAGGTAAGCCTGACGTATGGTCAGTTTAATCCATCTGGATAAGGTCTGCTTAGAAGCTGGCCAACCCATCTTGGCAGCATCATAGAGAACAAACAATGTATCCGTCTTACGAACTGTAGACGTTCGGTATACATAAACGCGTAGTGCGCGTACCACATCCAAAGTTCCAGAATCTTCTGTTATCACAGGAACTACTATTGGTTGATTGATGTGAAAAGATGACACTACCTTTGGCAAGAAAGCGGGATTCATCCGAAGTTCCGCTCTGTCATCATGAAACACCAAATACGGTGGCTTGCATGACAAGGCACCCAAATCTGAAACACGCCTTGCCGAAGCTAAGGCTAGGAGAAAAATTGTTTTCCAAGTGAGAAGCTTAATATCCACTTGTTGTAAGGGTTCAAAATATGAAGACTGTAAGAAATCTAAAACCAGATTCAAGTCCCACGGCGCTGTAGGTGGAATGAATGGAGGCTGTACTCTGAGGACACCTTGCAGAAAGGTGTGTATAGACGGCAATAGAGCCAATCGTCTTTGAAAGTAAATTGACAAAGCAGATACCTGCACCTTTAGTGTAGATAAACGCAGTCCTCCATCTAACCCCGTTTGTAGAAATAACAAAAGACGGGATAACTTGAAAGATGATGTCGGAAACTTCCGAGCTTCACACCAACCTATATAGACACGCCAAATTCTGTAATAATGAGCTGCCGTAACTGGCTTCCTAGCTCGTAACATGGTTGGTACAACCGAATCTGGAATGCCCTCTCTTCTTAAGAGGGCGGTCTCAACAGCCACCCCGGCAAACGCAGCCGCAGCCGGGGTAAAGGAACGGACCCTGTTGTAACAGGTCCGGACGTAGTGGGAGCGGCCAAGGATCGTCTGCGAGTAGTCTGCGGAGATCCGAGAACCAAGCTCTCTGAGGCCAATGACTATGGCGGACTCTCTTTTGATCCGTTTTAGCAACAGAGGGAGCAGAGGAAACGATGGAAACAGATTCATGAGGCTGTACGGCCACGCGATTGTGAGAGCATCCACCGCCACTGCCTTTGGATCTCGCGTTCTGGACACATACTGGGGCGTTTGGTGATTGTGGCGAGATGCCATCAGGTCCACTTGAGGGTAACCCCACCTCTGGACCAACATGTGAAACACTTCTGGATTTAATGCCCATTCTCCTGGATGAAAATCCCGACGGCTGAGATAATCCGCCTCCCAGTTGTCCACTCCCAGAATGAACACTGCCGACAATATCACTTGGTGATGCTCGGCCCAATTGAGGATTTGAGCTACTTCCCGCATTGCACCTGGACAGTCTGAGACCGAAGCATGTGCACTGCTTGTCGTAGCGCATTGTAAATTGCCCGGAGTTCCAGGACATTTATAGACAGCAATCTTTCGTGATCCGCCCAGAGACCCTGGAGCTGACAAATTTGAACTACAATTTCCCAACATCTGAGACTCGCGTCCGTCGTTAGAATTATCCAATTCCAGGCGCCAAACAGTTTCTCTGCGGTTAGATTGTGTACTTTGAGCCACCAGAGTAGAGATACCCTGGCCCGTGGCGACAACCTCACCCTGTGGTGAATCTGCAGATGCGAGCCTGACCACTGTGCGAGCACATCCAGTTGAAAAGGACGTGAGTGAAATCTTCCGAACTGAAGCACTTCGAAAGCCACCACCATTGTGCCTAAGAGGCGAATGCACAAATGTACCAAGACTGTGCGTGGCTTGAGCACTAATTGTACCAGATGACGAATAATCTGTACTTTCTGTTCTGGTAGGTAAATTCTTTGATATACCGTATCGAGAATCATACCTAGGAATTGAAGTAGTTGAGACGGAATTAGATGTGATTTCTTGAAGTTGACAATCCAACCGCGCTGAACTAGTACATTGTACATTAGCAACTCATGTTGGAAGAGCATCTGTTGAGACGGAGCTTTGATGAGCAGATCGTCCAAGTACGGAACTATTATCACTCCCAGGGATCTGAGATGAGCTATCATCACAGACATCACTTTGGTGAATACCCTAGGCGCTGACGAGAGGCCAAATGGTAGAGCCTGAAACTGGTAATGGTTCTTCCGTATCGCAAAACGCAAGAATCTCTGATGAGGTGGCCAAATCGGAATGTGTAAGTATGCATCCTTGAGATCCAGCGCAACCATGAATTCCTGTGGCTCTAAATCTGCAATTACTGACCACAGAGATTCCATCTTGAATCTGTAGTAAGTGACGTACTGATTGAGGCCCTTTAAGTTCAATATTGGCCTGACCGAGCCATCTGGCTTTGGTACCACAAACAGACTGGAATAATAACCCTGACCTTGTTGTTGTACAAGGACCGGAATCAAAACCGCTGAATTCAACAGGGACTGAATGGCAATTTGCAGAACCGCCCTCTTGTCGTCCGAGAGAGGCAGTCCTGTCTTGAAAACCCGCATTGGCGGGAGGCAGTCGAACTCTATTTTGTAACCTTTTAACACTAAATTGCGAATCCACCCATCTGTGGATGTCTGGAACCACGGCAAATGGAACGTCTGAAGGCGTGCTCCCACAATTGGAGATCCGAGATGGGCTGGGAGCCCGTCATGCCACTGGCTTGTCGGTGACCTTAGCATCCTGACGACTGGTGTTGGTTTGTTGTAGACCACGTCCTCGACCTCGTCTACCAGGCGTGGCTGTTCCTCTACCACGGCCTCGAAAGGGCTGAGGTCTAAAAGATTTGAACGTCGGGCCAGAGTATTTCCGTCTAGGTACCGTTGGAGGCAATGGTAAGAAAACAGACTTTCCTCCCGTGGCCTCAGAAATCCATTTGTCCAATTCAGGACCAAACAACTTCTCGCTACCGTAAGGTAACGCCTCTATACCTCTTTTGACCTCTGCTTCCGCTTGCCAAGAACGCAGCCACAGAGTGCTTGTCGTACTGTAACTAGCGACAATGAAATGCGAGAAGTGAGCTGACAGACGTCAGTAGAAGCTGTACATAGACACTCAGCAGCTTCACAGATTTGATCAGCAAGAAGTATAAGGTGATCGTCATGTAGGGCAGACTTGAGTTCTGTTATCCATACAATTAGTGCCTTAGTGACCCAAATGCCAACCAACCCAGGTCTAAGCAACACTCCTGCTGCTATATACATGGACTTTAGCATAGCTTCTATTTTACGGTCTGAAGGGTCTTTAAGCGTAGTAGCCGTTGGTACTGGTATGGTTCATTTATTTGTAAGTTTTGACACAGACAAATCCACCATTGGCTGATTCTCCCATGTACATGTCACAGACTCTGGAAACGGGTAACTAGACTTAAATCTGCGAGGTATAGAAAACCGTTTATCTGGATTCTTTTGTGTTTCTACTAACATCTTTGTGACAGGACGATACCGTACGGAAGCACTCGCCGCTTGCCGCGTCCCGTCGACTGCGCACAGAATGGAAGGTCAAGCCGCACGAGGCCTGACCACATAGGGGATTCCCGCTTACCGTCAGTAACCGCCTGTTACTGACTCCACCCACTGCGCTGTGGGCGGGTTCTCGCTGCCACCACCAAACTCCTAACCTGCCGTGGCGTTTGGAACCACGGTTCTGCTCTGTATGTGCCGACGCACTGCCTTACCACAGCTGTGTGGTGCTGACGAATCCCCACTAGCCACTTGCTAGGCCTCTACCGGTAGCTGGCGGAAGGCGGAGCTTGGAGACGTTAGGTGCTTCCCTGGACAGCCGGAGGACGGGGCTAGGTTTGGCCTAACCCTGTTGGTCACAAGATGAAGCAATCTTCTTGAGGCAATGATGTTTATTTGCTCAAATATAGTTCTAAAGAGAACTCTTCCCTATTGCTAGGGGCAACAGCATACAGCAAGATGTTCCAGCAGAATAAGATGGTATAACTACCACTCTGGAGGCACGCAGGTCTCCTTTTTATGTCAGTTTTCCACACAGTACCACAGGGGGGTAAGCCCTCCCTGTCTTCTCCAACCAATCAGGTTATTTTACAAAATACCAATAAATTACATTTTACAAGGATATAAGTGCAATAAAACAATATCCTCCTTCCTGTGACACAGACAACGTTTGGTATCAGATTAACATTCACTATTGATAAATTTATCACATATCTTCAAAATACAAATGTGTCTGGTCATTCCCATCTGCAGGCAATCTCAGTGTTTAAGATTACAACAGGAATGGCTACAATACAAACAAACGGTCTTCCTTCCTTTAACTTCCATTCAGGGATCGTATATCAAATCCAAGCCCATAAACCCAATGATTAGCATCTCTCTCTAAGGAACTTACACATCAAAAGGTATTGTCCTTCACACCTCACTGCTAGTACAGGGCCCTTAGCATGCCCCTTCCTATTTCCAGAGGATAAGAGATGCGTATTCAGACATCTATAGTAACTGCATTTTTCCTTTAAATATACACCAAGCCTGTCTTGAATATAAAATAGATACAGTTAAACATGTCTTCCTGCAATGGTGCACAGAGCACTACATATGACATGTTAAAAGTAAAACACATGATTCAACAAACTTTTAAACAGTCCGTAACATGGCGCCGGGCACGAGGGTTAACCCCTTCAGTGCCGCAGACGCCATTACACGTGTGGCTGGCTAGTCTCTCCGGCCACATTCCTTCCCCCCCATTCAAGCGGGTCAACCAGGGACCCATGTCCCAACGATTTGGGTCCTGGTCCCGCAGTCCCTTGTGTTGAAGGGGACGCTACCTAGGGTGTGTAGACTCCGGCCTAGACAGTTCATCCATAGTGCAGTGGGCCTCTCTTCGTGGGTGCACAATGTTCAAATAGTCCACCTGAAGTCCAAGTTCAAGGCTCCACCACAAAAGTCTGTCCAATTCCCCCAAGGTAGGTTGCAGCCACCTAACAGGTAGGTGGTAAGTCACCACGGTGGTGGGCCGGTTACAAACAAGTGCCACCGAAGGTGTCCCAATTGTGGCATACCCCAGCTCCCACAATAGCAGTATACTGCTCAACCAGGCCACAGGGTGCTCCTGCCCATATGGCTCTTTCTGGCTCGGTACTGCTCCCAGTCCGTGCAGTGGCGCAATAGTTCGTAACACACAGTCCTGGTCAAGAATGTGCGCCATCAGCACGGGAGCGGGTACCCGAGCCTTCTTCAATGACTGGAATGCCAACTCGCAAGCGGGTGCAAAGTCCACTGACTTGGGAATGCCCTTCCTAGCCATCTCTGTCAAGGGGTTCGCTACAGGACTAAAGTCAATGACAACATGTCCGTAGGGCCTTACAGGTTCTAAGGTCAGTACCGGTCTGGGTGATGTGGGTCGGGGACAGCCTCTGGTTGCCTCCACCCCCTCTGGGTTGGGCCTACCCCTGTCTCCTCCCACATGGTGCCCCAGGCACTGCACCTCCGTCATACCTATCTGGCAACTGTCTGCCTTAACTGTCAGACCTGCCCTCCAATCCTCTTCTGTCGACCTATGACTCGGGAAACCTACCCTGTCACCTAGGCCTACTCTTCCCTCCTCGTCCGCTACCTGTGCCACAGTGATGGCGGCCAGACCACCAGCCTCTGGATCCTGTGTGGCATCCACTACAGGGAGGCTGCGTGTCTTCCCCGATCCACTGTGCACAGGCAAGGGACCTGCTATGTCCACAGCAACTTGCTGCAAGGGTTCTCCTATGGGCAGAGGCCCAGAGACAACACAACCGCTGGAGTGCCCCGGCTGCCAACGCATGGCACCAGCCTTACAGTTGGTCTGGGCGTCATCCGACATTCCAGACCAGGGTAAGCTCTGTGTCAGGCACTTCAGGGTACGGTCTGTCCCCGGGTTGCTGTCCAAAGGGGTTTCACTGGCAACCGACACCGGTTGCGCAGGAACTTTCCCTGAGGGGACCAGTTGGACACATTCCCTATCTGGTCTATCCCCTCCCACTTTCCTGTCTACCCTGTACCTTAACCCTTCCCGCCAGGTCAAACTTCCTGCCCCAACCCTGTCAAGGCCGCTGCCAGAGTGGCGCCTCATGCCTTTCGGGGACGGGTCAGAGAGTTGAGCCACCCTAAACTCCTGCCTGTGGCCCTCAATCTCTCCTAAATTGGGACACTCTACAGGGGGATCTAGGTGGGGATTACTAGGGTCAGTCTGGTAGGGGTCAGTCATGGAAAAGTCAGTGTGGTTTCTCATACTCACCGCCGGAGTTGGCAAACCACTTGGGTCAGGAGCATCTTTGGGCACCCCCACAGGATCAAACGAGCTGGAACCGACATCCTCTGCGTTGCTAGGGGACGTAGGCATACCAGAGGCAAAAGGCATGCGGGGTCGATGTACTGATCTAGCCGCTGTGATCTTTTCCTCTGGGCTGGTTGATGCTGTGGTTGGCTGTGCTGGCAGTTGTCTAGCAGCTGTAGTCTTTTCCTCTGGGCTGGGCTGTGCTGGAGTAGCTGATGTCAACGGTGGTTTTGGAACTTGACTCCGGGGAATGGCGCCAACAAACATAGTGACGATCCCACCACCCAGATCATTTCCTAGGACCACATCAGTTGGGAGACCATCCATGACGGCAACTTCTCGCAACTCTGGTCCAGCTCCCCAGTCCAGGTAGACTCTTGCCATGGGAACCGCTTTTTCTGTTCCTTCTGCCAGGGTGACCGTGGCAGTGCGACCCTGCAATACTGCAGCAGGATCTATAAGGTGGGGGCTCACCACAGTGATTGAGGCCCCAGAGTCTCTTAGGCCTTCTCCCTGCAGGGGTCCCACGTGGACTGGCTGCAGGTGCCTCCACATGTTGTGTAGGGGCTGTTTGGCCATGCAGGTGACTCTCTCCGCAGAGTGCACCTGTCTCTTGCCACACTCCATCGGACTGACTGGAGGGGGAACAGTCTCTGTAGGCTCATCTCCTCTCGTCAAACAAGCGATACGGGCTCCAGCACTCGGATTTGGGGCACGAGTCTGGGGTGCTTGGGATGCAGGACAGTTCATCCTCAGATGTCCGATTTTCCCACAGCCGTAGCACTTCTTCTCCAGTCGTGGCACCGATGATCTCTGATCAGTTGCAGGGACGCTGCGGTGCGGTTGCTGGCCAAGAGCACCCGGGTTGGCAGATGCTTGTCTTTGGGGTTGATGAGCTGAAGAGGGTGGTCCCCTTGGTGGTACAGTCTGTTGGAGCTGGCTGCTGGCGGGGCGCTTCTGCCCCCGTGGCCGAATTGCCACATACTTGTCTGCTAATTGGGCAGCCATCTTTAAGCTGGGTGGCTCCCGATCTAGCACCCACTCCTTCACTTCTTGGGCGCACCGGCGGTAGAACTGCTCCCTGCAGATCAGGTCGATCAGTGCGTCCCATGTAGTGGCTTCCGAATCCTTCACCCACTTCACCACGTACTGCCGCAGCTGGGTGGCGAACTGCTCATGGGTGCTGCTAGGATTCTTGGGCAAGTCTCTGAATTTCTTCCTGTAAGACTCGGGAGTGATGAAGAATCGCTGGAGGAGGGCCTTCTCGACTTCGTCGTAGTTCCCACAGTCCTCCGTCGCCACTCCTCGATAGGCCTCCAAGGCCTCTCCATGCAGAGTGGGCACAAGGTGTCTCACCCACTCTGACTTGGGTAGATCGTGTAGTTTACAAGTCCTTTCAAAAACTTGCAAATGTCCATCAATGTCCCCATCACTGTCTGCAAACTTGGCAAACTGAATACGTCCTGATCTGTGTACAACAGCTGACAACGGCTCCCGGGGTATCACGGCCTGTGGTGCCCGCTCATCACGCCACATCTGGATGATGATCAAGCGCTCTTGCTCCGTTGCCCTTTCCCCCAATTCCGCTAGCCGATCTGCTAGGGTATCCGGGCCGCCCCCCCTGGGACGTTGGGATCCTGGCCCTGCTAGGGATTGCTGGGAAACATTGCTGCTGTGAGAGAGGGCGGGGCTTGTGGTTCTCACCGGTTCCTTACGAAGGTCCACTGTTGGGCCGTCCTCTGCGATGCTGACGCCGTCAGTGCTTTCCACCTCCGCCCGATGAGACTCCTCCCAGCTCCTGAGCGCCGCCTGCATGACGCTCCTGGACGCGTTGGAAGGGATTTCCACACCCTTCCCCTGGCATACGATCTCCAGATCCTCCTTGGACATTCCGCTGAATTCCGCCATCTTGTGCGTTCTCCTGCGCTGCAGTTACTCCTCTCCTGAGTAACTCGGCTTCTCCAATCGGGTGATGAAAAGCCGCCTGGGATTATCCCACCACTATGCCACCAATTTCTGTGACAGGACGATACCGTACGGAAGCACTCGCCGCTTGCCGCGTCCCGTCGACTGCGCACAGAATGGAAGGTCAAGCCGCACGAGGCCTGACCACATAGGGGATTCCCGCTTACCGTCAGTAACCGCCTGTTACTGACTCCACCCACTGCGCTGTGGGCGGGTTCTCGCTGCCACCACCAAACTCCTAACCTGCCGTGGCGTTTGGAACCACGGTTCTGCTCTGTATGTGCCGACGCACTGCCTTACCACAGCTGTGTGGTGCTGACGAATCCCCACTAGCCACTTGCTAGGCCTCTACCGGTAGCTGGCGGAAGGCGGAGCTTGGAGACGTTAGGTGCTTCCCTGGACAGCCGGAGGACGGGGCTAGGTTTGGCCTAACCCTGTTGGTCACAAGATGAAGCAATCTTCTTGAGGCAATGATGTTTATTTGCTCAAATATAGTTCTAAAGAGAACTCTTCCCTATTGCTAGGGGCAACAGCATACAGCAAGATGTTCCAGCAGAATAAGATGGTATAACTACCACTCTGGAGGCACGCAGGTCTCCTTTTTATGTCAGTTTTCCACACAGTACCACAGGGGGGTAAGCCCTCCCTGTCTTCTCCAACCAATCAGGTTATTTTACAAAATACCAATAAATTACATTTTACAAGGATATAAGTGCAATAAAACAATATCCTCCTTCCTGTGACACAGACAACGTTTGGTATCAGATTAACATTCACTATTGATAAATTTATCACATATCTTCAAAATACAAATGTGTCTGGTCATTCCCATCTGCAGGCAATCTCAGTGTTTAAGATTACAACAGGAATGGCTACAATACAAACAAACGGTCTTCCTTCCTTTAACTTCCATTCAGGGATCGTATATCAAATCCAAGCCCATAAACCCAATGATTAGCATCTCTCTCTAAGGAACTTACACATCAAAAGGTATTGTCCTTCACACCTCACTGCTAGTACAGGGCCCTTAGCATGCCCCTTCCTATTTCCAGAGGATAAGAGATGCGTATTCAGACATCTATAGTAACTGCATTTTTCCTTTAAATATACACCAAGCCTGTCTTGAATATAAAATAGATACAGTTAAACATGTCTTCCTGCAATGGTGCACAGAGCACTACATATGACATGTTAAAAGTAAAACACATGATTCAACAAACTTTTAAACAGTCCGTAACATGGCGCCGGGCACGAGGGTTAACCCCTTCAGTGCCGCAGACGCCATTACACGTGTGGCTGGCTAGTCTCTCCGGCCACAATCTTATTAAGAGATTATGAAACAGGAAAACACATTGGAGATCTCTTTCGTTTAGTAAAGACAACCTCATCATTTGTCAGAGGCTCCTCAGTTTCTGTAAACTTCAGAGACTGACGCACCGCTCTGATGAGATTATCAATGCCTTGGCTGTCAAGATCTTCACTTTCTGACTGCTGGTCTACTTCGCCCTCCTCACCCTCATCTTGTGCAGTGAGGTCTGGCATAGAATCATCAGAATGCAACATAGCAGAAACTGGTAAATCATAAGACAAATGAAATTTATCCCTTCTACCCAAAATGGACTTGGACTTTTGGCAAGACTGAGACCCCTCCGGTAGTTCTGGCGGTCTCACCCAAGACTCAGATCTTGCCGCTTCCCGCTCTTGTCGAGCGGTGGCCAATTCTGATTGCAATCCAGCCATGACCTGTGTTAGCATAGCCCATGGAGGTTCCGGCAATGAAACCGGCTTTGAAACCGGAGCGGAAATTGTATTCGTAGCTGAATCCACAAAACATACTGTTCATGTGGTAGATCCATCCGGTAACACACTCGTACAGACATTGCAGTGAAACTGCTTTTTTGTTTTTGCTGGTGCAGAGGTTCCCAAACTGTGTTCCGTGGCTCCCTGGGGTGCCTCAGGACACTTGCAGGGGTGCCCTGGGTTGGTGGTCCAGGACCAATTCAAATTATTCATGGTCAATATAAAAGGCAAAATCAGTGCTGGTGGCTGCCAGTCATAAAATATGTGGCCAAACAGAAGCAAATCTTGTCCCTCACCACACAACTGACCCTAAGGATGACATATAAACGCGATCTACTTAATGTAATATTTCTTTCTAACTTTCTCAATAAGAAATTTTTGGCCTAGGGGTGCCGTGAAATTATTTTTGATATTCTAGGGCGCCGTGATTCAAAAAAGTTTGGAAACCACTGTGCTGGTGCCTTACTCATTATGCAGACAGACAATACAATATACAAAGACAGACACTTGCACGACTCAGTAAAATTGTACTAAGGAGTGTATAATATATATATATATATATATATATATATATGGCTGTAGTGCAGTGCACGTGGCCAGTACTATATGAAATCTGAACCAAAATTCCACTAACACCCCTGCGCCATCCGGTGGAGTAGAGATGTAGGGCAGGAACATTCTGGAATCACAAACAAGAAGACACAGGAAGCATGGTTAAAATGGCCCCCATGCCATGCTTACAGTTAGAATCACAGTACAGGTTATAACATACGTCTGTATAACCTGTAACCACTGTAGCAAAACTAACCCTGTTAACATAGGCATAACAGCCTATGTAATAACTGTTATAACCCATGCAGCCTATGTTACCTTTGTTATAAGCCACCCAGCCTCTATATTGCTCACTTTCTCCCCCTTTGCAGCAGCGCTGCCTGTGAGGAGACTTCTCCCCCCTCCTGTGTGTACCACTGCGCCGGGGAGCGGGTCCTGTAAGCCGGAGATCGGGTGCAGGGAGCCGGGGAGCGTACTCAGCGGGGAGAGCGGCCGTGCTGCAGAAGTGCGGCCGGCGGTTGTGAGCGGCGTGTCTGAGTGGCGGTGTAGCGGCTCTTGGCGGGCACTAGTCGGAGCGGTGGACGGAGCGGCTGGGCCGGGCGCCTGTTAGGAGCGGCGGGTGCAGGCCGCGTGTATAGAAAAGACTTTCCCCACACAGCGGGGCGGCAGCGTGCGCTGACCGCCCCCCCAGCATACCTTGTCTCCTGTAGTGAGGGCTGCGACGGGGCTTCTTTCTGTAAGCTCCGTCCAGCTCTTGCTGCAGTCAGTGAGTGAGCTGCGTGTGGCTGTGAGGGTGCTCTATGTGAGGACCGCCACGCCATGCGCTGCCTTCGCGCAGCAGCACTATCCCGGACCCATGTTTTTTTATAAACTGGAAAGGGATGTGCTAAGTATTAAAATGACAAAAATAAAAATGTAACAAAAATTCAAAGTAAGTGTGTGGAGCTCCACACAACCCTGTTAGTGCTGTGAGCACAGAAAAAACACTGAGGTACTCTGGGATATGGAGGGGAGGAGAGTTCTAAATTTAAATATTCAGTGCCCTGTTCCTGCGGAAGCCATCCATATCCCAAGAGTACTCCAGTGACCCCTAGTGGATGAAAAAGAAATATATACATATATACATATGTGGACTAAGTGACTCCCTATTTTCTTTTAAACTATGCCCACCTGTTAGAGCCATGTGTTGTTGGGATTAGCACCTCTCCCTGTCCCCGTCTGCTTCTCTCCATCACCTTCTCCCTGTCATCTACTGCCTTTTCCCGTCACCCACTGCCTCTTGGTCTCCCACTATCCCTCCCCATCATCTCTATCTCCTGTCACCCACCACCTTCCCCCCATAATCCTCTACATGACCCACTTCCTTTCCCTGTCACCCATACCCTGGCATCATCCACTTCCTCCCCCTGGCGTCACGTCAGGCATCGCCCTCTCCCAGTCATGCAGATGTGACATTCCCTTTGAGCCCACTACCCTTAGAACAAGGCCACACCCACTTTTCCAGGAGCGCACGCTTACAGCACACACAAAAACACCCCCACCCTTCCCCTGTCATGGTGCCCCCCCCCCCCTGTCATTTTGTTCTGAATCCGCCACTACACACAGCGGGTGGTCTTCAGTATGCCGACTGACAGGATCCCGGCGCACAGTATACCGGCGCCGGAATCCCGACAGCCGGCATACCGACACTTATTCTCCCTCGTGGGAGTCCACGACCCCCCTGGAGGGAGAATAAAATAGCGTGGCGCGCGTAGCGAGGCGAGCGCAACGAGCCCGCAAGGGGCTCATTTACGCTCGCCACACTGTCGGTAAGCCGGTGGTCGGGCTCCCGGCGCCGGTATGCTGATCGCCGGGAGCCCGACCGCCGGCATACCATACTGAACCCCACACAGCATCTATTCACACGGTGGCGGCAAGCTGTTTTAGCAGTGTGCCACTAATGGAGCAGAGCACATTTGGCCCTTTAAAAAATCAGGCAGGGCTCAGCGCCCTGCTAAAACAGTCTACCGTAACGTGAAGACTACAGTCATGTATCTTCGTACATTTTCCAGCGGACCTCTGTGGATTACAAAGACTCATAAGTAAAGACTCATTCACACAGCGCGCCTTCATGACACACTGGCACGTCACATACAAATGATATGCCCCCTTTATGTTGAAGCTCTTCTTTTAAAATGCACTAACTGTGGACCTCTTGCAGTTAGGGCTGCATATAAGAATCATAGGCTCCTTTGCTGCACTGTTGATGCCCTTGTGCCTTTAAACCCATACCTGTATAAATAGGTAACATAGTATTAACCCACACCCCACCTCCTTATCCATATGCCCCACTTTAGCAATACCCCTCCAGTAGCATTAGTTCCCTTAGTGACACTTACTTCACAGCCTAATGGTAATAAATCACTCACTGGCATTAATGCTATAAAAACCTATACAGTTGTATTTTTATTATGTTGATGAGCAGTAAGCATTACCAATACCCCTTTTAGACCGCCTGAGGCGGGTCGCACCCGGGAGCCTGACATGGGTTTTTCCCGGGTGCAACCCACCTCAGGCCCGTCGCCGCCGCTATTCCTAACCCGGCATATTGCCGGGTTGGTAACGTCACATGATCTCCAAGCGCCGCCTGTCCACACAGCGTCCACAACTCGCTAGATGAGTTGGAATACCTAGTCGCTCGACCCAGATTATTCAAACTGGGCCCAGCACAGCAACACAGGTTATGCGTGCTCATGTGCAATAACCCGTGTTCAAAGCTGGCGGTCTAAAAGGGGTACACGTTACATCTATAACTAGCTGTATTTACATTAGGGTTTTTGTTATATATTGTGTCTTAAGAAAATGCAATGTGAAAAATACCAAAATGGGTGAAGTATAAACATTTAATCAGCACATTACAGTGGAATTTTTTGTAGATTCCATAAAAAAAAATTTCTTCCTAGTTTCTATCTCCTCCTTCTTAAACCACACCACAGCCTCTTTAGCTCTCAGTATTCACTTACAGTGCATCCGGAAAATATTCACAGTGCTTCACTTTTTCCACATTTTGTTATGTTACATCCTTATTCTAAAATGGAATAAATTCATTTCTCCCTCAAACTGCTACACACAATACCCAATAATGACAACTTGAAATATTTTTTTTTTATTTAGATTTTTTGCAAATTTATAAAACAACTAAGAAATCACATGTACATAAGGATTCACAGCCCCAATACTTTGTTGATGCACCTTTGGCAGCATTTACAACATCAAGTCTTTTTGAATATGATGACACAAGCTTGGCACACATCTTTGGGCAGTTTCGTCCATTCCTCTTTGCAGCACCTCTCAAGCTCCATCATGTTGGATGGGAAGTGTCAGTGCACAGCCATTTTCAGATCTCTCCATAGATGTTCAATCGGATTCAAGTCTGGGCTCTGGCTGTTCCACTCAAGTACATTCACAGAGTTGTCCTGAAGCCACTCCTTTGATATCTTGGCTGTGGGCTTAGGTAGTTGTCCTGATGAAAGATGAACAGTCGCTTTAGTCTGAGATCGAGTGCTCTGGAGCAGGTTTTCATCCAGGATGTATCTGTAGATTGCTGCATTCATCTTTCCCTCTATCCTGACTAGTCTTCCAGTTCCTGCCACTTAAAAACATACCCACAGCGTGATGCTGCCACCACCATGCTTCACTGTAGGGATGGTATTGGCCTGGTGAAGAGCGTTGTCTGGTCTCCTCCTAACACAACGCTTGGCATTAACGCCAAAGAGTTCAATCTTTGTCTCATCAGACCAGAGAATTTTGTTTCTTATGGTCAGAGTCCTTCATGTGCATTTTGGCAAACTCCAGGTGGGCTGCCATGTGCTTTTTACTAAGGAATGGCTTCTGTTTGGTGGATTGCTGCAGAGATGGTTGTCCTTCTGGAAGGTTCTCCTCTCTCCACAGAGGAATGCTGTAGCTCTGACAGACTGACCATCAGGATTTTGGTCACCTCCCTGACTAGGGCCCTTCTCCCCCGAACGCTCAGTTTAGACAGCCAGCCAGCTCTAGGAAGAGTCCTGATGGTACCGAACTTCTTCTATCTACGGATGATGGAGGCCACTGTGCTCATTGGGACCTTCAAAGCAGCAGATATTTTTTGTACCCTTCCCCAGATTTGTGCTTCGAGACAATCCTGTCTCGGAGGTCTACAGACAATTACTTTGACTTCGTGCTTGGTTTGTGCTCAGACATGCACACTCAAGTGTGGGATCTTATAAAGACAGGTATGTAACTTTCCAAATCATGTTCAAACAACTGAATTTACCACAGATGGACTCCCAATTAAGCTGTAGGAGCTTCTCTAGGATGATCAGTGGAAACAGGATGCACTTGAGCTCAATTTTGAGCTTCATGGCAAAGGCTGTGAATGCTTATGTACATGTGATTTCTTAAGTTTATTATTTTTAATAAATTTGCAAAAACTCAAAAAAACTTTTTTCAGGTTGTCATTATGGGGTAGTGAGGCAGATGTATGAAAGTGTACCCTAATGTTCCTTATGTGCACTTGGCACTTTACCGCATTTTCGCTGTTATGAACTTACTCTTCTCCCTAATGTACGATTGCTGCTCCTGCCCCTTTAAGGAATCATTATGTATAGGGGTAGCGATACCGTTACACCCCTCTCTTCCCCATTCATTGTGGTCCCGTGCATGTGCAGTACACCTTCATGCCTCGCACATCTTCCTACGCATGCACGATACATCTAAGAGCTCAGGGGAGCTGAGGCGAGCGTGGCAGTGGGCATATGCCGTCTACCCAGCTCCCAGTGAGCCATGCTGTGCATACCAGCACATGCGCAGAGGAGCCCTCCGGACGCCGTGGCCAGAGTGCAGCAGCACTAGCCACGACCTGGCGAAGTGAAAGAGGGGGATTATCGTGAGGTGAAGAGCAACCTCTCCGTTCATACTTAAGGTTCCCATCGCCTTCCTATGTACACAGCGCAGCAGACATTATTGCAGTATGCGCTGTGTGAGAACCGCTTCATACATTGCGGGAATGCCGGACTTAGCGTGCGCTATGTGCAAAAAGGCACATAGCGACACTTCTTACATCTGCCCCATTGTGTGTAGAATTTTGAGGGAAAAAATTAAATTTATTCCATTTTGGAATAAGGCTGTAACATAACAAAATGTGGAAAAAGTAAAGCGCTGTGAATATTTTCTGGATGCACTGTATATCAGCACTTGACACCACAGGCTATATTTACCATATTAGTAGATCTGAAAATCTCAGAGCGCCCAAAGCAAATGACTGCACGTGGAAAAAATAGGATTTTAATTACCTACCGGTAAATCCTTTTCTCTTACGTCCTAGAGGATGCTGGGGACTCCGTAAGGACCATGGGGTATAGACGGGCTCCGCAGGAGATAGGGCACCTAAAAAGAACTTTGACTATGGGTGTGCACTGGCTCCTCCCTCTATGCCCCTCCTCCAGACCTCAGTTAGATTCTGTGCCCAGAGGAGAAAGGGTGCACTGCAGAGAGCTCTCCTGAGTTTTCTGTAGAAAAAGAATTTTGTTAGGTTTTTTATTTTCAGGGAGTCCTGTTGGCAACAGGCTCCCTGCATCGTGGGACTGAGGGGAGAGAAGCAGACCTAGGCCCTCATTCCGAGTTGTTCGCTCGCAAGCTGCTTTTAGCAGCTTTGCACACGCTAAGCCGCCGCCTACTGGGAGTGAATCTTAGCTTATCAAAATTGCGAATGAAAGGTTCTCAAAATTGCGAATAGACACTTCTTAGCACTTTCTGAGTAGCTCCACACTTACTCGGCATCTGCGATCAGTTCAGTGCTTGTCGTTCCTGGTTTGACGTCACAAACACACCCAGCGTTCACCCAGACACTCCTCCGTTTCTTCAGCCACTCCCGCGTTTTTCCCAGAAACACCCACTTCCTGTCAATCACATTACGATCACCAGAACGAAGAAAAAAACCTCGTAATGCCGTGAGCAAAATACCTAACTGCATAGCAAATTTACTTGGCGCAGTCGCACTGCGGACATTGCGCATGCGCATTAGCGACTAATCGCTCCGTTGTGAGAAAAAAATAACGGGCGAACAACTCAGAATGACCACCCTACTTAACTGATAGGCTCTGCTTCTTAGGCTACTGGACACCATTAGCTCCAGAGGAAGTCGGAACACAGGTCTCACCCTAGAGTTCGTCCCGAAGCCGTGCCGCCGTCCTCCTCACATATGCCGGAAGATAGAAGCCGGGTGAGTATGAGAAGATAGAAGACATCTCAGGCGGCAGAAGACTTCAGATCTTCGTGAGGTAAGGCGCGCAGCGGTACGCTGCACGCCATTGCTCCCAGACACAACACACAGAGGCAGCACTGATGGGTGCAGGGCGCAGGGGGGGGCGCCCTGGGCAGCAATAATCCTCACAGATCCCCCGCCATTTTATTACAATTGCACTGGGACATAAGCCCGCCGTTGGGGGGCGGGGCTTGATCCTCAGCACTAACCAGCGCCATTTTCTCCACAGAAGCTGCATGAGAATGCTGGCTCCCCGGTCTCTCCCCTGCTGAACACTTCACAGGCTGGAAAAAGAAGGACGGGGGCACATTGGTAACGCAGTGAGTGGGAATTTGGATAGTATATATAAAAAAGCGCTATCTGGTCATTTTTTTCCAGTGTTATTTAGGCGCTGGGTGTCTGCTGGCATACTCTCTCTCTGTCTCTCCTAAGGGCCTGGTTGGGGTCTTGTCCCCTTATAGGTTTATCCCTGTGTGTGTGGTGTGTCAGTACGGGCGTGTCGACATGTCTGAGGCGGAAGGCTTCACCAAGGAGGAGGTGGAGCAAATGAGTGGTGTGTCCCCGTCGGTTGTGCCGACTCAGGAATGGATGGACATGTGGCATATGTTGAATGCAAGTGTGGCATCTTTACATAAGAGGCTTGATAAGGCTGAATCAGGGGAGGCATCAGGGGGTCAATCCTCGGATTGGACCGACTCACAGGGCCCGTCGGGGTCTCAAAAATGTCCCTTAGCACAAATTGTGGACACTACTACCGGCACGGACTCTGATTCCAGTGTCGACTATGATGAAGTAAAATTGCACCCTAAGGTGACAAAAAGCATTCAGTGTATGATTGTGGCAATAAGGGATGTGTTGCATATTGCTGATGAACCCTCTGTTCCAGACACGAGGGTACACATGTTTAAGGGAAAGAAACAGATTATAAATTTTCCCACATCTCATGAACTAAATGAGTTCTTTGAAAAGGCTTGGGAGACTCCGGAAAAGAGACCGCAGATCCCCAAAATAATTTATATGGCATACCCCTTCCCTAAACAGGACAGGGTGCGTTGGGAATCACCTCCCACTGTGGACAAGGCCTTAACATGCATGTCCAAGAAAGTGGCGCTACCGTCTCCAGACACAGCGGCCCTCAAGGATCCTGCGGATCGCAGGCAGGAGACTACTTTAAAGTCTATTTATTCGCATACTGGAGCTGTGCTAAGACCGACAATTGCGTCGGCATGGGTATGTAGCGCAATTTCAGCATGGACAGATGATCTGACGGCTGAATTGGATACCATGGATAGAGATACTGTATTGTTAATTCTAGCCCATATTAAAGATGCAGTCTTATTTATGAGGGATGCTCAAAGGGATATTGGATTGCTGGCTTCCAGAGCCAATGCCATGTCTATCTCAGCGAGACGATCCTTATGGACTCGCCAATGGACGGGTCATGTGGATTCAAAAAAGCATATGGAAGTCCTACCCTATAAGGGAGACGTATTGTTTGGGGATGGGCTGACGGACCTGGTTTCCACAGCTACCGCAGGTAAATCAAATTTCTTACCATTTATTCCCCAACAGCAAAAGAAAATACTACCATATCAGATGCAGTCCTTTCGGTCGCAAAAGTCCAGAAGAGGTCTGGGGTCCTCCTTCCTTGCCAGAGGTAAGGCTAGAGGGAAAAGAGCACCCGCTTCGGCCGGTGCCCAGGAACAAAAGTCCTCCCCGGCTACTACAAAACCCTCAGCATGACGCTGGGGCTCCCCTGCGGGAGTCCGCACCGGTGGGGGCTCGTTTTCGACTTTTCAGCCAGGCCTGGGTCAGCTCAGACCTGAATCCTTGGGTGTTGGAAATAGTTTCCCAGGGTTACAAACTGGAATTCGAGGAGGTGCCCCCGCAACGATTTTTCAAGTCGGCATTACCAGCTTCTACACCAGAACGGAATGTAGTGTTAGCTGCAATTCAAACGCTGTGTCTACAGCAAGTAATTATCAGGGTTCCCTTGAACCAGCAGGGAAGAGGCTACTACTCAACCCTCTTTGTGGTCCCGAAACCGGACGGTTCGGTAAGACCTATTTTGAATCTAAAATCCCTAAACCTGTACATGAAAAGATTCAAATTCAAGATGGAATCGCTCAGGGCGATTATACCCAGTATGGAGGAGGGGAGTTTATGGTGTCACTGGACATAAAGGATGCGTACTTGCATGTCCCCATATATCCCTCCCATCAGGAGTACCTGAGATTCGCTGTACAGGATTGTCATTACCAATTTCAGACGTTGCCGTTTGGGCTTTCCACGGCCCCAAGGATTTTCACCAAGATAATGGCGGAAATTATGGTGGTCCTGCGCAAGCATGGAGTCACAATTATCCCATACTTGGACGATCTCCTGATAAAGGAGAGATCAAGAGAGAAATTGCTGAGCAGTGTAACGCTCTCTCTGAGAGTGCTCCAGCAACACGGTTGGATTCTGAATCTACCGAAGTCACAGTTGATTCCGACAACTCGACTAACGTTCCTAGGTATGATACTGGATACGGAACAAATGAAGGTTTTTCTCCCGTTGGAAAAAGCCCAGGACATCCAGAACATGGTCAGAGACCTGCTAAAACTGAAAAGGGTGTCAGTTCATCAATGCACTCGAGTTCTGGGAAAAATGGTGGCGGCCTACGAGGCCATTCCCTTTGGAAGGTTCCATGCAAAGACTTTTCAATGGGACCTTCTGGACAAATGGTCTGGGTCGCATCTGCACTTACATCGGAAAATAACTCTGTCCCCAGGGGCCAGGGTCTATCTCCTATGGTGGCTGCAAAGTGCTCACCTGCTGGAGGGTCGCAGGTTCGGAATTCAGGACTGGATCCTGGTAACCACGGACGCGAGCCTCCAAGGATGGGGAGCAGTCACCCAAGGAAGAAATTTTCAGGGACTGTGGTCAGACCAGGAGTCCTGTCTACACATCAATGTGTTGGAACTCAGGGCCATATACAACGGCCTTCGACAAGCGGAGAGTCTTCTTCGAAACCTACCAGTTCTGATTCAATCAGACAATGTCACAGCAGTGGCTCATGTGAACCGCCAAGGTGGGACAAGAAGCAGAGTCGCGATGGCGGAAGCCACAAAGATTCTTCGCTGGGCGGAAAATCACGTAAGCGCTCTGTCGGCTGTCTTCATTCTGGGAGTGAACAACTGGGAAGCAGACTTCCTCAGCAGACACGATCTCCATCCAGGAGAGTGGGGACTTCATCAAGAAGTCTTTGCAGACATAACACGTCTTTGGGGATTCCTCAAATAGACATGATGGTGTCACGCCTCAACAAAAAGCTTCAGAGGTATTGTGCCAGGTCTCGGGACCCTCAGGCAGTAGCAGTAGTTGCCCTGGTAACGCCGTGGGTGTTCCACTCGGTCTACGTGTTTCCTCCTCTTCCTCTCATCACAAAAGTGTTGAGGATCATAAGGTGAAGAAGAGCACAGACGATACTCGTTGTTCCAGACTGGCCTCGAAGGGCCTGGTACTCAGATCTTCAAGAGATGCTCACAGGAGATCCCTGGCCTCTTCCTCCGAGGGAGGACCTGTTACAGGGGCTCTGTATATTCCAAGATTTACAGCGGTTACGTTTGACGACATGGCGGTTGAACGCCGAAACCTAGCGGAGAAGGGGATTCCGGAGGGGGTCATCCCTACTTTAATAAAGGCTAGGAAGGAGGTGACGGTGAAACATTATCACCGTATCTGGCAAAAGTATGTGTCTTGGTGTGAAACCAAGAACGCGCCTACGGAAGATTTTCATTTGGGGCGTTTTCTCCACTTCCTGCAGACAGGAGTGGATATGGGCCTGAAATTAGGTTCTGTTAAGGTACAGATTTCGTCCCTTTTCGATTTTCTTTCAGAAGGAATTGGCTTCTCTTCCAGAAGTCCAGACGTTTGTAAAGGGAGTGCTGCACATCCAGCCTCCTTATGTGCCTCCAGTGGCACCGTGGGACCTGAACGTGGTGTTGCAGTTCCTAAAATCACACTGGTTTGAACCACTTAAAAAGGTTGAGTTGAAATTTCTTACCTGGAAGGTGGTCATGTTGTTGGCCTTGGCATCGGCAATGCGAGTGTCAGAATTGGCGGTCTTGTCACACAAGAGCCCCTACTTGATTTTTCATGTGGATAGAGCGGAATTGAGGACACGCCCTCAATTTTTGCCTAAGGTGGTTTCTTCATTCCATCTGAACCAACCTATCGTGGTGCCTGTGGCTACGAGTGACTTTGAGGATTCCAGGTCCCTGGACGTAGTCAGGGCTTTAAAGATTTATGTAGCCAGGACAGCTAGAATTAAGAAATCAGAGGCTCTATTTGTCCTGTATGCAGCCAATAAGATTGGCGCTCCTGCTTCGAAGCAGACTATTGCTCGCTGGATCTGTAATACGATTAAGCAGGCTCACTCTACGGCTGGATTGCCGGTACCAAATTCGGTTAAGGCCCATTCCACTGGGAAGGTGGGCTCTTCTTGGGCAGCTGCCCGAGGCGTCTCGGCTTTACAACTTTGCAGAGCGGCGACTTGGTCGGGGTCAAACACTTTTGCTAAATTCTACAAGTTTGATACCCTGGCTGACGAGGACCTAGCTTTTGCTCAGTCGGTGCTGCAGAGTCATTCGCACTCTCCCGCCCGATTGGGAGCTTTGGTATAAACCCCATGGTTCTTACGGAGTCCCCAGCATCCTCTAGGACGTAAGAGAAAATAAGATTTTAAACCTACCGGTAAATCTATTTCTCCTGGTCCGTAGAGGATGCTGGGCGCCCGTCCCAGTGCGGAAACTCTGCAAGACTTGTATATAGTTGTTGCTTACATAAGGGTTATGTTACAGTTGGAGTCCAAAGTATCGAACTTGTACAACTTTGCAAAAGTGTTCGACCCAGACCAAGTAGCCGCTCTGCAAAGCTGTAAAGCCGAGACACCCCGGGGCAGCCGCCCAGGAAGAACCCACCTTACGAGTAGAGTGGGCCTTAACAGACGAAGGACACGGCAATCCTGCCATAGAATACGCATGCTGGATAGTGAACTTGATCCAGCGAGAGATTGTCTGCTTAGAAGCAGGACACCCAATTTTCTTGGGATCATACCGGCCAAACAGAGAAGCCAATTTTCTGTGATGAGCAGTCCTCTTTACATAGATTTTCAGAGCCCTTACAACATCCAAGGACTTTGATGAAATTGAGGAGTCTGTAGCAAATGGCACTACAATAGGTTGGTTGATATGAAATGCCGACACAACCTTCGTAAGAAACTGCTGACGTATCCGAAGCTCAGCCATATTTTCATGGAAGATCAAGTATGGGCTTCTACAAGACAAAGCCCCCAACCCTGACACACATCTGGCAGAAGCTAATGCCAACAAAGTGACAGCCTTCCATGTGAGAAACTTGACCTCAACCTCCTGTAGAGGCTCAAACCAGTCCGACTGGAGCAACTGCAACACCACGTTAATATCCCAGGGCGCCGTAGCCAGCACAAAGGAAGGTTGGATATGCAGAACTCCCTTCAAAAAAGTCTGAACCTCAGGGAGGGCAGCCAACTGTTTCTGGAAGAAAATGGATAGGGACGAAATTTGTACCTTCATGGATTCCAACCTCAGGCCCATATCCACACCTGCTTGCAGGAAGAGGAGAAAACGACCCAGTTGAAACTTCACCATAGGAAACCTCCTGGACTCACATCAAGAGACATATTTTTTCCAAATACGATGGTAATGTTTAGACGTTACTCCTTTCCTAGCCTGTATCAGGGCAGGAATAACTTTGTTCAGAATGCCCTTCCGAGCTAGTATCTGACGTTCAACTGTTATGCCGTCAAACGCAGCCGCGGTAAGTCTTGATAGGCGAACAGCTCCTGCTGCAGCAGGTCCTCCTAAAGAGGAAGAGGCCTCGGCTCTTCTAGCAATCCAGAAGATCCAGAAGATCCGCGAACCAAGACCTTCTTGGCCTATCTGGAGCAATGAGGATCTCTTGAACCCTTGTTCTCCTTATGATCTTTAGCACTCTTGGAATGAGTGGAAGTGGAGGAAACACGTACACCGACTGGAACACCCACAGAGACACTAGGGCGTCCACCGCCACGGCTTGTGGGTCCCTCGACCTGGAACAATACCGCCGAAACTTCTTGTTGAGACGAGAGGCCATCATGTCTATTTGAGGTATACCCCAAAGATTTGTCACCTCCGTGAACACCTCCGGATGGAGTCCCCACTCTCCCGGATGGAGATCGTTTCTGCTGAGGAAGTCCGCTTCCCAGTTGTCTACTCCCGGAATGAAGACTGCTGACAGCGCTAACGCGTGTTTTTCTACCCAGAGGATGATTCTTGTTACCTCTGACATTGCAGCTCTGCTCTTCGTTCCGCCCTGTCAGTTGATGTAAGCCACTGTCGTTACATTGTCCGACTGCACTTGAATCAGTGTCCTGTCAGCGGAGATAGCGGCTCAGACCCCGCAGGGCGGACACTACCCCCCCCCATAGCACCGCGAGGCCTGTAAAATAACGCTAAAATAAACGTTTACTAAAGAAGCTCTGTAGAGCTTCCCTAGCTGTGACCGGCTCCTCCGGGCACGTTTTCCACATTTTCTAAACTGAGTCTGGTAGTAGGGGCACAGAGGGAGGAGCCAGCCCACACACTAAAACTTTTAAAGTGCCAATGGCTAATGGTGGACTCGTCTATACCCCATGGTACTAATGTGAACCCAGCATCCTCTAGGACGTAAGAGAAATAGGATATATCTGCTGCGATCACAATACATAGCATACCTCCCAATATGACCCCTCCAGGAGGAACAGAATGCTCTGCTCCTGGACTTTCCTCTAAATTTATGATTGCCATCATCTGTGGTGAAACACCTTTCTTATCCATTAACCTGTTCAACACAGGTGACGGCAATCATACATTAAGAGAAAAGTCCAGAAGCAGAGCATTGTGTACCTCCTGGAGAGGGACATGTTGGGAGGTATACATAGAGATGATACTAAATATTTACAGTCCCCCTCCCCGAAGTCCGATTTCCACCATTGCCCTAACAGTGTGGAGTTTGTATATTCTCCCCGTACTTGCGTGGGTTTCCTCCCACAATCCAAAAATATACTGGTAGGTTAATTGTCTCCCAACAAAAAATAGGATTTTAATTACCTACCGGTAAATCCTTTTCTCGTAGTCCGTAGAGGATGCTGGGGTTCCATTTAGTACCATGGGATATAGACGGGTCCACTAGGAGCCATAGGCAGTTCAATAGTTTAATAGTATGGGCTGGCTCCTCCCTCTATGCCCCTCCTACCAGGCTCTAGAAACTGTGCCCGAGGAGACGGACATGCTTAAAGAGAAGGAAATACACAGATAGTGGTGAGAATCACACCAGCTCACACATAACAAAAGGAAAGCCAAGCTAACCAACTTGAAACGATTCAGCAACGACTGAGCCAACAATACTTAACCAAGTAACAGTGCAGGAATACGAAGCACTGGGCAGGCGCCCAGCATCCTCTACGGACTACGAGAAAAGGATTTACCGGTAGGTAATTAAAATCCTATTTTCTCTTGGGTCCTAGAGGATGCTGGGGTTCCATTTAGTACCATGGGGATGTACCAAAGCTCCCAGTATGGGAGGGAGAGTGCCGAGGTTCCTGCAGAACAGATTGTCCTCTGAGGACCTAAAGTTTGGTCAGAGTATCGAACTTGTATAACTTAGCAAACGTGTTCGACCCAGACCAAGTAGCTGCTTGGCAAAGCTGAGACACCCCGGGCAGCCGCCCAAGAGGAACCCACTTTACAAGCAGAGTGGGCCATAACCGATTTTGGACACGGCAAGCCTGCCATAGAATAAGAATGCTGGATAGTAAACCTGATCTAGAGAGAAATAGTCTGCTTAGAAGCAGGACACCCAACCTTGTTGGGATCATAAAGGACAAACAGAGTGTCCAACTTCCTGTGACGAGAAGTTCTCTTCACATAAATCTTCAAAGCCCTCACCCCATCCATGAAACATTGAGGTAATTGAGTCAGTAGCCACTGGCACAATAGGTTGGTTGATATGAAAAGCTGACACAACCTTTGGAAGAAATTGCTGACGCATTCTGAGTTCAGCTCTATCTTCCTGAAAAAATAAGATTTTAAACCTACCGGTAAATCTATTTCTCCTAGTCCGTAGAGGATGCTGGGGACTCCGTAAGGACCATGGGGTATAGACGGGCTCCGCAGGAGATAGGGCACCTAAAAAGAACTTTGACTATGGGTGTGCACTGGCTCCTCCCTCTATGCCCCTCCTCCAGACCTCAGTTAGAGAACTGTGCCCAGAGGAGATGGACAATACAAGGCAGGATTTAGCAATCCAAGGGCAAGATTCATGCCAGCCCACACCAATCATACCATGTAACCTGGAACATACATAACCAGTTAACAGTATGAACAAAACAACAGTAACGGTCCAAGACCGATGTCAACTGTAACATAACCCTTATGTAAGCAACAACTATATACAAGTCTTGCAGAGTTTCCGCACTGGGACGGGCGCCCAGCATCCTCTACGGACTAGGAGAAATAGATTTACCGGTAGGTTTAAAATCTTATTTTCTCTTACGTCCTAGAGGATGCTGGGGACTCTGTAAGGACCATGGGGTTTATACCAAAGCATCCAATCGGGCGGGAGAGTGCGTATGACTCTGCAACACCGATTGATCAAACGCTAGGTCCTCATCAGCCAGGGTATCAAACTTGTAGAATTTAGCAAAAGTGTTTGACCCCGACCAAGTCGCCGCTCGGCAAAGTTGTAAAGCCGAGACGCCTCGGGCAGCTGCCCAAGAAGAGCCCACCTTCCCAGTGGAATGGGCCTTAACCGAATTTGGTACCGGCAATCCAGCCGTAGAGTGAGCCTGCTTAATCGTATTACAGCTCCAGCGAGCAATAGTCTGCTTCGAAGCAGGAGCGCCAATCTTATTGGCTGCATACAGGACAAATAGAGCCTCTGATTTCTTAATTCTAGCTGTCCTGGCTACATACATTTTTAAGGCCCTGACTACGTCCAGGGATCTGGAATCCTCCAGGCCACTTGTAGCCACAGGCACCACAATAGGTTAATTCATATGGATCGAAGAAACCACTTTAGGCAAAAATTGCGGACATGTCCTCAATTCAGCTCGATCCACATGAAAAATCAAGTAGGGGCTCTTGTGTGACAAAGCCGCCAATTCTGACACTCGCCTTGCTGATGCTAAGGCCAACAACATGACCACCTTCCAGGTAAGAAATTTCAACTCAACCTTGTTAAGTGGTTCAAACCAGTGTGATTTTAGGAACTGCAACACCACGTTCAGGTCCCATGGTGCCACTGGAGGCACAAAAGGGGGCTGGATGTGCAGCACTCCCTTTACAAACGTCTGGATTTCTGGAAGAGAAGCCAATTCCTTCTGAAAGAAAATCAAGAGGGCCGAAATCTGTACCTTAACAGAGCCTAATTTCAGGCCCATATCCACTCCTGTCTGTAGAAAGTGGAGAAGACGACCCAGAGGTGCATTCTTGGTCTCACACCAAGACACATACTTTCGCCAGATACGGTGATAATGTTTTATCGTCACCTCCTTCCTAGCCTTTATTAAAGTAGGGATGACCTCTTCCGGAATCCCCTTTTTTGCTAGGATTCGGCGTTCAACCGCCATGCCGTCAAACGTAACCGCGGTAAGTCTTGAAATACACAGGGCCCCTGCTGCAACAGGTCTTCCCTCAGAGGAAGAGGCCAGGGATCTCCTGTGAGCATCTCTTGTAGATCCGAGTACCAGGCCCTTCGAGGCCAGTCTGGGACAACGAGTATCGTCCGTACTCTTCTTCGTCTTATGATCCTCAACACTTTTGTGATGAGAGAAAGAGGAGGAAACACGTAGACCGATTTGAACACCCACGGCGTTACCAGAGAGTCTACTGCTACTGCCTGAGGGTCCCGAGACCTGGCGCAATACCTCCGAAGTTTTTTGTTGAGGCGTGATGCCATCATGTCTATTTGAGGAGTTCCCCAAAGACGTGTTACGTCTGCAAAGACTTCTTGATGAAGTCCCCACTCTCCTGGATGGAGATCGTGTCTGCTGAGGAAGTCCCCAGTTGTCCACTCCCGGAATGAAGACAGCCGACAGAGCGCTTACATGATTTTCCGCCCAGCAAAGGATCCTTGTGGCTTCCGCCATCGCGACTCTGCTTCTTGTCCCGCCTTGGCGGTTCACATGAGCCACTGCTGTGACATTAAAGAAAAGGTTTACTCTGCGCCAAAAAACACTTTGTGATACCAGTGTGCAGTCTGTCATGTATAATGATTGACTCAGTACAACTTCAATTATAAATAACCACTTTTATATTTGATCTGTTTAAGATTAGCAGCATAAAACACATACATACATAAACTTTGTAGCAATAAATTGCTCTCTAGACAGACAGTATAAACAATATACTATGTATTGTAAAAATAACTTATTGGCTCTGTTTGGTAAGGATTGAATTATTATGCACTGGCGTCCCAGTGTCAAAAAATAAAAAAATATTAAATAATAAAAAATATATAATAAAAAGGTCCCGCAAATATGATAATGCAATCAATCACAGAGTAAACCTTTTCTTTGTTTGTTTCATATAATCTTAAGCGACCTAGCAAGTTGCTCTTACTCAGCTGCCTATTCACATTTTTTGTATCTATTCACCCAAAAATTATATATATCTTTTTGATCCTTAGAATTAGCGCCGGATTAGCAGATCTGTGACAATTGTCCAGTTCTGCTGTCTACCAACTGCTGTGACATTGTCTGATTGAATCAGAACCGGTAGGTTTAGAAGAAAACTTTCCGCTTGTCGAAGGCCGTTGTAAATGGCCCTGAGTTCCAACACATTGATGTGTAGAAAAGACTCCTGGTCTGACCAAAGACCATGAAATTTTTTTTCCCTGTGTGACCGCTCCCCAACCTTGGAGGCTCGCGTCCGTGGTAACCAGGATCCAATCCTGAATTCCGAACCTGGGACCCTCCAGGAGGTGAGCACTTTGCAACCACCACAGGAGGGACACTCTGGTCCCTGGGGACAGAGTTATTTTCCGATGTAAGTGCAGATGGGACCCGGACCACTTGTCCAGAAGGTCCCATTGAAAAGTCCTTGCATGGAACCTTCCACTGGCTCCCTGGTCTCTCCCCTGCTGAACTTCACAGGCTGGAAAAAAGAGGAGGGGGGCACATTAGCGCCGCAGTGAGTGGGAATTGGCATATTATATATTATATAGAAAAGCGCTATCTGGACATATTTTTCCAGTGTTTTCAAGCACTGGTGTGTGCTGGCATACTCTCTCTCTGTCTCTCCTTAGGGCCTGGTTGGGGTTTTGTCCCCTTATAGGTTAATCCCTGTCTGTGTGTGGGGTGTCGATACGTGTGTGTCGACATGTCTGAGGCGGAAGGCTTCTCCAAGGAGGAGGTGGAGCAAATGAGTGGTGTGTCCCCGTCGGTTGTGCCGACTCCAGATTGGATGGACTTGTGGCATATGTTGAATGCAAGTGTGACATCTTTACATAAAAGGCTTGATAAGGCTGAATTAGGGGGGACATCAGGGGGTCAATCCTCGGATTGGACCGACTCACAGGGCCCGTCGGGGTCTTAAAAGCGTCCATTAACACAAGACACTACTACCGACACGGATTCTGATTCCAGTGTCGACTATGACGAAGTAAAATTGCACCCTAGGGTGACTAAAACCATTCAGTGTATGATTGTGGCAATAAGGGATGTGTTGCATATTGTGGATGAACCCTCGGCCCCCGACACAATGGTACACATGTTTAAGGAAAAGAAACAGATTATTAACTTTCCCACATCTCATGAATTAAATGAATTCTTTGGAAAAGCTTGGGAGACTCCGGATAAGAGACCGCAGATCCCCAAAAGAATTTCTATGGCATACCCTTTCCCTAAGCAGGACAGGGAGATTTGGGAATCACCCCCCACTGTGGACAAGGCCCTGACGCGCTTGTCCAAGAAAGTGGCGCTACCGTCTCCTGACACAGCGGCCCTTGGAACACCACCGGAGTTACCAGTGCATCCACCGCCACTGCTTTTGGGTCTTTTGACATGGAATAGTACCTCCGAAGCTCCTTGTTGAGGCGAGAGGCCATCATGTCTATCTGGGGTACACCCCATCGGCTTGTCACCTCTGCGAACACCTCCGGGTGGAGGCCCCATTCTCCTGGATGGATATAGTGTCTGCTGAGGAAGTCCGCTTCCCAGTTGTCCACTCCCGGAATTAAGATTGCTGACAGCGCCACCGCGTGCTTTTCTGCCCAGAGGAGGATTCTTGTTACCTCTGACATTGCAGCTCTGCTCTTCGTTCCGCCCTGTAGGTTTATGTAGGACACCGCCCTGCCTTTGTTCGACTGAACCTGAATGGCCTGATCTTAGAGAAGATGTTCCGCTTGTAGAAGGCCGTTGTATATGGCCCTTAGTTCCAGAATGTTTATCGGAAGGATGGATTCCAGACTTGGCAGTACAATAATCACACTCCCCCCCTTCCTGTCTATAAGACCTTGGTACCGCAGAGGTATGCTGGAGTTATGTGGAGGGCAGCGCTCCCTGTCAGCGTCTCTGTCTGTATGGTCTGCAGGGAGAAAATGACGCTGGCGAGTGCTGGATCCGCTGAGAGAAGCCCCACCCCCTGTAATGGCGCACGGCATCCCGCACAAATTGTATTATACTGGCCTGAGGATTTTGTCGCTTACAGCGGGATTAGCCCCTGTTAGCTGCTTGACCAGTGTAGGGTGATCCGCGATGGCTCAGAATGCCCCTCAAAGCGCCTACAGTGTGTGTTGCTGAGCCTTCCCGGAGCGCAGCCTGTCAGAGCTGCGCTCCCACTCTTGTGCTGCTATTCCCGCCAGCAACCACTCTTCTTTCTTCTGGATGTTAGGGGGTGGCGGCCGTGCTGCGGTAGTGAGCGGTCGCCTTGTGGGCTTGCGATCAGCACCCTCACGAGCACGGTGTCCTGTCAGCGGAGAAGAGGACCATTAACTTCAAGAGTTGGTTCCTACTTCCCCCTTCAAGTCCCATGAAGCAGGAAGGCTGTTGCCAGCAGCCTTCCTGTAACCTAATTTACTCTAGAAAACAACAAAACTAAGAAAACTCCTAGGAGCTCCCCTAGCTGCAGTGATCGCTAAGGACCAATCACTATCAAAAATTGGGGTCCTACCTGACCTTTTCTGGATCCCATCAGAATAAAGGTTCTCATATTAATCTACCAACTTAAACAGAAAGAAATATTGAAAGCTAAACAGTTTTGTAAAGCATTATATATCTTTATTACACTGTATTACAACATATTAGGATCTGTGGGACAAGTAGCTAGCGTTGGCACTGTCCGTAACAATGAGTCCTATGCATGGCGTAAAAATACTAGGACAATCCCTGTCTGGGGCGGATTCAGTATGATATCCCAATGGATGGGATCCTGGCGGCCAGAATCCTGACAGCCCCTCCAAAAATACGCTAACCCTCCCCTGCCCCCTACCCTAACGTTGTAGAACTACATGTCACACAATGCCCTGACATTCTCTGCCTCTGGCTGACAGGAGACGCTGAGGCGTGTAATTCTAGAACATCTAGAAAGCCACAGAGCAAGGAAAGAAAGAAAAGAAGAGAGCTCACCGTGGTCGGAGTTGGTATCCTTTACATTGTACATCTGAATATAAGTGGCTCCCTAGGGCTGTACAACATAGTTACTGCACTACTGTAATGTTTCTGGATGTCAGAAAGCAACTAGAGTATGAGCTGTGTGGATGAAATTGGATCGGACACGTGTATTGCCAGACCCCACCCTATGGGAAAACTATGCACACAGACTCCCCCACCAGAGCATCCGGATCCCCCCTAGCTACAGGGACGCTGACCATACGGATCCCCCCTCCCACCAGCAGGAAAACTATGCACAGAGCCCTCTCTTACCAAAGCCCTCCATCCCCCTGCAGGAGCACTGACCAACCACAAGTACACACGTCTCCCTCAACCACCCCACCCGCCACAGCGTTGACCACAATGACTCCCCCCCCTCCCTACCTACCACCGCGGGAACACCAAGCACATCATAGCCACCCTCCCTCTAGAGCGCTGAGCATCTAAACCCCTCCCAGCCACAGTAACACAGACCAACACACAGACTCCTGCCGCTGAGAAAATACCCTGCGGTAGGAGCACACAGTCCCCGCCGCTGCCACACAAAGTCCTGCCGGCGCTCCATCAACAGTGTGTTAACAGTCACCAGCCACAAAAACTCATCTTTGCTGCCATGCCGAGACTGCCAAGGCTGCACCTCCTATTTTTACAACCAGAGAGCATCCGATTGGCTGTAGCGGAGCGCGTCCCCAGGGACCCGCCCACTTTCAAAGTGTGAGTCCCTGGTTATCAAAACAGGGTAAAATACGTGCTATAGTGGGTTTTGCGAACACTGAGCTGTGATCGGCTCCTCCAGGCACAAGCTCCACTGTAAGCTCCACTGGGGGTAGGGACTGATGTGAATGGCCAAATATTCTCTGTAAAACGCTGCGGAATGTGTGCGCTATATAAGTAACTGGTAACAAATAAATACATTTGTTTCCCCTGCAGCTGATACGTACTTTACAGGTCTAGCCCACATCATACAGTAAGAGCAACTGCAACGCAAGTCTCCTATGTAAAGCGCAGTAGGGGGAGGAATTATGGGCCTGATCGCAGCAGAAAATTTGTTCTCTAATGGGCAAAACTCTGTGCATTGCAAGGGGGGGGGGGGGGGGGGTTAGATGTTGCGTGCAGAGTTTTACCCTGCATAGAAACACTATCACACAACCCAATATAACTCTTTCTGCTTGTCATATCTGCCCCACCTGCAGTGCACGTGGTTTTGCCCATTAGAGAACAAATTTGCTGATGCGACCAGGTCTGAATTAGGCCCTATATTTAATATCAGATGGAAAATGCATCTGATGCATGGTTATACACAGCACAGAAGCTGTAACAAGGGGCACACAAGTTACGTTTTCCCCATTTATAATCAAACAATGACCATGTATAATAAACCGAGGAATAGGGTATAGACTAGAGCAGTAGGTTCCAAACTTTTTTGAATCACGGCGCCCTAGAATATTAGAATTTTTTTCACAGCACCCCTAGGCCAAAAATTTCTTATTGAGAAATTTAGAAATAAATATTACATTAAGTAGATCACGTTTATATGTCATCCTTAGGGTCAGTTGTGTGGTGAGGGACAAGATTTGCTTCTGTTTGGCCACATATTTAATGACTGGCAGCCACCACCACTGGTTTTGCCTATTATATTGACCTGAATAATTTGAATTGGTCCTGGACCACCAACCCAGGGCACCCCTGCAAGTGTTTCGAGGCACCCCAGGGAGCCACGGCACACAGTTTGGGAACCTCTGGACTAGAGGTAAAAGAAGGATACCGTTGGACGATATTGACGAACTACGTTCGCAAGCGGCCTAAACAAACCCCAACAATGAGACGATGCTGAAGTTAGCTTCTTATTCGGCCAGCTTCTTATTCACTTCTGATTCACTTCTTATTCGAGCTCCAGCTTCTTATTAAAAAAAATAAGAATTTACTTACCGATAATTCTATTTCTCGTAGTCCGTAGTGGATGCTGGGAACTCCGTAAGGACCATGGGGAATAGCGGCTCCGCAGGAGACTGGGCACAAAAGTAAAGCTTTAGGACTACCTGGTGTGCACTGGCTCCTCCCCCTATGACCCTCCTCCAAGCCTCAGTTAGGATACTGTGCCCGGACGAGCGTACACAATAAGGAAGGATTTTGAATCCCGGGTAAGACTCATACCAGCCACACCAATCACACCGTATAACCTGTGATCTGAACCCAGTTAACAGCATGATAACAGAGGAGCCTCTGGAAAGATGGCTCACAACAATAATAACCCGATTTTTGTAACAATAACTATGTACAAGTATTGCAGACAATCCGCACTTGGGATGGGCGCCCAGCATCCACTACGGACTACGAGAAATAGAATTATCGGTAAGTAAATTCTTATTTTCTCTGACGTCCTAGTGGATGCTGGGAACTCCGTAAGGACCATGGGGATTATACCAAAGCTCCCAAACGGGCGGGAGAGTGCGGATGACTCTGCAGCACCGAATGAGAGAACTCTAGGTCCTCCTCAGCCAGGGTATCAATTTTGTAGAATTTAGCAAACGTGTTTGCCCCTGACCAAGTAGCTGCTCGGCAAAGTTGTAACGCCGAGACCCCTCGGGCAGCCGCCCAAGATGAGCCCACCTTCCTTGTGGAATGGGCTTTCACAGATTTTGGCTGTGGCAGGCCTGCCACAGAATGTGCAAGCTGAATTGTACTACAAATCCAACGAGCAATAGTCTGCTTAGAAGCAGGAGCACCCAGCTTGTTGGGTGCATACAGGATAAACAGCGAGTCAGATTTCCTGACTCCAGCCGTCCTGGAAACAATAAGAATTTACTTACCGATAATTCTATTTCTCGGAGTCCGTAGTGGATGCTGGGGTTCCTGAAAGGACCATGGGGAATAGCGGCTCCGCAGGAGACAGGGCACAAAAAGTAAAGCTTTAGGATCAGGTGGTGTGCACTGGCTCCTCCCCCTATGACCCTCCTCCAAGCCTCAGTTAGGTACTGTGCCCGGACGAGCGTACACAATAAGGAAGGATTTATGAATCCCGGGTAAGACTCATACCAGCCACACCAATCACACTGTACAACCTGTGATCTGAACCCAGTTAACAGTATGATAACAGCGGAGCCTCTGAAAAGATGGCTCACAACAATAATAACCCGATTTTTGAAACTATGTACAAGTAATGCAGATAATCCGCACTTGGGATGGGCGCCCAGCATCCACTACGGACTCCGAGAAATAGAATTATCGGTAAGTAAATTCTTATTTTCTCTATCGTCCTAGTGGATGCTGGGGTTCCTGAAAGGACCATGGGGATTATACCAAAGCTCCCAAACGGGCGGGAGAGTGCGGATGACTCTGCAGCACCGAATGAGAGAACTCCAGGTCCTCCTTAGCCAGGGTATCAAATTTGTAGGATTTTACAAACGTGTTTGCCCCTGACTAAATAGCCGCTCGGCAAAGTTGTAAAGCCGAGACCCCTCGGGCAGCCGCCCAAGATGAGCCCACCTTCCTTGTGGAATGGGCATTTACATATTTTGGCTGTGGCAGGCCTGCCACAGAATGTGCAAGCTGAATTGTATTACACATCCAACTAGCAAAAGTCTGCTTAAAAGCAAGAGCACCCAGTTTGTTGGGTGCATACAGGATAACAGCAAGTCAGTTTTCCTGACTCCAGCCGTCCTGGAACCTATATTTTCAGGGCCCTGACCACATCTAGCAACTTGGAGTCCTCCAAGTCCCTAGTAGGCGCAAGACACCACAATAAGCTGGTTCAGGTGAAACACTGACACCACCTTAGGGAGAGAACTGGGGACGAGTCCGCAGCTCTGCCCTGTCCGAATGGACAAACAGATATGGGCTTTTTTGAGAAAAAAAACACCAATTTGACACTCGCCTGGTCCAGGCCAGGTCCAAGAGCATGTTCACTTTTCATGTGAGATGCTTCAAATCCACAGATTTGACTGGTTTTAAACCAATGTGTTTTGAGGAATCCCAGAACTACGTTGAGATCCCACAGTGCCACTGGAGGCACAAAAGGGGGTTGTATATGCAATACTCCCTTGACAAACTTCTGGACTTCAGGAACTGAAGCCAATTCTTTCTGGAAGAAAAATCGACAGGGCCGAAATTTGAACCTTAATGGACCCCAATTTGAGGCCCATAGACACTCCTGTTTGCAAGAAATGCAGGAATCGACCGAGTTGAAATTTCTTCGTGGGGCCTTCCTGGCCTCACACCACGCAACATATTTTCGCCACATGTGGTGATAATGTTGTGCGGTCACCTCCTTTCTGGCTTTGACCAGGGTAGGAATGACCTCTTCCTGAATGCCTTTTCCCTTAGGATCCGGCGTTCCACCGCCATGCCGTCAAACGCAGCTGCGGTAAGTCTTGGAACAGACATGGTACTTGCTGAAACAAGTCCCTTCTTAGCGGCAGAGGCCATAAGTCCTCTGTGAGCATCTCTTGAAGTTCCGGGTACCAAGTCCTTCTTGGCCAATCCGGAGCCATGAGTATAGTTCTTACTCCTCTACGTCTTATAATTCTCAGTACCTTAGGTATGAAAAGCAGAGGATGGAACACATACACCGACTGGTACACCCACGGTGTTACCAGAACGTCCACAGCTATTGCCTGAGGGTCTCTTAACCTGGCGCAATACCTGTCCCGTTTTTTGTTCAGACGGGACGCCATCATGTCCACCTTTGGTAATTCCCAACGGTTTACAATTATGTGGAAAACTTCCCCATGAAGTTCCCACTCTGCCGGGTGGAGGTCGTGCCTACTGAGGAAGTCTGCTTCCCAGTTTCCATTCCCGGAATGAAACACTGCTGACAGTGCTATCACATGATTTTCCGCCCAGCGAAAAGTCCTTGCAGTTTTTGCCACTGCCCTCCTGCTTCTTGTGCCGCCCTGTCTATTTACGTGGGCGACTGCCGTGATGTTTTATCCCACTGGATCAATACCGGCTGACCTTGAAGCAGAGGTCTTGCTAAGCTTAGAGCATTATAAATTTACCCTTAGCTATATTTATGTGGAGAAAAATCTCCAGACTTGATCACACTCCCTGGAAATTTTTTCCTTGTGTGACTGCTCCCCAGCCTCTCGGGCTGGCCTCCGTGGTCACCAACATCCAAAACTGAATGCCGAATCTGCGGCCCTCTAGAAGATGAGCACTCTGTAACCACCACAGGAGAGACACCCTTGTCCTTGGATATAGGGTTATCCGCTGATGCATCTGAAGATGCGATCCGGACCATTTGTCCAGCAGATCCCACTGAAAAGTTCTTGCATGAAATCTGCCGACTGGAATTGCTTCGAAGGAAGTCACCATTTTTTTACCATGGCCCTTGTGCAATGATGCACTGATTTTAGGAGGTTCCTGACTAGCTCGGATAACTCCCTGGCTTTCTCTTCCGGGAGAAACACCTTTTTCTGGACTGTGTCCAGAATCATCCCTAAGCACAGGAGACTTGTTGTCGGGATCAGCTGCGATTTTGGAATCTTTAGAATCCACCCCTGCTGTTGTAACAGTATCCGAGATAGTGCTACTCCGACCTCCAACTGTTCCCTGGACTTTGCCCTTATCAGGAGATCGTCCAAGTAAGGGATAATTAAGACGCCTTTTCTTCGAAGAAGAACCATCATTTCGGCCATTACCTTGGTAAAGACCCGGGGTGCCGTAGACAATCCAAACGGCAGCGTCTGAAACTGATAGTGACAGTTCTGTACCACGAACATGAGGTACCCTTAGTGATAAGGGCAAATTTGGGACATGGAGGTAAGCATCCCTGATGTCTCGGGACACCAGATAGTCCCCTTCTTCCCGGTTCGTTATCACTGCTCTGAGTGACTCCATCTTGATTTGAACCTTTGTAAGTGTTCAAATTTTTTTAGATTTAGAATAGGTCTCACCTAGCCTTCTGGCTTCAGTACCACAATATAGTGTGGAATAATACCCCTTTTCTTGTTGTAGGAGGGGTAATTTAATTATCACCTGCTGGGAATACAGCTCGTGAATTTTTTCCCATACTGCCTCCTTGTCGGAGGGAGACCGTGGTAAAGCAGCCTTCAGGAGCCTGCGCAGGGGAAACGTCTCGACATTCCAAACTGTACCCCTGGGATACTACTTGTAGGATCCAGGGGTCCTGTACGGTCTCAGCGTCATGCTGAGAGCTTGTCAGAAGCGGTGGAACGCTTCTGTTCCTGGGAATGGGCTGCCTGCTGCAGTCTTCTTCCCTTTCCTCTATCCCTGGGCAGATATGACTCTTATAGGGACGAAAGGACTGAAGCTGAAAAGACGGTGTCTTTTTCTGCAGAGATGTGACTTAGGGTAAAAACGGTGGATTTTCCAGCAGTTGCCGTGGCCACCAGGTCCGATGGACCGACCCCAAATAACTCCTCTTCCTTTATACGGCAATACACCTTTGTGCCGTTTGGAATCTGCATCACCTGACCACTGTCGTGTCCATAAACATCTTCTGGCAGATATGGACATCGCACTTACTCTTGATGCCAGAGTGCAAATATCCCTCTGTGCATCTCGCATATATAGAAATACATCCTTTAAATGCTCTATAGTCAATAAAATACTGTCCCTGTCAAGGGTATCAATATTTTTAGTCAGGGAATCCGACCAAGCCACCCCAGCTCTGCACATCCAGGCTGAGGCGATCGCTGGTCGCAGTATAACACCAGTATGTGTGTATATACTTTTTATGATATTTTTCCAGCCTCCTGTCAGCTGGCTCCTTGAGGACGGCCCTATCTATAGACGGTACCGCCACTTGTTCTGATAAGCGTGTGAGCGCCTTATCCACCCTAAGGGGTGTTTCCCAACGCGCCCTAACTTCTGGCGGGAAAGGGTATACCGCCCATATTTTCTATCGGGGGGAACCCACGCATCATCACACACTTCATTTAATTTATCTGATTCAGGAAAAACTACGGTAGTTTTTTCACATCCCACATAATACCCTCTTTTGTGGTACTTGTAGTATCAGAAATATGTAACACCTCCTTCATTGCCCTTAACGTGTGGCCCTAATAAGGAATACGTTTGTTTATTCACCGTCGACACTGGATTCAGTGTCCCTGTCTGTGTCTGTGTCGACCGACTAAAGTAAACGGGCGTTTTAAAACCCCTGACGGTGTTTTTGAGACGTCTGGACCGGTACTAATTGTTTGTCGGCCGTCTCATGTCGTCAACCGACCTTGGCGCGTGTTGACATTATCACGTAATTCCCTAAATAAGCCATCCATTCCGGTGTCGACTCCCTAGAGAGTGACATCACCATTACAGGCAATTGCTCCGCCTCCTCACCAACATCGTCCTCATACATGTCGACACACACGTACCGACACACAGCACACACACAGGGAATGCTCTGATAGAGGACAGGACCTACTAGCCCTTTGGAGAGACAGAGGGAGAGTTTGCCAGCACACACCAAAAACGCTATAATTATATAGGGACAACCTTATATAAGTGTTTTCCCTTATAGCATCTTTTTTATATATTTCTAACGCCAAATTAGTGCCCCCCCTCTCTGTTTTAACCCTGTTTCTGTAGTGCAGTGCAGGGGAGAGCCTGGGAGCCTTCCCTCCAGCCTTTCTGTGAGGGAAAATGGCGCTGTGTGCTGAGGAGATAGGCCCCGCCCCTTTTTCGGCGGCCTCGTCTCCCGCTCTTAACGGATTCTGGCAGGGGTTAAATATCTCCATATAGCCCCCGGAGGCTATATGTGAGGTATTTTTAGCCAAAAAAGGTTTTCATTTGCCTCCCAGGGCGCCCCCCTCCCAGCGCCCTGCACCCTCAGTGACTGCCGTGTGAAGTGTGCTGAGAGGAAAATGGCGCACAGCTGCAGTGCTGTGCGCTACCTTAAGAAGACTGAGGAGTCTTCTGCCGCCGATTCTGGACCTCTTCTCGTTTCAGCATCTGCAAGGGGGCCGGCGGCGAGGCTCCGGTGACCATCCAGGCTGTACCTGTGATCGTCCCTCTGGAGCTAATGTCCAGTAGCCAAGAAGCCAATCCATCCTGCACGCAGGTGAGTTCACTTCTTCTCCCCTAAGTCCCTCGTTGCAGTGATCCTGTTGCCAGCAGGACTCACTGTAAAATAAAAAACCTAAGCTAAACTTTTCTAAGCAGCTCTTTAGGAGAGCCACCTAGATTGCACCCTTCTCGGCCGGGCACAAAAATCTAACTGAGGCTTGGAGGAGGGTCATAGGGGGAGGAGCCAGTGCACACCACCTGATCCTAAAGCTTTACTTTTTGTGCCCTGTCTCCTGCGGAGCCGCTATTCCCCATGGTCCTTTCAGGAACCCCAGCATCCACTAGGACGATAGAGAAATATATTTTCAGGGCCCTGACTACGTCCAGCAACTTGGAGTCCTCCAAGTCCCTAGTAGCCGCAGGTACCACAATAGGCTGGTTCAGGTGAAACGCTGAAACCACCTTAGGGAGAAATTGAGGACGAGTCCACAATTCTGCCCTGTCTGAATGGAAGATCAGATAAGGGCTTTTACAGGATAAAGCCCGCCAATTCTGACACGCGCCTGGCCGAGGCCAGGGCCAACAACATGACCACTTTTCATGTGAGATATTTTAACTCCACAGATTCAAGTGGTTCAAACCAATGTGACTTTAGGAACCCCAAAACTACATTGAGATCCCAAGGTGCCACTGGAGGCACAAAAGGAGGCTGTATATGCAGTACCCCTTTTACAAACGTCTGAACTTCAGGTAGTGAAGCTAGTTTTTTCTGGAAGAAAATTGACAGGGCCGAAATTTGAACCTTAATGGACCCCAATTTTAGGCCCATAGACACTCCTGTTTACAGGAAATGCAGGAATCGACCTAGTTGAAATTCCTCCATCGGGGCCTTACTGGCCTCGCACCACGCAACATATTTTCGCCAAATGCGGTGATAATGCTTTGCGGTTACATCCTTCCTGGCTTGATCAGGGTAGGGATGACTTCATCCGGAATGCCTTTTTCCTTCAGGATCCGGCGTTCAACCGCCCTGCCGTCAAACGCAGCCGTGGTAAGTCTTGGAATAGACAGGGTCCTTGCTGGAGCAGGTCCCTTCTTAGAGGTAGAGGCCACGGGTCCTCCGTGAGCATCTCTTGAAGTTCCGGGTACCAAGTCCTTCTTGGCCAATCCGGAGCCACGAGTATAGTTCTTACTCCCCTCCGTCTTATAATTCTCAGTACTTTTGGTATGAGAGGAAGAGGAGGGAACACATACACTGACTGGTACACCCACGGCGTTACCAGAGCGTCCACAGCTATTGCCTGAGGGTCCCTTGACCTGGCTCAATACCTGTCCAATTTTTTTGTTTAGGCGGGACGCCATCATGTCCACCTTTGGTTTTTCCCAATGGTTTACAATCATGTGGAAGACTTCTGGGTGAAGTCCCCACTCTCCCGGGTGGAGGTCGTGCCTGCTGAGGAAGTCTGCTTCCCAGTTGTCCACTCCCGGAATGAACACTGCTGACAATGCTATCACATGATTTTCCGCCCAGCAAAAAATCCTTGCAGCTTCTGCCATTGCCCTCCTGCTTCTTGTGCCGCCCTGTCTGTTTACGTGGGCGACTGCCGTGATGTTGTTCGACTATATCAGCACCGGCTGACCTTGAAGCAGAGGTCTTGCTTGGCTTAGGGCATTGTAAATGGCCCTTAGCTCCAAAATATTCATGTGAAGTGATGTCTCCAGGCTTGACCACAAGCCCTGGAAATTTCTTCCCTGTGTGACTGCTCCCCAGCCTCGCAGGCTGGCATCCGTGGTCACCAGGACCCAGTCCTGAATGCCGAATCTGCGGCCCTCTAGAAGATGAGCACTCTGCAACCACCACAGGAGAGACACCCTTGTCTTTTGGTGACAGGGTTATCCGCTGATGCATCTGAAGATGCGATCCGGACCATTTGTCCAGCAGGTCCCACTGGAAAGTTCTTGCGTGGAATCTGCCGAATGGAATTGCTTCGTAGGAAGCCACCATTTTTCCCAGGACCCTTGTGCACTGATGCACTGACACTTGGCCTGGTTTTAGGAGGTTTCTGACTAGTTCGGATAACTCCCTGGCTTTCTCCTCCGGGAGAAAAACCTTTTTCTGGACTGTGTCCAGGATCATCCCTAGGAATAGAAGGCGTGTCGCCGGGATCAGCTGCGATTTTGGAATATTGAGAATCCAACCGTGCTGCCGCAGCACTATCTGAGATAGTGCTACCCCGACTTCCAACTGTTCCCTGGATCTTGCCCTTATCAGGAGATCGTCCAAGTAAGGGATAACTAAAACTCCCTTCTTTCGACGGAGTATCATCATTTCGGCCATTACCTTGGTAAAGACCCGGGGTGCCGTGGACAATCCAGACGGCAGCGTCTGAAACTGATAGTGACAGTTCTGTACCACAAACCTGAGGTACCCTTGGAGAAGGGTAAATTGGGACATGTAGGTAAGTATCTTTGATGTCCAGAGAGACCATATAGTCCCCTTCTTCCAGGTTTGCAATCACTGCTCTGAGTGACTCCATCTTGAATTTGAACCTTTGTATGTAAGTGTTCAAGGATATTAGATTTAACATTGGTCTCACCGAGCCGTCCGGCTTCGGTACCACAAATAGTGTGGAATAGTACCCCTTTCCCTGTTGCAGGAGGGGTACCTTGATTATCACCTGCTGGGAATGGCTTGCAATACTGCCTCCCTGTCTGAGGGAGACGTCGGTAAAGCAGACTTTATGAAACGGCGAGGGGGAGACGTCTCGAATTTCTTGAGACGGGCCCCCACCGTGCCTGAGTCCGCTTGTAAAGCCCCAGCGTCATGCTGAGGACTTTGCGGAGGCGGGAGAGGGCTTTTGTTCCTGGGAACTGGCTGTTTGCTGCAGCCTTTTTCCTCTCCCTCTGCCACGGGGCAGAAATGAGGCGCCTTTTGCCCGCTTGCCCTTATGGGGCCGAAAGGACTGCGCCTGATAATACGGCGTCTTCTTAGGTTGAGAAGCTACCTGGGGTAAAAATGTGGATTTTCCAGCAGTTGCCGTGGCTACCAGGTCTGATAGACCTACCCCAAATAACTCCTCCCCCTTATAAGGCAATACTTCCATGTACCTTTTGGAATCCGCATCACCTGACCACTGCCGCGTCCATAAACCTCTTCTTGCAGAAATGGACAGCGCGCTAACTCTTGATGCCAGTCGGCAAATATCCCTCTGTGCATCACGCATATATAAAAATGCATCTTTCAAATGCTCTATAGTCAGTAATATACTGTCCCTATCTAGGGGATCAATATTTTCAGTCAGGGAATCCGACCACGCCACGCCCGCACTGCACATCCAGGCTGAGGCGATTGCTGGTCGCAGTATAACACCCGTGTGAGTGTATATACATTTTAGGATATTCTCCAGCTTTCTATCGGCAGGTTCCTTTAGGGCGGCCGTATCAGGAGAGGGTAGTGCTACCTGTTTAGACAAGCGTGTGAGCGCTTTATCCACCCTAGGGGGTGTTTCCCAACGTGCCCTATCCTCTGGCGGGAAAGGGTACGATGCCAATAACCTTTTAGGAATTATCAGTTTTTTATCGGGGGAAACCCACGTCTCATCACACACTTCATTTAATTCCTCGGATACAGGAAAAACTACAGGCAGTTTTTTCTCACCAAACATAATACCCTTTTTAGTGGTACTTGTATTATCAGAGATATGCAATACATTTTTCATTGCTTCAATCATGTAACGTGTGGCCCTAGTGGAAGTCACGTTTGTCTCCTCATCATCGACACTGGAGTCAGTATCCGTGTCTGCCATTTGAGGTAACGGGCGTTTTAAAGCCCCTGATGGCGTTTGAGACCCCTGGACAGGCACAAGCTGAGTAGCCGGCTGTCTCATGTCGTCAACTGTCTGTCGTAAAGAGCTGACACTGTCACGCAATTCCTTCCATAAGCTCATCCACTCAGGTGTCGACTCCCTAGGGGGTGACAACTCTATAATAGGCAATTGCTCCGCCTCCATCTAATTTTCCTCCTCAAACATGTCGACACAATCGTACCGACACACCGCACACACACAGGGAATGCTCTGATAGAGGACAGGACCCCACTAGCCCTTTGGGGAGACAGAGGGAGAGTATGCCAGCACACACCAGAGCGCTATATATAGACAGGAATACCACTATAAAATGTGCTTTTCCCTTTATAGCTGCTGTTAGTATCAAAACTGCGCCAAATTAGTGCCCCCCTCTCTTTTTTACCCTTTTCTGTAGTGCAGGACTGCAGGGGAGAATCAGGGAGACGTCCTTCCAGCGGAGCTGTGATGGAAAATGGCGCCCGTGTGCTGAGGAGATAGGCTCCGCCCCCTTCTCGGCGGCCTTTTCTCCCGCTTTTTGGTGAGTTCTGGCAGGGGTTAAAATACATCCATATAGCCCTGGGGGTTATATGTGGTGTATTTATGCCAGCCAAGGTGTTTACATTGCTGCTCAGGGCGCCCCCCCCTAGCGCCCTGCACCCTCAGTGACCGAAGTGTGAAGTGTGCCTGAGTAACAATGGCGTACAGCTGCAGTGCTGTGCGCTACCTTGTTGAAGACTGATGTCTTCTGCCGCCGATTTTTCCGGACCTCTTCTTGCTTCTGGCTATGTAAGGGGGCCGGCGGCGCGGCTCTGGGACCGAGCTCCGAGGCTGGGCCTGTGTTCGGTCCCTCTGGAGCTAATGGTGTCCAGTAGCCTAAGAAGCCCAATCCACTCTGCACGCAGGTGAGTTCGCTTCTTCTCCCCTTAGTCCCTCGATGCAGTGAGCCTGTTGCCAGCAGGTCTCACTGAAAATAAAAAACCTAAAACTAAACTTTCACTAAGAAGCTCAGGAGAGCCCCTAGTGTGCACCCTTCTCGGCCGGGCACAAAAATCTAACTGAGGCTTGGAGGAGGGTCATAGGGGGAGGAGCCAGTGCACACCAGGTAGTCCTAAAGCTTTACTTTTGTGCCCAGTCTCCTGCGGAGCCGCTATTCCCCATGGTCCTTACGGAGTTCCCAGCATCCACTAGGACGTCAGAGAAAATAAGAATTTACTTACCGATAATTCTATTTCTCGTAGTCCGTAGTGGATGCTGGGGACTCCGTCAGGACCATGGGGAATAGCGGCTCCGCAGGAGACAGGGCACAAAAGTAAAAGCTTTAGGATCAGGTGGTGTGCACTGGCTCCTCCCCCTATGACCCTCCTCCAAGCCTCAGTTAGGATACTGTGCCCGGACGAGCGTACACAATAAGGAAGGATTTTGAATCCCGGGTAAGACTCATACCAGCCACACCAATCACACTGTACAACCTGTGATCTGAACCCAGTTAACAGCATGATAACAGCGGAGCCTCTGAAAAGATGGCTCACAACAATAATAACCCGATTTTTGTAACAATAACTATGTACAAGTATTGCAGACAATCCGCACTTGGGATGGGCGCCCAGCATCCACTACGGACTACGAGAAATAGAATTATCGGTAAGTAAATTCTTATTTTCTCTGACGTCCTAAGTGGATGCTGGGGACTCCGTCAGGACCATGGGGATTATACCAAAGCTCCCAAACGGGCGGGAGAGTGCGGATGACTCTGCAGCACCGAGTGAGAGAACTCCAGGTCCTCCTCAGCCAGGGTGTGCCCCTGACCAAGTAGCAGCTCGGCAAAGTTGTAAAGCCGAGACCCTCGGGCAGCCGCCCAAGATGAGCCCACCTTCCTTGTGGAATGGGCATTTACATATTTTGGCTGTGGCAGGCCTGCCACAGAATGTGCAAGCTGAATTGTACTACACATCCAACTAGCAATCGTCTGCTTAGAAGCAAGAGCACCCAGTTTGTTGGGTGCATACAGGATAACAGCAAGTCAGTTTTCCTGACTCCAGCCGTCCTGGAAACCTATATTTTCAGGGCCCTGACAACATCTAGCAACTTGGAGTCCTCCAAGTCCCTAGTAGCCGCAGGTACCACAATAAGCTGGTTCAGGTGAAACGCTGACACCACCTTAGGGAGAAACTGGGGACGAGTCCGCAGCTCTGCCCTGTCCGAATGGACAATCAGATATGGGCTTTTGTGAGACAAATCCGCCAATTCTGACACTCGCCTGGCCGAGGCCAGGGCCAACATCATGGTCACTTTCCATGTGAGATATTTCAAATCCACAGATTTGAGCGGTTTAAACCAATGTGATTTGAGGAATCCCAGAACTACGTTGAGATCCCACAGTGCCACTGGAGGCACAAAAGGGGGTTGTATATGCAGTACTCCCTTGACAAACTTCTGGACTTCAGGAACTGAAGCCAATTCTTTCTGGAAGAAAATCGACAGGGCCGAAATTTGAACCTTAATGGACCCCAATTTGAGGCCCATAGACACTCCTGTTTGCAGGAAATGCAGGAATCGACCGAGTTGAAATTTCTTCGTGGGGCCTTCCTGGCCTCACACCACGCAACATATTTTCGCCACATGTGGTGATAATGTTGTGCGGTCACCTCCTTCCTGGCTTTGACCAGGGTAGGAATGACCTCTTCCGGAATGCCTTTTTCCCTTAGGATCCGGCGTTCAACCGCCATGCCGTCAAACGCAGCCGCGGTAAGTCTTGGAACAGACATGGTACTTGCTGAAGCAAGTCCCTTCTTAGCGGCAGAGGCCATGAGTCCTCTGTGAGCATCTCTTGAAGTTCCGGGTACCAAGTCCTTCTTGGCCAATCCGGAGCCACGAGTATAGTTCTTACTCCTCTACGTCTTATAATTCTCAGTACCTTAGGTATGAGAAGCAGAGGAGGGAACACATACACCGACTGGTACACCCACGGTGTTACCAGAAACGTCCACAGCTATTGCCTGAGGGTCTCTTGACCTGGCGCAATACCTGTCCAGTTTTTTGTTCAGGCGGGACGCCATCATGTCCACCTTTGGTCTTTCCCAACGGTTCACAATCATGTGGAAGACTTCCCGATGAAGTCCCCACTCTCCCGGGTGGAGGTCGTGCTGAGGAAGTCTGCTTCCCAGTTGTCCACTCCCGGAATGAACACTGCTGACAGTGCTATCACATGATTTTCCGCCCAGCGAAGAATCCTTGCAGTTTCTGCCATTGCCCTCCTGCTTCTTGTGCCGCCCTGTCTGATTACGTGGGCGACTGCCGTGATGTTGTCCCACTGGATCAATACCGGCTGACCTTGAAGCAGAGGTCTTGCTAAGCTTAGAGCATTGTAAATTGCTCTTAACTCCAGTATATTTATGTGGAGAGAAGTCTCCAGACTTGATCACACTCCCTGGAAATTTTTTCCTTGTATGACTGCTCCCCAGCCTTTCAGGCTGGCATCCGTGGTCACCAGGACCCAGTCCTGAATGCCGAATCTGTGGCCCTTTAGTAGATGAGCACTCTGCAGCCACCACAGAAGAGACACCCTTGTCCTTGGAGACAGGGTTATCCGCTGATGCATCTGAAGATGCGATCCGGACCATTTTTCCAGCAGATCCCACTGAAAAGTTCTTGCGTGAAATCTGCCGAATGGAATCGCTTCGTAAGAAGCCACCATTTTTCCCAGGACCCTTGTGCAATGATGCACTGACACTTTTCCTGGTTTTAGGAGGTTCCTGACTAGCTCGGATAACTCCCTGGCTTTCTCCTCCGGGAGAAACACCTTTTTCTGGACTGTGTCCAGAATCATCCCTAGGAACAGCAGACGTGTCGTCGGAGACAGCTGCGATTTTGGAATATTTAGAATCCACCCGTGCTGTCGTAGAACTACTTGAGATAGTGCTACTCCGACCTCCAACTGTTCTCTGGACCTTGCCCTTATCAGGAGATCGTCCAAGTAAGGGATAATTAAGACGCCTTTTCTTTGAAGAAGAATCATCATTTCGGCCATTACCTTGGTAAAGACCCGGGGTGCCGTGGACAATCCAAACGGCAGCGTCTGAAACTGATAGTGACAGTTTTGTACCACGAACCTGAGGTACCCTTGAGAAGGGCAAATTGGGACATGGAGGTAAGCATCCTTGATGTCCAGGGACACCATATAGTCCCCTTCTTCCTGGTTCGCTATCACTGCTCTGAGTGACTCCATCTTGATTTGAACCTTTGTATGTAAGTGTTCAAATATTTCAGATTTAGAATAGGTCTCACCGAGCCGTCTGGCTTCAGTACCACAATATAGTGTGGAATAATACCCCTTTCCTTGTTGTAGGAGGGGTACTTTGATTATCACCTGCTGGGAATACAGCTTGTGAATTGTTTCCAATACTGCCTCCCTGTCGGAGGGAGACGTTGGTAAAGCAGACTTCAGGAACCTGCGAGGGGGAGACGTCTCGAATTTCCAATCTGTACCCCTGGGATACTACTTGTAGGATCCAGGGGTCCACTTGCGAGTGAGCCCACTGCGCGCTGAAACTCGAGACGACCCCCCACCGCACCTTTTCTGTTCCTGGGAATGGGCTGCCTGCTGCAGTCTTCTTCCCTTTCCTCTATCCCTGGGCAGATATGACTGGCCTTTTGCCTGCTTGCCCTTATGGGGACGAAAGGACTGAGGCTGAAAAGACGGTGTCTTTTTCTGCTGAGATGTGACTTGGGGTAAAAAAGGTGGATTTTCCAGCTGTTGCCGTGGCCACCAGGTCCGATGGACCGACCCCAAATAACTCCTCCCCTTTATACGGCAATACTTCCATGTGCCGTTTGGAATCTGCATCACCTGACCACTGTCGTGTCCATAAACATCTTCTGGCAGATATGGACATCGCACTTACTCTTGATGCCAGAGTGCAAATATCCCTCTGTGCATCTCGCATATATAGAAATGCATCCTTTAAATGCTCTATAGTCAATAAAATACTGTCCCTGTCAAGGGTATCAATATTTTCAGTCAGGGAATCCGACCAAGCCACCCCAGCGCTGCACATCCAGGCTGAGGCGATCGCTGGTCGCAGTATAACACCAGTATGTGTGTATATACTTTTTAGGATATTTTCCAGCCTCCTATCAGCTGGCTCATTGAGGGCGGCCGTATCTGGAGACGGTAACGCCACTTGTTTTGATAAGCGTGTGAGCGCCTTATCCACCTTAAGGGGTGTTTCCCAACGCGCCCTAACTTCTGGCGGGAAAGGGTATAACGCCAATAATTTTCTATCGGGGGAAACCCACGCATCATCACACACTTCATTTAATTTATCTGATTCAGGAAAAACTACAGGTAGTTTTTTCACACCCCACATAATACCCTCTTTTGTGGTACTTGTAGTATCAGAAATATGTAACACCTCCTTCATTGCCCTTAACATGTAACGTGTGGCCCAAATGGAAAATACGTTTGTTTCTTCACCGTCGACACTGGAGTCAGTGTCCGTGTCTGTGTCGACCTACTGAGGTAAATGGGCGTTTTAAAGCCCCTGACGGTGTTTGAGACGCCTGGACAGGTACTAATTGGTTTGCCGGCCGTCTCATGTCGTCAACCGACCTTGCAGCGTGTTGACATTATCACGTAATTCCCTAAATAAGCCATCCATTCCGGTGTCGACTCCCTAGAGAGTGACATCACCCTTACAGGCAATTGCTCCGCCTCCTCACCAACATCGTCCTCATACATGTCGACACACACGTACCGACACACAGCACACACACAGGGAATGCTCTGATAGAGGACAGGACCCCACTAGCCCTTTGGGGAGACAGAGGGAGAGTTTGCCAGCACACACCAAAACGCTATATTATACAGGGACAACCTTATATAAGTGTTTTCCCTTATAGCATCTTAATATATAATAATATCGCCAAATAAGTGCCCCCCCTCTCTGTTTTAACCCTGTTTCTGTAGTGCAGTGCAGGGGAGAGCCTGGGAGCCTTCCTAGCAGCGGAGCTGTGTAGGAAAATGGCGCTGTGTGCTGAGGAGAATAGGCCCCGCCCCCTTTTCGGCGGGCTTCTTCTCACGTTTTTCTGACAACCTGGCAGGGGTTAAATACATCCATATAGCCCCAGGGGCTATATGTGATGTATTTTTAGCCAGCATAGGTACTTTCATTGCTGCCCAGGGCGCCCCCCCAAGCGCCCTGCACCCTCAGTGACCGTTGGTGTGAAGTGTGCTGAGAGCAATGGTGCACAGCTGCAGTGCTGTGCGCTACCTCATGAAGACTGAGAAGTCTTCAGCCGCCGATTTCTGGACCTCTTCTCTCTTCAGCATCTGCAAGGGGGTCGGCGGCGCGGCTCCGGTGACCCATCCAGGCTGTACCTGTGATCGTCCCTCTGGAGCTAGTGTCCAGTAGCCTAAGAAGCCAATCCATCCTGCACGCAGGTGAGTTCACTTCTTCTCCCCTAAGTCCCTCGTTGCAGTGAGCCTGTTGCCAGCAGGACTCACTGAAAATAAAAAACCTAACAAAACTTTTACTCTAAGCAGCTCTTTAGGAGAGCCACCTAGATTGCACCCTTCTCGGCCGGGCACAAAAACCTAACTGAGGCTTGGAGGAGGGTCATAGGGGGAGGAGCCAGTGCACACCACCTGATCCTAAAGCTTTTACTTTTGTGCCCTGTCTCCTGCGGAGCCGCTATTCCCCATGGTCCTGACGGAGTCCCCAGCATCCACTTAGGACGTCAGAGAAATTTAGTTTTGCAAGGGTTAACTAGTCTTGGGCCACAAATTTGACACCTGAAATCAACAGAGGGTGGTCAATTACATATCACCCATGTAACCCTGGCGCCAGTGATGGGTTACAGTAAACTGACAGACTATGCCTCCACCCAAGCTAGTTAGATGAGTGTATTTCCAGGCGAGCTTGGGAACGCCTCGATGAAAGATATGTTGTCAATCCCCCTCCTATCTAGATAATATATTTGTTCCCCTTCAGGGACTCCAATAGGAAGACCGGGTGGCTAATGGTATTACCTTTTTTTTTCCCTTTCAGGTTCCACCTCTAAGAAACCGACAACTTCACTGGTAAGTATATTTGGGTTTACTTGTTTTCAATCAATTATAGTACAATTTTACAACTCATACCTTTCATATGCGTAGAGGGTAGGCCTCAGGATGAGTCGTTCATCACCTTAGCAATCTATTAACAGAAAATAACTGCATGCAATACAAAAAAAATATTTACCATCCAATAGTCTATAAGACTATTTACCCGGGTTAGTGAAAATAATACCATATGGTATTTATATATTATATAACACTTATTATACTATGGTGCACCATCCGCTATATACCCAATATTTATTTAACCATAAAGTAGTTATTATATGACTTTCTGTAATAGCAGTCTGATACCCTGGAAAAAGTCAGTAGATGAGTAGGGTAATTAATCCACGTTAGAGTGTTCCGGTGTGAATCATTTACATAGAGCAGCTCCCGGGTCCTTGTAGCTCTTTTCTCAAAGAGGGACTGACTGGCAGTCCATTCTTGGGTTTATTAGGGGGAGTTAAGTACTTATACTGTTTATATCCAATTAGTATTCTTGACTCGGGTCGATAACAGCAATTATAATGAATTCCAGATTATCTTGGAGGTGCTTGGAATAATGAATTAGTTGTGCCGGACTAGGTCCCAGTAGCTATTCCCTTTCTAAGTCATTAACGCTTGGAATTAGTAGTGCTGATACTCAATAGTTACATATTCTATCCTTCTTCTAATCGCGTTCGTCAGGGTAGTAAGATCGCTAGCCAGGACGGATGCTATGTCTGCGGACAATTAATATCAAGTGTATTGCTACCGTATCCTCGCCTGCAGCAGTATGAGTGTGTGGTAGAGGTATATGGGGCAGGCTGCTATGCATCAATATCCTAGCTCCAAGTAATGATGCTACGCAATGTATGTCCCTGATGTCCGTGGCCTATGCCGGCACCAAATTAGTATGAGTAGGCAACAGGATACTCCCTCATATGGTGATTGATATATAGAGTTATATGACGGCCACAATAACATCCACTTCTAGATAAGAGAGGAGTTAATAGGTAGTCAATTATACTTGTTGCACTGTAGCGACAAATTGCTTCATATAAGGACAGCTTTAGAAGTAATAATAAGTGCTGCAACAATGTCTGCCTACTCTTTACAAAGGCTGTAACTGTAGTCAAAGCTAAGCTGGGCTCTCAGCTGCTGAGGGTAGTGTAAGGGCTTGATTTCCTTACCATTACAATATATGTGCCAAATTACTCCAGGAGGCTCTATCTACTCCTCCCCCGACTCCTCCTCCAGTTCAATTAGGGGGAAAGTTCCGCCTCCGTAGGCTGGACTATTGTGTATGGTTGCTATGCAGCCGCTCTCCGGGACGGCCCCGACTACCGCCTCTCTTGTCTGCACCCGGGACTCTCCGGCGGGATCCTCCCTCTGTACGAGCAGACCCTAGCCAGTCTGTCTCCAGCCTGCCCACATCGCTCACTCCACTGCCAGGCAAGTCGTCACTCCGTCCCGGGACTCCAGCACTACTCCGGGTACTCACTGCTCTTTATGCCGCTGATCAGCGCAGGGGATCTGACACTTTATCTCCGCTCTCCTCCGCGATCAGTCCTCTGCGTCACTCCTTCCCCCTCGTTCCTTCTCTAACTGTCTCCTTCCTCGAGTGAGATCTCTGTGGGGGGGGGGGGGGGGGGGGGTACAGCATGCGCTCCTTACTGTCTCTGCACGAGGGCTTCTAGAAAAGTCTCTTCATGCCCTCTGGTGCTATAGTATTAACACTGTTCCCCTGCTCTATTGCCCAAGAATATCATATCAGCACCCAACAAACCCCAATACAAATATACATATTAATCATTCATTTACTGCAAATACTTACTATATATCATATGAACAATATATATATATATATATATATATATGGATTTTTTATTTCATTTTAAAACGCTAATACTTAAATCCTATTTATCTTATACCCTAAGGGGTTACATTCTCCCCCTGGTGATAACGCTTGCATTGGAAGTGGACATCACCATCTAATACGGGGTTTAGTTAGTCTAGCTAACAATGACCGTGGGAATACTCAAAATAAGGCCAAGACCTTATCATATTAGGATGCAACGCCCAAGGAATTTCAGTCGGGATACCTAACTGCTCGTAGGTGAGGAGGCGTGGCGGCTTGCAAACTCGTTGAGGCCTAGGTACCATAAGGGAAGGATCCGATATCTCTCCCGCTTCTTCCTCTAAGCCACTTATAATTTCAGAATCTTCCGTACCTTCCCATCCTACCTTATCATTTATAACACCCCCATCCTCCATTTCCCACTGGTGGTTTGTGCACGATATGGGTGGTTCCAGAGAGACCTCATTTACTAATGGAAAACCCCCAGGGTCATCGTCCTTATAGTAGCATCCATGGGCATACTCGCCATAGTTGCCCTCCTTCTCATCGTCCTGTTCAGACGTAGGATCCGATATAGTTTCAATTACTCTGGATGTCTGACCAGCTTGAGGAATACCACCCTCGTCCCTATCCACCCACTGTATATCTTGTACAATGGGTAGCAAATGCTGCCGATGGTATGTCAGCACTGGTCCCTGGCCATTCTCCGATACCAACTGGTATACAGGAATGTTGGGCAACTGTCGTACAACTTTATAAGGTTCGGCTCTCCATCGATTGTTCAACTTTTGTTTCCTAGGTACACCAAGAGACCTAATGAGGACCTTATCTCCTGGCATTAACAGTTGCTCTTTGACCTGTCGATCATACCGTGCTTTATTTCTCTCGCCACTTTTGTGAGCAGTCATTTGAGCCAACTGATAAGCATCTTTCAACTGCTGCTTAAGTTGCTTTACATATTTATTATGGGACGATGTCGAGATGGTGTTAGAGTGAGTTCCCAAACATACGTCAATCGGTAGTCGGGCCTCCCTTCCAAACATGAGGTAATAGGGGGTGTACCCGGTAGTCTCATTTCGTGTACAGTTGTACGCATGGACCATTGGAGCCACATGACTACACCACTGATGTTTTAGTTTGAAGCTCAAGGTTCCCAGCATATTTAACAGAGTTCGATTGAACCTTTCAGGCTGGGGATCCCCTTGAGGGTGGTATGGAGTTGTTCTTGATTTCTGGATACCACAGCACTTACACAACTCGTGAATTAATCTGCTTTCAAACTCCCTCCCTTGATCGGAGTGTAATCTGGCTGGTAATCCGTAGTGTATAAAGAATTTCTCCCATAGTATCTTTGCCACGGTCAATGCTTTTTCATTTACAGTAATATAAGCTTGAGCATACCGCGTAAAATGGTCCGTAACCACAAGTATGTGACAATCTTGTCCTCCGGGACTCTCAAACGTCAAAAAAATCGATGCACACTAAGTCCATAGGGCCGGAACTGCTAATATGCACTAATGAAGCCGATTTCGTAGGTAAGGTCTTTCGAAGGATACAATTACTACATGTTCGACAAAATGTATCAATGTCTTTGTTCATTAATGGCCAGAAGAATCGATCAGCCACTAACCCCTGTGTTTTGTCATATCCCAAATGACCATGCTGGTTGTGAAGGGATTCTAACACCATTGTTTTATACTTGTTAGGAAGAATCATCTGTAATCTACGGGTTCCATCAGTTTTCTGGACTCTCCGATATAAAATTCCCTTCTTCAGGATCAACTTGTGCTTTTGTCGCATTAAGATCCTTGACCCCCCAGACAGTTGTAATCGGTTAAAGGTCCAATTGGGATCCCTCATCACTCGTATTATAGGACAAATGTCCGGGTCCTTCCTTTGTTCCTGGACTAGTTGTTCCCGGGAGATCTTCCCTAGCCCCTCCATCTCCACCCGATTTAGTCTGCAGTAAGCAGTAGGAATGGCAAGGTCTGATGCTCCTGTCATTACTACAGCCGCCATTCGTGAGTATCGATTCATCTTGATCTGTTGACATAATCCTCTTACTGAGGCAGCTGGTACCTCAATCCAATCGTCGACTGCACAATACTCCTCCCCACGAGGCATTCGAGATAATGCATCTGCATCCTGATTGTTGGCACCGGGACGGTATTTGATTGTGAAGTCATAGGTGGTTAGAGCAGCCAACCGCCGATGTCCCGTCGCGTCTAACTTGGCGGATGAATGAATATAGGTCAGGGGATTGTTGTCGGTCTGTACTGTAAACGGGACCCCATAGAGGTAATCATGGAACTTTTCACTAATAGCCCACTTTAATGCTAAAAATTCTAATTTATGAACTGGGTAGTTCCTTTCACTAGGGGATAGCCCTCGGCTTACATAGGAAACAGGTCTTAATTGTTTATCCTGCACTTGGTACAATACTCCCCCAAGACCCTCGAATGAGGCATCTATGTGTACTTCAAATGGAAGTCCCGGTTGTACATATGCTAACACAGGAGAATGCGTTAATAGATGTTTCAACTTTGTAAAGGCTTCTTCACAGTCCGAGGTCCACCTTCCTCCAAAGGACTCCTTGGGTTTGAAGTAGGGCCCCTCTCCTGGAGGCTTGCTAGTGAGGTAGTTTCACTTCCATGGGGGACGAGTCAGTTCTGTCAATGGTTTGGCCACGATGGAGTATTGTGGCACAAATTTCCTATAATACCCACAGAACCCTAGAAAAGATCGCAGGTCTTTAAGGGTATTTGGTCGGGGCCAATTCTTCACTGTGGCTACTTTATCCGGATCGGTGGATATTCCTTGTCGACTTACTATATGCCCCAGGTACTTTACCGATGATCGACAAATTTTGCATTTCTCCACAGACAACTTCAGTCCTCGTGACTGAAGTCGGTCTAGGACTTTAAGTAACTGCTCATTATGTTCCTTCAAATCTCTACCGAAAACAATAATGTCGTCCAGATATACTAGCACCTCGCGGTAGCACATATCTCCTACCGTTTTCTCCATAGTTCTTTGAAAGGTGGCAGGGGCTCCTTTTATACCCTGAGGCATTTTTAGAAACTCAAAGAATCCTATGGGACAGATAAAAGCAGTTTTATGTCGGTCAGCCTCACTCATTGGGATCTGGTAGTATCCACAACGTAGGTCTAATACAGAAAACCATTGACTCCCGTGAAGACAATCTAGGGCCTCATCTACTTTATGTTAGGCGCCGCGGTCCGGGACTTCCTCCCGGCCCGGCGCCTAGCAACCAGGGACGCCGAGCGCGCTGAGCCGCCGGGTCCCTAGCAACGCTAGGAAGCCATGCGCGCTGAGCCGCCGGCTTCCTAGCAACGCTAGGACGCCGGGCGCGCCGAGCCCCTAGCAACGGGGACGCCACGGACGGACCGCGTTCCCCGTTTCAGGGTTGATTAATTAACTGTGCACACATGTTTTCTGGTCGTGCAGCAGGGCAGCTGCACGACATTCTTTGTAATCAGGCTCTGGACTCTGATTGGAGGATTCCCTGATAAATGCCTTCTCAGTGCCTCACACAGATGCCGGTGATAGTTTCCTGCATGCTGCTGAACGTCTGTTCCAGGTCTGCTGTGCCCGGTCATTCCAGTCCTCTGAGTTCCTGAGTCTTGGTGTTTGTCATCTCATCCCAAGCAGTTCTCCTGGTCCTCAATTACCTGTGACAGTCTTTAGAGGATCTCGTTTGGTTTCGTGAGTGGCGGCTCTGCCGCGTGCTGCGGCCTAGGCCGCTTTATATTGTGTTCTGGTTTTGGAGCATTGCGGAGGTATCCGCTTCCACAGTCCTCTCCGGAACTCGGCGGTGCCGTGTAGGAGAGTGGACAAGTGGAGTATTTTGGTTGTTCTTTTCCCTGGCGGTAATCCGCGCATACTTTAGTTTTAGGTTTGTTAGTAGCCCCTGGCCTTGTTGTTTAGTTAGAGGGCCCCTTGTTATCACCCTGTCTCGGTTCACTCTTTGTCTCTCATTAAGACCTGAGGGGGCATCGGAGTTGGGCAGACGTAATCCGCCCTTCAAACGCGGCTGCCATGGGCTCAAGCAACCATAGTCTCGCAAGAGTGTACTGACAGCACGGGCGAGACAACGGAGATAGGGCGCCAGGGGCTATTCCCATTCCTTTCCCCTTTCCCAGAATTACGTTCTGGTATTCAGGTCCTTTCGTATAAGATCACCCCAGGCCTGAGTACTGGAATCATAACATTTTAGGCACGGTATACTGGTCGGGTACCGTTCAATTATTCAGGGTGCGATAGTCGATACATAATCGTATCTCTCCACTCTTCTTACGCGCTACTACGATGGGGGACGCATAGGGGCTTTCGGAATCCGCTATGACATTATTTTCAACTAAGCTTCTTAAGTGATCCCTTACATCCTCGAAGTCGGCGGGCGCTAACCTGCGCGATCGCTCTCGGAATGGGGTGTCGTCTGTCAATTTGATATGGTGCTCTACTCCCGAGGCTGTTCCTAAATCCCATGCATTTTTTTAAAAACCGCCTCTCTTTTCAGGAGAGATTCCAATAACTGCTGTTTATCTTCCCCATCAAGATCACTTCCCTTAAAACACGATACCAAATTGAGAACTGATGTAGGAGGCATATCTTCACCATCTGTTCCCGCCGCTTCATCCCTCAACTGGCCCCCTACAAAATGACATCTGGGTCCATCGTATTTAGAGGAAGGGTTAACTGACACCGAACTGTCCCTATCTTGCTTTTCACACCACCTGCAAAGGTTTCGGAACATGTTAGTGTTGGTTCCAACAATCGCAGAGAGTTGACCATTATCCCCGGGTGAATCAGGACTAATGCAATGAATGGTACCGTATCATTTGGTGAGATTAGTCCTGGATCGAAGGTGATTTGGGTAACTATTGATAAAGTCAAATATATCCTAAAACATTAAGCTATGTACTAATACCGTGGAGCCGCTATGGCCGCTGGACCACGTGCACGTGCTAAGCACTTTGCACGCTGTTTGCGTACAGAGTACCGTATGTGGTACGCACGTTGCGTACACACGCTGCGCTGAGTGTATGGAATATACACAGCGAGCGCACACACAGTCGATAACCTTTAAACCTTTTAAATAGACACAGTAAGAATATGCTTATACTCTAAACCTTGGCAATGTAATACCACAATGATGTAACGCTTAAACCTTTAACAAATGTGAATACTGTATGAGCGGTTAATACGCTAAGAGAGACCCTTTGTAGTAAATAGTGAAATACACAAGACCTGATATGGATTCAACAACCACTCAGGCTCTAACACCTTCGTGGATGATTCTTTTAGTATAAAAAGGGGAAAACAATACAGCTTATACACTACAGAACTAACATCAAGATCTAAACAGAATAACAAGGAATAATATGAACAATAGCGAACGATCGCAAACACAAGCAAACAGAAAGAGAATAAATGGCAAACACTTAAGGATAACAAAATGGCTACAGAGAACTTACACACGTGGGAATGATTCGCAAGCGCGTCCTGGAACCAGCCCTCAGCCTTCAATGTGAAAACCTTGCAGAGAGAGTGAGTGATTGACCCAGGCAATGGTGGTCCTTATATACACAACATACAGTAACAATACAATGATCCCTATAATCTCATTGTTCATTGGACACAGGAATGTGTCTCTGCATTATAACAAAAGGTCATAGGTGGGTTCGCACAGGTGGGATGTGTCTTTCTCCAACTGCTCAGGTGGGAGGTATCCTCAGGATTCCCGCCACATGGATAATGAACAGCAAATGCAGTAAATGTCTATAAACTACTTTTGTACATAACTATACGCAGGAGCGAGCGATCTTGTCCTAACCAACACCGAAATGTTACTATTAAAATACTCTACAGCTGGATACTAGACACCACCGTTCAACCTTTATCTGACCCTTCCTATCATGCAAAGAGGAATCTCTCTGTCCAAGAACCATTTTAAACTAAACATTCTTTCTGACATTGTGTGGGGGGATATTATCTATAAAACACGCTATTTGGGTTAACTATGTTACGATCGAGTCGCCCGCTACATGCTCACAAACCCTACCGTAAATGCGCATACCACGCGCCAAAGCGCACGGCCGCAGGAGCTCTGTTACGCAAAGTGCGAATATGCGCACGCACGGCAGAGTGTGTGCACGCGCAGCGGGCTTGTGCATGGGGTTAGTACAAGGCATGTGAATCATGATATTTTTCGACTTTGACACTATATACCCTAAGTAAGGGTATTTCTGCTCGCTGAGACCCCAAACTGTCAGTCCATGAAGGGGTTAGATAGGGACATCCGACAAATGGTCCCGGTACCAGGATTCAAATACGATAGGTACTTGGGATCCACTATCCATTAAAATAATACAGTCTTGTCCATTAATCATGGCTTTCACCAGTGGTGCTTGTCCCATGAGGCTTTCTGGGATGTCGGCAGCCCACTGGGCACTCCCCATTGCATAAATATTTAGAATTGGGGAGTCTGTGAGGGGGTCACAGTACTCCCATTGGAGTTTTCCCCTTGAGTAACTCCCACCCTCTCGGAATTAGTAGAGGTATGATAATTCCCTCTTCGTCCTGACCCAGTACTTGGACCCTCATAGGACCTATGACCAATTTGTCCACAGCTATAACAAGTAACTGGGGGTCGGCCTCCCCCTCCTCGATTCATTCTTCTTTCCGTTCGTGGAGGCCAATACTGACTGGAGTTAGCGGTGGTCTGCAATGCAATCAATTGATCTATTTTTTTGTTCTGCTCTTCGAGCAATTTGAACAATCTATCATCCACAGAAGAGGAGGCCGGAGTGGGCATGACCACTTTTACTTTCTTGATGGTACTCTCTCGGTTTTCTATTTGGACTTCCTCCAACTTAGACCTCTTTTACTAACTCAGTTAAAGTAGGTGGAGGCCCCGAAGTTTGCATGCATCTTAATCTTTGGGCCACTGGGTTGTTAGTCAAAACCCCTTTTAATACTTGCCTCATTCTACTCTCGTCTACGGAGGCCTTAGTTATTCCACCTTTGTCTACAATTTTGTAAATCAACCGATCGACCCTATATGTGTAGTGAGTCAACGTTTCTCCAGGCTCTTGGTATGTTCGGTTCAATCTTGCCATCAAATCCCCTACATCTTCGAGGGTACCAAAAGAAAAGTCTAGGGCCTCAATATAATCTTTTAGAGTCGCTGTCGACTTGCTCCTCCTAGTGGCCTGAATCACCCCCATGGCTGGCCCTCTGAGACTTTCCACTATTCGTTGTCGTTTTACATGTTCCGGACACTGCCATTCTTCCGAATGTTGAACAGCCATTTCCCGCCATGTGTCATAGGTTTCTTCACCCACAGGCACAGGAATAATCCCGGAGAACATCCTTAATCGACGATACCCCCCTTCATAGTGCCAGCGTTCTAACTGACTGACCATCTTGTCCACCACCACTCCGACTCCTGCTCCTAAGGTTCCATCTTTATTCGAGGAATCTCCGGCTTCCACCCCAACTGCAGTCATACTCTCTCCCACGGCCGGCGCACCTGTCCCAGGGTCTCTCACAGAAGTAGCTTCTTCATCCATGCCATCATTCCCCTCTGGCCATATCACTTTAATCTTCCAACCGGGAGCCTCTCCCACTATCACTCGGATTGGTATTAAGGTTCGATCTAATGAGTGCCGGTTGCTAACCAAAAAAGCAAATGTATCACCATTTGGTCCTCTCCACCTATCCACCAGACAGGGCTGATTAACATCATACAGGTTAGCCACCGCTCGTAATGTTGCATCATCACTCACCCCAGACAGATTTCCCCATAGTCCAAAACTACATAGGGGGTCCACCCCCTTTTCCCTACACCACCTATGAATATCAGCACTCGTCACTTCTTCCATGGTCCTTAGGGTAGTCAGCGCACTCCGGTCCCCTGATATCTCGGATCTCAGCAGTGCCTCCATAATGTAACCCTGGCGCCAGTGATGGGTTACAGTAAATTGACAGACTGTGCCTCCACCCAAGCTAGTTAGATGAGTGTATTTCCAGGCGAGCTTGGGAACGCCTCGATGGAAGATATGTTGTCAATCCCCCTCCTATCTAGATAATATATTTATTCCCCTTCAGGGACTCCAATAGGAAGACCGGGTGGCTAATGGTATTACCTTTTTTTTTTCCCTTTCAGGTTCCACCTCTAAGAAACCGACAACTTCACTGGTAAGTATATTTGGGTTTACTTGTTTTCAATCAATTATAGTACAATTTTACAACTCGTACCTTTCATATGCGTAGAGGGTAGGCCTCAGGATGAGTCGTTCATCACCTTAGCAATCTATTAACAGAAAATAACTGCATGCAATACAAAAAAAATAAGATTTTACTTACCGATAAATCTATTTCTCGTAGTCCGTAGTGGATGCTGGGGACTCCGTCAGGACCATGGGGATTAGCGGCTCCGCAGGAGACAGGGCACAAAAATAAAGCTTTAGGATCAGGTGGTGTGCACTGGCTCCTCCCCCTATGACCCTCCTCCAAGCCTCAGTTAGGATACTGTGCCCGGACGAGCGTACACACTAAGGAAGGATTTTGAATCCCGGGTAAGACTCATACCAGCCACACCAATCACACCGTACAACTTGTGATCTGAACCCAGTTAACAGTATGACAACGTAGGAACCTCTGAACAGACGGCTCACAACAAGAACAACCCGATTTTTTTGTAACAATAACTATGTACAAGTATTGCAGACAATCCGCACTTGGGATGGGCGCCCAGCATCCACTACGGACTACGAGAAATAGATTTATCGGTAAGTAAAATCTTATTTTCTCTAACGTCCTAGTGGATGCTGGGGACTCCGTCAGGACCATGGGGATTATACCAAAGCTCCCAAACGGGCGGGAGAGTGCGGATGACTCTGCAGCACCGAATGAGAGAACTCCAGATCCTCTTTAGCCAGGGTATCAAATTTGTAGAATTTTACAAACGTGTTCTCCCCCGACCACGTAGCTGCTCGGCAGAGTTGTAATGCCGAGACCCCTCGGGCAGCCGCCCAGGATGAGCCCACCTTCCTTGTGGAATGGGCCTTGACAGATTTAGGCTGTGGCAGGTCTGCCACAGAATGTGCAAGTTGAATTGTGCTACAAATCCAACGAGCAATCGTCTGCTTAGAAGCAGGAGCACCCAGCTTGTTGGGTGCATACAGTATAAACAGCGAGTCAGATTTTCTGACTCCAGCCGTCCTTGAAATATATATTTTCAATGCCCTGACAACGTCCAGCAACTTGGAATCCTCCAAATCGCTAGTAGCCGCAGGCACCACAATAAGCTGGTTCAGGTGAAACGCTGACACCACCTTAGGCAGAAAATGAGGACGCGTCCGCAATTCTGCCCTGTCCGAATGGAAAATCAGATATGGGCTTTTATACGATAAAGCCGCCAATTCTGACACTCTCCTGGCTGAAGCCAGGGCCAGTAGCATGGTTACTTTCCATGTAAGATATTTCAAATCCGCCGATTTGAGTGGCTCAAACCAATGGGATTTGAGAAAATCCAAAACTACATTAAGGTCCCACGGAGCCACTGGGGGCACAACCGGAGGCTGTATATGTAGTACTCCTTTTACAAAAGTCTGGACTTCAGGAACTGAAGCCAATTCTTTCTGGAAGAAAATCGACAGGGCCGAAATTTGAACCTTAATGGACCCCAACTTGAGGCCCATAGACAATCCTGTTTGCAGGAAATGTAGGAATCGACCCAATTGAAATTCCTCCGTGGGGGCCTTCCTGGCCTCGCACCACGCAACATATTTTCTCCAAATGCGGTGATACAGTCACCTCCTTCCTGGCTTTAACCAGTGTAGGAATGACCTCTTCCGGAATGCCTTTTTCCCTTAGAATTCGGCGTTCAACCGCCACGCCGTCAAACGCAGCCGCGGTAAGTCTTGGAATAGACACGGTCCCTGCTGAATCAGGTCCCGTCTTAGAGGTAGAGGCCACGGATTTTCCGTGAGCATCTCCTGAAGTTCCGGGTACCAAGTTCTTCTTGGCCAATCCGGAGCCACGAGTATCGTTCTTACTCCCCTTTGCCGTATAATTCTCAGTACTTTGGGTATGAGAGGCAGAGGAGGAAACACATACACTGACTGGAACACCCACGGTGTTACCAGAGCGTCCACAGCTATTGCCTGAGGGTCTCTTGACCTGGCGCAATACCTGTCCAGTTTTTTGTTGAGGCGAGACGCCATCATATCCACCTTTGGTTTTTCCCAACGGTTCACAATCATGTGGAAGACTTCTGGATGAAGTCCCCACTCTCCCGGGTGTAGATCGTGTCTGCTGAGGAAGTCTGCTTCCCAGTTGTCCACTCCCGGAATGAACACTGCTGACAGTGCTATCACATGATCTTCCGCCCAGCGAAGAATCCTTGCAGCTTCTGCCATTGCTCTCCTGCTTCTTGTGCCGCCCTGTCTGTTTACGTGGGCGACTGCCGTGATGTTGTCCGACTGGATCAACGCCGGCTGACCCTGAAGCAGGGGTTTTGCAAGGCTTAGAGCATTGTAAATCGCTCTTAGCTCCAGTATATTTATGTGAAGAGACATCTCCAGGCTTGACCATACTCCCTGGAAGTTTCTTCCCTGTGTGACCGCTCCCCAGCCTCTCAGACTGGCATCCGTGGTCACCAGGACCCAGTCCTGTATGCCGAATCTGCGGCCTTCTAACAGATGAGCACTCTGCAACCACCACAGAAGAGACACCCTTGTCCGTGGCGATAAGGTTATCCGCTGATGCATCTGCAGATGCGATCCGGACCATTTGTCCAGCAGATCCCACTGAAAAGTTCGTGCGTGGAATCTGCCGAATGGGATTGCTTCGTAAGAAGCCACCATCTTTCCCAGGACTCTTGTGCATTGATGCACAGACACTTTTCCTGGTTTTAGGAGGTTCCTGACAAGTTCGGATAACTCCTTGGCTTTCTCCTCCGGAAGAAACACCTTTTTCTGAACCGTGTCCAGAATCATTCCCAGGAACAGCAGACGTGTTGTCGGGGTCAACTGAGATTTTGGGAAATTCAGAATCCACCCGTGTTGTTGCAGCACTACTTGGGTTAGTGCTACTCCGTCCTCCAGCTGTTCTCTGGACCTTGCCCTTATCAGGAGATCGTCCAAGTAAGGGATAATTAATACGCCTCTTCTTCGCAGAAGAATCATCATTTCGGCCATTACCTTGGTAAAGACCCGAGGTGCCGTGGACAATCCAAACGGCAGCATCTGAAACTGATAATGACAGTTTTGCACCACGAACCTGAGGTACCCTTGATGTGAAGGGCAAATTGGGACATGCAGGTAAGCATCTTTTATGTCCAGGGACACCATAAAGTCCCCTTCTTCCAGATTCGCTATCACTGCTCTGAGTGATTCCATCTTGAACTTGAATTTTTGTATGTACAGGTTCAAAGATTTCAGATTTAGAATAGGTCTTACCGAGCCGTCCGGCTTCGGTACCACAAATAGCGTGGAGTAATACCCCTTTCCCTGTTGTAGGAGGGGTACCTTGACTATCACCTGCTGAGAAAACAGTTTGTGAATGGCTTCCAATACCGTCGCCCTGTCTGAGGGAGACGTTGGCAAAGCAGACTTTAGGAACCGGCGAGGGGGAGACTTCTCGAATTCCAACCTGTAACCCTGAGATACTACCTGCAGGATCCAGGGGTCCACCTGTGAGCAAGCCCACTGCGCGCTGAAATTCTTGAGTCGACCCCCCACCGCTCCTGAGTCCGCTTGTAAAGCCCCAGCGTCATGCTGAGGGTTTTGCAGAACCCGCGGAGGGCTTCTGTTCCTGGGAAGGAGCTGCTTGCTGCCCTCTCTTACCCTTTCCTCTGCCTCGGGGCAGATATGACTGTCCTTTTGCCCGCTTGTTCTTATAGGACCGAAAGGACTGCGGCTGAAAAGACGGTGTCTTTTTCTGTTGGGAGGGGGTCTGAGGTAAAAAAGTGGATTTCCCGGCAGTTGCCGTGGCCACCAAATCCGATAGACCGACGCCAAATAATTCCTCCCCTTTATACGGCAATACTTCCATATGCCGTTTGGAATCCGCATCACCTGACCACTGTCGTGTCCATAAACTTCTTCTGGCAGATATGGACATCGCACTTACTCTCGATGCCAGAGTGCAAATATCCCTCTGAGCATCTCGCATATAAAGAAAAGCATCCTTTAATTGCTCTAAAGTCTGTAAAATACTGTCCCTATCCAGGGTATCAATATTTTCAGTCAGGGAATCCGACCAGACCACTCCAGCACTGCACATCCAGGCTGAGGCGATGGCTGGTCGCAGTATAACACCAGTATGTGTGTATATACTTTTTAGAGTAGTTTCCAGCCTCCTATCAGTTGGATCCTTGAGGGCGGCCGTATCAGGAGACGGTAACGCCACTTGTTTTGATAAGCGTGTGAGCGCCTTATCCACCTTAGGGGGTGTTTCCCAGCGCGCCCTAACCTCTGGCGGGAAAGGGTATAATGCCAATAACTTTTTAGAAATTAGCCCTTTTCTATCTGGGTTAACCCACGCTTCATCACATACATCATTCAATTCCTCTGATTCAGGAAAAACTACAGGTAGTTTTTTCACCCCCCACATAATACCCCTTTTTGTGGTACTTGTAGTATCAGAGATATGCAAAGTCTCCTTCATTGCCGTGATCATATAACGTGTGGCCCTACTGGAAAATACGTTTGTTTCTTCACCGTCGACACTAGATTCAGTGTCCGTGTCTGGGTCTGTATCGACCGACTGAGGTAAAGGGCGTTTTACAGCCCCTGACGGTGTCTGAGACGCCTGGGCAGGTACCAACTGGTTTGACGGCCGTCTCATGTCGTCAACTGATTTTTGTAATGTGCTGACATTATCACGTAATTCCATAAACAAAGCCATCCATTCCGGTGTCGACTCCCTAGGGGGTGACATCACCATTACCGGCAATTGCTCTGCCTCCACACCAACATCGTCCTCATACATGTCGACACACACGTACCGACACACAGCAGACACACAGGGAATGCTCTATTGAAGACAGGACCCCACTAGCCCTTTGGGGAGACAGAGGGAGAGTTTGCCAGCACACACCCAAGCGCTATAATATATATGGGAACAACCCTATATAAGTGTTGTATCCTTATAGCAGCTTAAATATAGTAATATCGCCAAAAAAAAGTGCCCCCCCTCTCTGTTTTACCCTGTTTCTGTAGTGCAGTGCAGGGGAGAGTCCTGGGAGCCTTCCTCACAGCGGAGCTGAGCAGGAAAATGGCGCTGTGTGCTGAGGAGAATAAGCCCCGCCCCCTATTTCGGCGGGCTCTTCTCCGGAGTCTGTGAGATCTGGCAGGGGTTAAATACATCCATATAGCCTCAAGGGCTATATGTGATGTATTTTTAGCCATAAAAAGGTATTATACATTGCTGCCCAGGGCGCCCCCCCAACGCCCTGCACCCTCCGTGACCGCTGTGTGAAGTGTGCTGACAACAATGGCGCACAGCTGCAGTGCTGTGCGCTACCTCAGGAAGACTGAAAAGTCTTCTGCCGCCTGCTTCTGGACCTCTTCCATCTTCGGCATCTGCAAGGGGGGTCGGCGGCGCGGCTCCGGGACGAACCCCAGGGTGAGACCTGTGTTCCGACTCCCTCTGGAGCTAATGGTGTCCAGTAGCCTAAGAAGCCAATCCATCCTGCACGCAGGTGAGTTCACTTCTCTCCCCTAAGTCCCTCGATGCAGTGAGCCTGTTGCCAGCAGGACTCACTGAAAATAAAAAACCTAAAAAACTTTTTTAAGCAGCTCTTTAGGAGAGCCACCTAGATTGCACCCTGCTCGGACGGGCACAAAAACCTAACTGAGGCTTGGAGGAGGGTCATAGGGGGAGGAGCCAGTGCACACCACCTGATCCTAAAGCTTTATTTTTGTGCCCTGTCTCCTGCGGAGCCGCTAATCCCCATGGTCCTGACGGAGTCCCCAGCATCCACTAGGACGTTAGAGAAAAATATTTACCATCCAATAGTCTATAAGACTATTTACCCGGATTAGTGAAAATAATACCATATGGTATTTATATATTATATAACACTTGTTATACTATGGTGCACCATCCGCTATATACCCAATATTTATTTAACCATAAAGTAGTTATTATATGACTTTCTGTAATAGCAGTCTGATACCCTGGAAAAAGTCAGTAGATGAGTAGGGTAATTAATCCACGTTAGAGTGTTCCGGTGTGAATCATTTACATAGAGCAGCTCCCGGGTCCTTGTAGCTCCCTTCTCAAAGAGGGACTGACTGGCAGTCCATTCTTGGGTTTATTAGGGGGAGTTAAGTACTTATATTGTTTATATCCAATTAGTATTCTTGACTCGGGTCGATAACAGCAATTATAATGAATTCTAGTTTATCTTGGAGGTGCTTGGAATAATGAATTAGTTGTGCCGGACTAGGTCCCAGTAGCTATTCCCTTTCTAAGTCATTAACGCTTGGAATTAGTAGTGCTGATACTCAATAGTTACATATTCTATCCTTCTTCTAATCGCGTTAGTCAGGGTAGTAAGATCGCTAGCCAGGACGGATGCTATGTCTGCGGCCAATTAATATCAAGTGTATTGCTACCGTATCCTCGCCTGCAGCAGTATGAGTGTGTGGTAGAGGTATATGGGGCAGGCTGCTATGCATCAATATCCTAGCTCCAAGTAATGATGCTACGCAATGTATGTCCCTGATGTCCGTGGCCTATGCCGGCACCATATTAGTATGCGTAGGCAACAGGATACTCCCTCATATGGTGATTGGTATATAGAGTTATATGACGGTCACAATAACATCCACTTCTAGATAAGAGAGGAGTTAATAGGTAGTCAATTATACGTGTTGCACTGTAGCGACAAATTGCTTCATATAAGGACAGCTTTAGAAGTAATAATAAGTGCTGCAACAATGTCTGCCTACTCTTTACAAAGGCTGTAACTGTAGTCAAAGCTAAGCTGGGCTCTCAGCTGCTGAGGGTAGTGTGAGGGCTTGATTTCCTTACCATTACAATATATGTCCCAAATTACTCCAGGAGGCTCTATCTACTCCTCCCCCGACTCCTCCTCCGGTTCAATTAGGGGGAAAGTTCCGTAGGCTGGACTATTGTGTATGGTTGCTATGCAGCCGCTCTCCGGGACGGCCCCGACTACCGCCTCTCTTGTCTGCACCCGGGACTCTCCGGTGGGATCCTCCCTCCGTACGAGCAGACCCTAGCCAGTCCGTTTCCAGCCTGCCCTCATCGCTCACTCCACTGCCAGGCAAGTTGTCACTCCACCCTGGGACTCCAGCACTACTCCGGGTACTCACTGCTCTTTATGCCGCTGATCAGCGCAGGGGATCTGACACTTTTTCTCCGCTCTCCTCCGCGATCAGTCCTCTGCGTCACTCCTTCCCCCTCGTTCCTCCTCTAACTGTCTCCTTCCTCAAGCGAGATCTCTGTGGGGGGTACAGCATGCGCTCCTTACTGTCTCTGCACGAGGGCTTCTAGAAAAGTCTCTTCATGCCCTCTGGTGCTATAGTATTAACACTGTTCCCCTGCTCTATTGCCCAAGAATATCATATCAGCACCCAACAAACCCCAATACAAATATACATATTAATCATTCATTTACTGCAAATACTTACTATATATCATATGAACAATATATATATATATATATATATATATATATATGGATTTTTTATTTCATTTTAAAAATAAGAATTTACTCACCGGTTATTCTATTTCTCGTAGTCCGTAGTGGATGCTGGGAACTCCGTAAGGACAATGGGGAATAGCGGGCTCCGTAGGAGGCTGGGCACTCTAGAAAGATCTTAGACTACCTGGTGTGCACTGGCTCCTCCCACTATGACCCTCCTCCAAGCCTCAGCTAGGATACTGTGCCCGGACGAGCGTACACAATAAGGAAGGATTTTGAATCCCGGGTAAGACTCATACCAGCCACACCAATCACACCGTACAACTCGTGATATGAAACCCAGTTAACAGTATGAAACAACAGAGCCTCTCAACAAATGGCTCAACAATAACCCGATTTAGTTAACAGTAACTATGTACAAGTATTGCAGATAAACCGCACTTGGGATGGGCACCCAGCATCCACTACGGACTACGAGAAATAGAATTACCGGTGAGTAAATTCTTATTTTCTCTGACGTCCTAGTGGATGCTGGGAACTCCGTAAGGACCATGGGGATTATACCAAAGCTCCCAAACGGGCGGGAGAGTGCGGATGACTCTGCAACACCGAATGAGAGAACTCCAGGTCCTCCTCAGCCAGGGTATCAAATTTATAGAATTTTGCAAATGTGTTTGCCCCTGACCAAGTAGCAGCTCGGCAAAGTTGTAAAGCCGAGACCCCTCGGGCAGCCGCCCAAGATGAGCCCACCTTCCTTGTGGAATGGGCATTGACAGATTTTGGCTGTGGCAGGCCTGCCACAGAATGTGCAAGCTGAATTGTATTACAAATCCAACGAGCAATAGTCTGCTTAGAAGCAGGAACACCCAGCTTGTTGGGTGCATATAGAATAAACAGCGAGCCAGATTTTCTGACTGTAGCCGTTCTGGAAACATATATTTTCAGTGCCCTGACAACGTCTAGCAACTTGGAGTCCTCCAAGTCCCTAGTAGCCGCAGGCACCACAATAGGCTGGTTCAGGTGAAACGCTGACACCACCTTTGGGAGAAACTGGGGACGAGTCCTCAATTCTGCCCTATCCATATGGAAAATCAGATAAGGGCTTTTACAGGACAAAGCCGCCAATTCTGATACTCGCCTGGCAGAAGCCAAGGCCAATAACATAACCACCTTCCACGTGAGATATTTCAGATCCACGGTTTTTAGTGGTTCAAACCAATGTGATTTTAAGAAACTCAACACCACGTTGAGATCCCAAGGTGCCACAGGGGGCACAAACGGGGGCTGAATATGCAGCACTCCTTTAACAAATGTCTGAACTTCAGGTACTGAAGCTAGTTCTTTTTGAAAGAAAATCGACAGAGCCGAGATCTGTACCTTAATGGAGCCCAGTTTTAGGCCCATATTTACTCCTGCTTGCAGGAAATGCAGAAATCGACCTAGTTGAAATTCCTCCGTTGGGGCCTTTTCGGCCTCACACCATGCAACATACTTCCGCCATATGCGGAGATAATGAGTTGCTGTGACCTCTTTCCTGGCTTTAATAAGCGTAGGAATGACTTCCTCCGGAATGCCCTTTTCCTTCAGGATCCGGCATTCAACCGCCATGCCGTCAAACGCAGCCGCGGTAAGTTTTGGAACAGACAGGGCTCCTGCTGTAGCAGGTCTTGTCTGAGCGGCAGAGACCACGGGTCCTCTGAGATCATCTCTTGAAGTTCCGGGTACCACGCTCTTCTTGGCCAATCCGGAACCACTAGAATTGTGTTTACTCCTCGCTTTCTTATTATTCTCAATACCTTTGGTATGAGAGGTAGAGGAGGGAACACATAAACTGACCGGTACACCCACGGTGTCACTAGAGCGTCCACAGCTATCGCCTGAGGGTCTCTTGACCTGGCGCAATACCTCTCTAGTTTTTTGTTTAGGCGGGACGCCATCATGTCCACCTGTGGACGACCCCATTGATTTACAATCATTTGGAAGACTTCTGGATGAAGTCCCCACTCTCCCGGGTGGAGGTCGTGCCTGCTGAGAAAGTCTGCTTCCCAGTTGTCCACTCCCGGGATGAACACTGCTGACAGTGCTAGTACATGATTCTCCGCCCATCGGAGAATTCTTGTGGCTTCTGCCATTGCCATCCTGCTTCTTGTGCCGCCCTGTCGATTCACATGGGCGACTGCCGTGATGTTGTCTGACTGGATCAGCACCGGCTGGTGTAGGAGCAGGGATTTTGCTTGACTTAGGGCATTGTAAATGGCCCTTAGTTCCAGAATATTTATGTGAAGGGCAGTCTCCTGACTTGACCATAGTCCTTGGAAGTTTCTTCCCTTTGTGACTGCCCCCCAGCCTCGTAGGCAGGCATCCGTGGTCACCAGGACCCAGTCCTGTATGCCGAATCTGCGGCCCTCCAGAAGATGAGCACTCTGCAGCCACCACAGAAGAGACACCCTGGTTCTTGGGGACAGGGTTATCAAGCGATGCATCTGAAGATGCGATCCGGACCACTTGTCCAACAGGTCCCACTGAAAAATTCTGGCATGGAACCTGCCGAATGGAATTGCTTCGTAAGAAGCTACCATCTTTCCCAGGACCCGCGTGCAGTGATGCACCGATACCTGTTTTGGTTTTAGGAGGTCTCTGACTAGAGAAGACAACTCCCTGGCTTTCTCCTCCGGGAGAAACACTCTTTTCTGGACTGTGTCCAGAATCATTCCCAGGAACATTAGACGTGTCGTGGGGACCAGCTGTGACTTTGGGATATTCAGAATCCAGCCGTGCTGGCTCAGCACTTCCTGAGATAGTGCTACTCCCACTAACAACTGTTCCTTGGATCGTGCCTTTATTAGGAGATCGTCCAAGTATGGGATAATTAAAACTCCCTTTTTTCGAAGGAGTATCATCATTTCCGCCACAACCTTGGTAAATACCCTCGGTGCCATGGACAGTCCAAACGGCAGCGTCTGGAATTGGTAATGGCAATCCTGTACCACAAATCTGAGGTACTCCTGGTGAGGATGGTAAATGGGGACATGCAGGTAAGCATCCTTGATGTCCAGGGATACCATGTAATCCCCCTCGTCCAGGCTTGCAATAACCGCCCTGAGCGATTCCATCTTGAACTTGAATTTTTTTATATATGTGTTCAAGGATTTCAAATTTAAAATGGGTCTCACCGAACCGTCCGGTTTCGGCACCACAAATAGTGTGGAATAGTAACCCCGGCCTTGTTGAAGTAGGGGTACCCTGATTATCACCTGCTGGGAATACAGCTTGTGAATCGCTGCTAGCACCGCCTTCCTGTCTGAGGGAGCAATCGGCAAGGCAGATTTTAGGAACCGGTGGGGTGGAGCCGCCTCGAATTCCAGCTTGTATCCCTGAGATACTATTTGAAGGATCCAGGGATCCACCTGTGAGCGAGCCCACTGATCGCTGAAATTCATGAGGCGGGCCCCCACCGTACCTGGCTCCGCCTGTGGAGCCCCACCGTCATGCGGCGGACTTGGAAGAGGAAGCGGGGGAGGACTTTTGTTCCTGGGAACCTGCTGTTTGCTGCAGCCTTTTTCCCCTACCTCTGCCTCTAGACAGAAACGACCCTCCTTTTCCCCGCTTGTTTTTCTGGGTCCGAAAGGACTGAACCTGATAAAATGGCGCCTTCTTAGGCTGTGAGGGGACATGGGGTAAAAATGCTGACTTCCCAGACGTTGCTGTGGAAACTAGGTCGGAGAGACCATCCCCAAATAATTCCTCCCCTTTATAAGGCAAAACTTCCATGTGCCTTTTGGAATCTGCATCTCCAGTCCACTGGCGAGTCCATAAGCATCTCCTAGCAGAGATGGATAATGCACTTACTTTAAATGCCAGCCGGCAGATTTCCCTCTGTGCATCTCTCATGTATAAGACTGAGTCTTTGATATGGTCAATTGTTAGCAGAATCGTGTCTGTCTAATGTGTCAATATTTTCTGACAGTTTATCTGACCACGCAGCGGCAGCACTGCACATCCATGCTGACGCAATAGCTGGTCTAAGTATAATGCCTGAGTGTGTATATACAGACTTCAGGATCGCCTCCTGCTTTCTATCAGCAGGTTCCTTAAGGGCGGCCGTATCCTGGGACGGTAGTGCCACCTTTTTAGACAAACGTGTGAGCGCTTTATCCACCCTAGGGGGTGTTTCCCGACGTAACCTATCCTCTGGCGGGAAAGGGAACGCCATTAGTATCTTCTTAGGAATTACCAATTTCTTATCAGGGGAAGCCCACGCTTCTTCACACACCTCATTTAATTCATCTGACGGGGGAAAAACTACAGGTAGTTTTTTCTCCCCAAACATAATACCCTTTTTTGTGGTACCTGGATGTAAATCAGAAATATTTAACACCTCTTTCATTGCCTCAATCATGCAGTGAATGGCCTTAACGGGCATTAAATTTGACTCATCGTCGTCGACACTGGTGTCAGTATCCGTGTCGACATCTACTTGTGCCATCTGAGATAGCGGGCGTTTCAGAGCCCCTGATGACTTTTGAGACACCTGGACAGGCACGAGCTGAAGACTCGGCTGTCCCACAGTCTGCATGTCGTCAAATTTTTTATGTAAGGAGTCTATACGTGCACTCATTTCCTGCCATAAACTCATCCACTCAGGTGTCTGCCCCCCAGGGGGTGACATCCCTACTAAAGGCATCTGCTCCCCCTCCACATCATTATTCTCCTCAAACATGTCGACACAGCCGTACCGACACACTCCACACACACAGGGAATGCTCAAACAGAGGACAGGACCCACAAAAAGCCCTTTGGGGGGACAGAGTAAGAGTATGCCAGCACACACCAGAGCGCTATATATATATAGGGACTAACTGAGTTATGTCCCTAATAGCTGCTTTTCAATAAAATATATATATATATATATATATTGCCAAATTTAATGCCCCCCCTCTCTTTTCCCTCTTATTGGTACTGTAGATTGCAGGGAAGAGCCAGGGAGCTTCCTTCCAGCCGAGCTGTGAGGGAAAAATGGCGCCAGTGTGCTGAGGAGATAGGCTCCGCCCCTTTTTCGCGCCCTATTCTCCCGCTTTTTATGGAATTCTGGCAGGGGTATTTTCCTCATATATAGCCCCTGGGGCTATATATTGAGGTATTTTAGCCAGCCAAGGTGTTTTTATTGCTGCCTCAGGGCGCCCCCCCCCAGCGCCCTGCACCCTCAGTGACCGGAGTGTGAAGTGTGTGAGAGGAGCAATGGCGCACAGCTGCAGTGCTGTGCGCTACCTTGGTGAAGACAGAGTCTTCATGCCGCCGATTTTCCGTGCTTCTGGCTCTGTAAGGGGGACGGCGGCGCGGCTCCGGGACCGAACATCAAGGCTGGGCCTGCGGTCGATCCCTCTGGAGCTAATGGTGTCCAGTAGCCTAAGAAGCCCAATCCGGCTGCAAGCAGGCGAGTTCGCTTCTTCTCCCCTTAGTCCCTCGCTGCAGTGAGCCTGTTGCCAGCAGGTCTCACTGAAAAAAAAAAAATCTAAGACTATTACTTTCTAAGAGCTCAGGAGAGCCCCTAGTGTGCATCCAACCTCGGCCGGGCACGAAATCTAACTGAGGCTTGGAGGAGGGTCATAGTGGGAGGAGCCAGTGCACACCAGGTAGTCTAGGATCTTTACATAGAAACATAGAAACATAGAATTTGACGGCAGATAAGAACCACTTGGCCCATCTAGTCTGCCCCTTTTTTATTTTATCCTTTAGGCAATCTCAACCCTTTTTTAACCTTGATTCTTTGTAAGGATATTCATATGCCTGTCCCAAGCATGTTTAAATTGCCCTACAGTCTTAGCCTCTACCACCTCTGATGGGAGGCTATTCCACTTATCCACTACCCTTTCTGTGAAGTAATTTTTCCTTAAATTTCCCCTGAACCTCCCCCCCTCCAGTCTCAATGTATGCCCTCGAGTTCTAATACTTCTTTTCCTTTGAAGAATGTTTCCCTCCTGAACTTTGTTAAGACCCTTTATATATTTGAAAGTTTCTATCATGTCTCCCCTTTCCCTTCTCTCCTCCAAACTATACATGTTAAGATCTTTTAGCCTTTCCGGGTAAGTTTTGTGATGTAGGCCATGCACCATTTTAGTTGCCCTTCTTTGTACACTCTCTAATGTATTTATATCCTTCTGGAGATAGGGTCTCCAGAACTGGACACAGTATTCCAGATGGGGCCTTACCAATGACCTATACAGTGGCATTATCACTTCTTTTTTCCTGCTACTGATTCCTCTCCCAATGCAACCAAGCATCTGACTTGCCTTTCTCATTGCTTTGTTGCATTGCTTTCCTGCCTTCAAGTCACTTGAAATAGTGACTCCTAAATCTCTTTCCTCCTCAGTAGTTTCCATTATAGTACCCTTGATACTATACTTAGCCTTTGGGTTTTTGAGACCCAAGTGCATGATTTTGCATTTTTTAGCATTAAACTGTAGTTGCCACGTTCTTGACCATTTCTCAAGCCTACCTAGGTCATCAATCATTTGTTTGACCCCTCCCGGTGTGTCTACCCTGTTGCATATCTTTGTATCATCTGCAAAAAGGCATATCTTCCCTTCAATACCATCTGCAATGTCACCAACAAAGATATTAAAGAGAACTGGACCTAGTACAGATCCCTGGGGTACTCCACTGGTAACATTTCCCTCCATAGATTGCACTCCATTAACTACAACTGTCTGTTTCCTATCCTGCAACCAGGTTCTTATCCATTTCACTAATTTATAATCCACCCCCAGGCTTTCAAGTTTATTTAGCAGTCTGTGATGTGGGACAGTGTCAAATGCCTTACTAAAGTCTAGATATGCTACATCTACAGCTCCCCCTTGATCTATTATTTTCATCACAGAGTCAAAAAAGTCAATAAGATTTGTTTGGCATGATCTCCCACCAGTAAATCCATGCTGTTTTGGATCCTGTAAGTTGTTCGATTTAAGATATTCCACTACTCTTTCTTTTAATAGTTTTTCCATTACTTTCCCTACTACTGATGTAAGGCTTACTGGTCTGTAGTTACTTGCTTCTTCCTTGCTTCCACTTTTGTGCAGTGGAACTACATTTGCTCCTTTCCAGTCCTCTGGAATATCACCTGTATTTAGTGACTGGTTAAATAATTCTGTTAAAGGTGTAACCAGGACATCTTTTAGCTCTTTGAGTATCCTTGGGTGTATTCCATCTGGTCCCATTGATTTATCCACTTTTAGTTTTGAAAGTTCTGTTAGGACCTTCTCCTCTGTAAATGTATTTTCATCTACCTTATTTTTATGAATGTCCTTGCAATTTAACTGTGGCCCCATCCCTTCTTCTGTAGTAAATACTGAGCAAAAATAATTATTTAGGTGATCTGCTATTGCCTTGTCTCCCTCCACCAAATGCCCACTCTCTGTCTTAAGTCTTATTATTCCTCCATTTGATTTTCTCCTTTCACTTATATACTTAAAAAAAAGTTTTGCCCCCTTTATCTACTGACTGGGCCATTTTCTCCTCAGCTTCTGCCTTTGCACGTCTGATCACTTTCTTAGCATCCTTCCGTCTGTCCAGATACTCCTCTTTGTCGTTATTATTTTGAGTCTGTTTGTATTTCCTAAAAGCCATCTTTTTTGCTTTCACACTAGTTGATACTACTTTTGTGAACCACACTGGCTTCCTTTTCCTGGTGCTTTTCCTAACCATTTTGATACAAAGGTCTGTTACACTTAGTAATGCACTTTTAATTTTTTTCCACCTCTCCTGCACCCCTTCCAAGTTCCTCCAGTCTGCCAATGAATCACTTAAACATCTCCCCATTTTTGCAAAGTCTGCATTTCTAAAATCCAACACCTTTGTTTTTGTGTGAGAGGAGTTGGATCCTGTCTTTATACTAAACCATACTGCTTGATGATCACTGGATCCCAGGTGCTCACCCACATATATATCAGATATTCTATCACCATTTGTAAGAATTAGATCTAATATTGAGTCTTTGCGAGTGGGCTCCCTCACCAATTGCTTGAGAGATGCTCCCTGTAAGGAATGTAGAAATTTGCCACTTGTAGCTGAACTTGCAAAAGACCCCTCCCAATTTACATCAGGTAAATTAAAGTCTCCCATGATTATGACTTCTCCCTTAAAAGCCATTTTAGAGATGTCCAACAATAGGTTCCTGTCCAAATCCTGCCCCTGGCCTGGTGGTCTATAGATCACCCCAATGCGAATAATGTCCTTCTTCCCAGTTTCTATGGTGACCCAAAGGGCCTCAGTTTTGGCTTCAATATTTTGTATTAAAGTGGCATTTATGCTTTTTTTCACATACATTGCTACCCCTCCTCCTATTCTTCCTATTCTATCTTTCCTAAATAAATTGTATCCTGGTATAGTTAAGTCCCAGTCATGATTCTCATTGCACCAAGACTCTGTAATAGCCACAAAATCCAGGTTATCCCTTGTCATTATCGCAATTAGCTCTGGAATTTTGTCTCCTAAGCTCCTAGCATTTGCAGACATAGCTTTAAAAAATGTTTCTGTGCATTTGTTAGTAGTAGCCATGTCCAGAGCGTACAAAATGAATGACAAGTTTAAAGTTGAAATTACCTGTTTGGGGATGTTGCTCAGTATTTGTTTTCTTTTACTAATCAGTAATCATACTCTGTCCTTTACACCACGACTATACCTTACTAAATATAAAGACATAGTACACCTGACCACAATGGGTTAATGTTCAAAAGAGGTAATCACCAGTTAGTATGCAATACTAAACTGTTTCACTGAGCAACTTCCCCACACATGCAATGACATTTTCAAGAAATCATTACATAAAGAAACATACATAAGTTTGCATGAGAGAACTGTAGTGAGCAGATTGGGGATGCCTTTTCCTCGGTTTTGTAAAAACGGATGATATGCATAAGATGAATTACATACTTTTGAGCATTAAGGCAGTCCTTTTGTGGTAGTGTTGGTGTGTTGATGTTTTCCTTCTGGTTTTCCTTCTAGAGTGCCCAGCCTCCTTCGGAGCCCTCTATTCCCCATGGTCCTTACGGAGTTCCCAGCATCCACTAGGACGTCAGAGAAACGCTAATACTTAAATCCTATTTATCTTATACCCTAAGGGGTTACACCCACTTGTATTTTGCTTGGCCCAACGCTGTTTTGGGCATGAAATACACTGGCAAAGTGGGCACAAACACCATTTTATAAATTGCCATTTTGAATAAGTAGCTGTAGTTTTGCAAGGGTTAACTAGTCTTGGGCCACAAATTTGACACCTGAAATCAACAGAGGGTGGTCACTTACATATCACCCACTTGTATTTTGCCTGTCCCAACACTGTTTTGGGCATGAAATACACTGGCAAAGTGGGCACACACCATATTTTGCCATTTTGAATAAGTAGCTGTAGTTTTGCAAGGCTGCAATACAGTCTCTGCGCAAAAAGCTTTTCTTAAATTCTGCAAAGTAGTCTCTGCGGGCCTAGGGGGTAATTCAGACTGTATCACTGCAGCGATCGCAGTCTGAATTACTTTGTGGAGTGCGCCCTGCGCGTGTGCACTCCGGGAGCCCAGTGAGATTCTATCAGCATCTCAGGGCTTCGATCGCCTCTGCCTGATTGACAGGCAGAGGCGGTCACGTGGTGGGAAGGGGCATGCCACCGGCTTTAGAACCACGGTCCAGACAACGGAGGCCTGGCTGGACCGTTGGGGGCGGCCCAATGCAGCTGCGTGGTGTTACACACAGCCTCTGCGACCCGGGATGTGGCGAGTAGCGGACTGCCAGCGTGCAGGAGCTTTGTTTGCAGTGAGCTACTCACCAGGTACAAAATCATCGCCACCGTGCAATGGTTTTGTACCTGTGCAAGGGGGGGGGGGGGGGGCTAGGGCCAGTCATGCGGGGCGGACTAGCCCTGTGTTGGGCATCCACCCGCATGTCAGGGTAAATATTTGTAGATGTGCTACATTTAGCACATCTGCGATTAGATCTTGTCTGGGGACTGTTTCCTCAGACATTCAGTGAATGATGCTGCCCTGTGGAAAATTTGCGCATGAACCTACGCAGAGGCGGAACAAGACCATGGTGGGCCCAGGTGCAACAAAATGCGTTGCCCCAGCCCCCCCAAGATCCAAAACATGTGTGTCAAAAAATAGGGCATGGTCTCATTGAAAAGGGGTGTGGGCACACAATAGTACCACCAATTCAAATTATGCCACACAGTAGTGCAACCTTATTACATTACACCGATTTACATTACATTACACTGAACAGTAGTACTCCTTATATACGTTACGCTACACAGTAGTGCTCCTGAAACACGTTATGCCACACAGTACTGCTTCTTATACACATTACAACACACAGTAGTGCCTCTTATACATGTTACGCCACACAGTAGAGCTCCTTTTACACATAACGCCAATATAGTAGGCACTACGGTAAAGTTTTAGGGTTAGGCTGCTGGGGGGGGGGGTGAGGCACTGGGGTGGTGGCTAGGGTTAGGCTGTGGGGAGGGGAAAAGGTTAAGGTTAGCTACTAGGGAAAGGTTTAGGGATTAGGGATAATGGGGAAAATACTCACCAGAACACTGCTGAGACATCGCCAATGCAATGTGATCCAGAAAAAGGCACTGCTGTCACCGGTATAAAGTACGAAACTGCTATATCACAAGGGACTGGTGGTTGACAGTTCTTCATGTCGACATAATGAATATCAATATGATAACTGTCGGCCAATTGTATCCAACTCCCACAAAAACTCAGGAGACTTCTCACCATATAAAGATGGGACACTTCCTTTGTACAAGGATACACAAGGCCCATGGAGACAGATGCCCACACTATGCATCATGCAGCCAGCAGCAGCACATGCACCCTGGGTGACAATAGATGACTTTGTGCCTGGCTGCCTTAGTGGGGTCACTCTATGCTGTGCTGTATGTTATATGTCAATGCACAGTCACCATTACTATTTGCAGAGAGACCAGCTTACTGTAACAACCCCGCCCACCACCTCCCAATCTCCGCCCCCCTCAATGTAGGCTCCGCCTCTTCGAGGTCCGCGATTCTGAGTTGATGAAATGTACAATTAGAAAAATGTATAATAAAATAAAAATAAACACACAGCTGCCTGACCGCCTTACAAGGAATGCTGCTGCACTACCTCAGATACTCGACAGTTTAGCCGCATGGTCACGTGATGCTCCGGTAGCAAAAAGAAACAGCTGGGCTGCCCGTGAATGAGAGGGGAAGATGGCCCCTTCTCCAGACTCCTCCACTGCATCCACCTCCCCCTCTGCCCAGACTGCAGCTCTGCACACCAGCTGAGCCTCATTCTGTTAAGGGGAACCGGCGGCTTGCAGCGCGCCGGGAGGTGGCATGTAATGAGTCAGTCTGACTCATTGTAGTGCCTCCGGCTGTGGGCCCCTTCCTAGTGGGGGGACCTGGTGCATTGCACCGGTTGCACCGCTGCAAGTTCCACCCCTGAACCTACGATAATAGCCCACCAGACCAAAGAATATCCTGAGTTGCGACATACATTTTAGCTTAGGCCATGTGAAGATTGCTTCCACCTTGCTGGGTTGAGGTTTAACTTACCCTTGGCATACAATAAACCCCAGATACTTTGCCTCCACAGTTATGATGGCACACTTCTCCAGGTTAGCTGTGAACCCTTGTGCCTGTAGAGACTGTAACACTGCATCCACCTTTGGAAGGTGCGACTTTATACTGGAACAAACCCACTGTGGTAGAGAAGGCTGTTGTTGCTTTGGCAGCTTCCATCAGAGGAATTTGCCAGTACCCCTTCAGTAAATCTAGCATAGTTAGATACTGGCTTATTGCTAAGTTTTGTACTAGTTCATCAACCCGGGGCATAGGATAGGAATCAAACCGAGGAACTTTATTTAACTTTCTGAAGTCATTACAGAATCTCAAAGCTCCAAAAGGCTTGGGCTCTAAAAAAAATGGGATTATTCCATTCACTGTTTGACTACTCTATGACCCCCAAGCGCCGCATCACTTCCAGTTCCCGTTTCACTGCTGCCTGTTGGGCCTCAGATATACAATATGGCCTTTGTTTTATAACCCTTCCCCCCCCCCACCCCGCCGGGTGGAGTAACATTGTCATGGTGTATGATTTGAGTTTTCCCCAGGAGGGCAGAGAACACAACCTGGTACTGTGCTACTAAGTTTACCACTTCTTGTTTCTGGCTAGTACTCAAAGTTACTTCAGTAGGCACCTTACATTCTGGGGTTTTCATGGCCACTAAAGAGGGATGACTGGCACTTTCCAAGGCTTCAACAAATTCACATGGTAGACTTTTACCTCTTTCCTTCTAACTTCCTGCCGTACCTAGACACAAGTATCAGTACCTTGTTGCCCCTATTGAGAGTCCGGTTGACAGCAGTAACGCCATGACTGTGTTTTTGATCCTGTTGAGCTCTTACCATATGCTTGGTCAGAAGTGGCGCAATTTGCCTTAGACAGCCATACAATTGGGACACAAACTGAACGATGTTAGGCTCTTGGGACGGGATCAGTACTAAATCCCGCTGGACGGGATCCCGGCGGCTGAAATACAGACGCCGGAATTTCAACCACACAATCCCGACAGGGGTGGCGAGCAGAACGCAGCCTTGCTACGCTCGGCACACTTTTATATTCTCCCTCTATGGGTGTCATGGACACCCACGGAGGCAGAATATGTTGGGATTGTGCCGGTCGGGGTTCCGGCGTCGGTATTTTGACCGCCGGGATTCCGTCCGGCGGGATCTTGGCCGCATCCCCTTGGGACAATTGCTGCTCCCACCCATCTTTTAATAGATCTATTATCCCTCTGCGTTGTCTACGATAGAGGAGTTTGAAGGGTCTAAACCCCATACAGTCTCTATATAAAGTCTCTATATAAATAAAGGATAATAATAATAATAAAAGAGGCTTGTGGTACCTCTCAAACTGCCAACATTAGCTAAGGTAAGAGTAGGTCCTAATCTCGCTTCTCCTGTGACACTGCCCTTTTCATCATCTGCATAAGGGTTCTGTTAAAGCAATCAACCAAGCCGTCTGTCTGCGGGTGGTAAACCGAAATGGTAATTCTATCCACCTTTAACAGGCGACACAGGTATTTAATTAATTTAGACACAAAAGGGGTACCTTAGACGGTCAGGACCTCTATTGGTATTCCTAGACGGGTATACAGCATCAAGAACTCCCGGACAATAGTGCTAGATTTCATGTTACATAGTGGTATGGCCTCCGGGAACCCGGTGGAGTAGTCCACCATCACCAATATATACTGATGCCGATGATCCGATTTTTCTACTGGCCCTATCAGATCTATAAAAATTGTCTCAATAGGCATGGAAATTATAGTCAGGAAAACTAAGGTCGCCCTAAATTCTGTCTGGGGTGCATTCTTTTGGTACACTGGGCATTCCTGACAATATTTTTTTTACTGCAGCATGAATACCTGGCCAGGAGAACCATAGCTGGATATGCTGGAGAGTTTTCCTCTCCCCTAAATGGCCACCCCATAAATGCATGTGAGCCGCCCTCAATACCAGCTACTCGTGTTTTCGGGGAATCAGCAACTGGTGTACCCTTTTACCTTGCAAATAAGTTACAAAGTAAAACAAATTGTTTTTCACATAAAGTAAGGTACACCTTCAGGTGGTAAAGCAGAGTTTACCTTACCATTTACCACTACCACATTTTAAAAAGTATTGGACAAGTTGCCATCGTTATGTTGATCTCGCCTAAAGTCCTGCTAAGACACTCTTTCGCAAATGGGGGACTAATGTGTCTCAATCTCACTGGCAAGAGAGTGCTTTACAGTCATACAACCTTGGCTTCCAGTAGATCTTAGCCCCTGCGACAGCTTAACCTCTGTCTGTCTGCCAATGTCATGCCAGGTAACAAACTCCTGCAACACTGGGAAGTCCTGGCCCAGGATTAGTGGATAAGAAGGTTTGGAAGCTACTATGACTACCATTTTTACTGGTCTTACTTTAATCACCACCGGCAGGTGCACTCATGGGCATTCTTCTATGTCACCAAGTATACATAGTATCTTTACTAGAAGCACAACCTGACCAGACCCGGGAAGAACCAGGTTAGCAGAGATGATAGACAATTCATTGCCAGTATCAACCAAGGCCCAGATATCCCAGCCTTCAATCTGTACCATCAGATGAAACAGGGTAGTTTCAGCTGGAGAAATAATTCCAGGCACCATACGGAATACAGGTTGTGCTGTTTTCCCTGTGCTGCAATCCACTAGCTCACCCTGCTTTAGGAAGAACCGCTGTGCATGACTGGGCTCTCTGCACTCAAAACATATGACTGGAGACGGGCTGTTTGGTTTAACAATGGGGATCTGGGTACTGGGCTTATGTACTGGCTGTAACCCTTGCTTGGCTTTATTAAAATTTCCCAGGGTCAGGTACCTCTCAATCACCACTGCTAGCTCCTCAATTGTCTGGGGGTCAGCCTGCAAAGGCCGAGTATTTTACACCACGATCTAATACCCGTATAGCCTGGTCTAGAGCCATCACTTCCACTACCCACTGAGAAGAGTTTTTATCTGTCTGTAACCAGGTTTTACTCAGTTTGGCCAATTATGCCAGTTTGACCACTGGAGGCTCAGATGGGTTCAGCTGCAACTCATAATATTCTTGGGCTTTGCTGGGACCCGTCACCCCAATCCTGCGGAGTATAGCTTCCTTCAAGCTAGGATAGGAGCTGACTTCAGACAACTTTAACTCAACATAGGCTCTCTATGACTCCCCTGTGTGATAAGGAGCTAATCTAACCCTTGATTTCTGGTATCAAATATGTCGCCCAAGACTAGTTAACCCTTGCAAAACTACAGCTACATATTCAAAATGGTAAATTATAATATGGTGGTTGTGGCCACTTTCCCAGCGTATTTCATTCACAAATCAATGTTGGGCCAGGCAGAATACAAGTGGGTGATATGTAAGTGACCACATTCTGTTGATTGCAGGTCTCACAATTGTGTCCCAAGACTAGTTAACTCTTGCAAAACTACAGCTTATTCAAAATGGTAAAATATGGTGTGTGTGCACACTTTGCCAGTGTATGTCATGCCCAAAACAGCGTTGGGTCAAACAAAATACAAGTGGGTGATATGTAAGTGACCACCCTCTGTTGATTTCTTTCTTTTTTTTTTTTAACATCAATATATTTTATTGGATTTTATATCGAATACAACAGGGGTTCTCAAGCTCGGTCCTCAGGACCCCACACAGTGCATGTTTTGCAGGTAACCCAGCAAGTTCACAGGTGTATTAATTACTCACTGACCCATTTTAAAAGGTCCACAGGTGGAGCTAATTATTTCACTTGTGATTCTGTGAGACCTGCAAAACATGCACTGTGTGGGGTCCTGAGGACCGAGTTTGAGAACATGTGGAATACAAAAAATGAGGAGGGGGGGGTACAGAAAAAAAAGAGGGTGGGGAGGGATGTACACGTCAATGAAATCAAACATATATATGAAACAGGTAACATAGCGACTGAGCAGGTATTCAGGTATCATAATCATACCATAATATAAAAGTGTATATAGCTAGGTCAATAGGGCTTACCAACTCAAACCCTAGTATCGGGGGGGGGGGGGGGGGGGGGAATTGATATTACTACAGACATAACAACCAGTATAAACCGAGAGAAGGAGAATGGGGGACGGAACAATTAAGAGGTAGTAGGTTTCTCATTCAGGCTAAATTGTAAAGGGGATGTTTTCCCTGGGTGTGAGATGAGAGCAGAGCCCTCTCCCTCCGTGACGTATTCGTGCCAATGGAACCATTGCATAATGGGAGAGGAAGCAGAGGGGGAATAAGGCACGGCCTCAGTTTCCATGGTATAATGAAGATGAACCTTATGGAATACTTTTAGAGTGGGAGGCACTATCGTTTGTTTCCAGGCCTGAGCCAGAGTTGCCCTTGCTGCTATACAAATGTGTCCCAATATGTACCTTTGGGAGGCTGAGACCTCCAGGGGATACATATGGAGGAGAGCCAAAGCGGGGGATGGGCTTAAAGTTTAACATAAAACTTTATTTATCAGCTTAAAAAACTTCTGCCCAGAAAGTTTGGAGGAGGGGACATGACCAGAAAATATGATACAAATGCCCTATTTCACCGCAGTTCCTCCAACAAAGTCATGAGCAGGAAGGCCAGAATGTGTGCAGCCTATCTGGGGTCAAGTACAGTCTATTCAATAATTTAACATGCATTTCTGAGTGATTTAGACAGCGTGACATGCGAAATGTTAAACGATACAATTTCTCCCATTGTGCCTCTGCAATGGGAATGCCTAAATCTCTCTCCCAACGCTTCTGGGCATTAGACTTCTGGTATGGGACCAATGAGACAAGTGTGTTGTACCAATAGGTGATATCTTTAGTGGATGTAAGCTGTACTACACGGGATAGGACAGATTGCACTATGGAGCTGGGGGGAGTTCGTTCAATGGGTAAGCTCTTAAACCAGTGTCTGATTTGAAAATAATGAAATAGTTCAGTACGCGGGAGGGAGAACCTATCATGCAACTGGGCAAATGAAAGAAAGTTCCATCTATTAGGTCTCCGAGGGTATAAATATTACAATCATTCCACACAGAAATATGTAAATTGGGGATTAATTTACTCACAGCTTTAAGTGAAAGGGCAGTGTAAGGGGCAGTAAAGCCAGGGAGTTTACTCGTCAAGCTATCCCACACTCGTAGAGAAGAAGCCGTAGAAGGAAGGAGGGCCAGATCAATAGGACGCAGGGCTTTAGGAGTCCACAACAGATCTGCTAAGGGGTAGCCTATGCATCCAACATTTTCAATGTGGGCCCATATGGATGCGGAGTTGGAGAGATTCCAGGATTTAAGTTGAGCAAGCAAACAAGCTTCTTAATACATCTTCAAATCGGGTAGTGCGAGGCCTCCTCTGTGTCGAGGGAGTACCATTCTAGCGTGCGCCAATTTTGGGGGATGCGATTTCCACAGGTATTTTGCCAAAACAACTCTGCATTTGAGATAAATTTTGGGGAAAGAATAAGGTATGGTGCGAAATAGATACATAAGTTTAGGTAGTAAGGACATTTTAAAGGCAGATAAACGACCCAGCCAGGATATTTCATATAGAAGCCAAGAGGATGTCAGGGTTTGGAGAGTTAGTATCAGTGGAGGAAGATTCAAATCGAAAACGTTAGAGGAGGAGGAATCTGTATCCCAAAATATGTGAGTGAATTAAGTTTCCAGTTGTATGAGTATTGAGTTCGTAAAGCAGCTGTGAGTGTATCTGGTAAGTGAACAGGTAAAGCGTCAGTTTTGGTTGTGTTCAGTTTGTAGTATGAGGCCTTGCTAAAGCCGTGTAGTATCGAGTGTAGATGAGGGAGGGAGGAGGAGGGGCGAGATACAAAGAGGACGACGTCGTCGGCAAAGAGACAAAGCTTATGGGAGAGTCCCCCATGGGTCAAGCCAGGGGATGCAGCGTCCGATCTGATTTTAGCTGCTAAGGGTTCAATGCCAAGCACATATATCAAAGGTGAGAGAGAGCAACCTTGGCGGGTTCCATTAGTAATTGGGAAGGCGTCCGACAAGAATCCATTGCTAAACACCCTTGCTGACGGTAGGGTATATAATGCTAAGATTGACGCCAGAATCTGGGCCGAGAAGCCAAATTTAACTAAAACAGTACGCATATATAGCCAATTTAGTCTGTCGAACGCCTTCTCAGCATCCAGCGAGAGTAACAGAAATCCCTCGGTGTCAGAGGCCCAGTCTATCAAATTAAAGAACCTGCGGGTGTTGTCAGAGGCCTGCCTGCCAGATACAAACCCAACCTTATCGGGGTAGATCAACAAGGGTAAGTATACGCTAAGTCGGGATGCTATCAGTTTAGAATAAAGCTTAATATCACTATTAAGCAATGCAATTGGGTGATAATTGTGGCAATGAGCAGGGTCTTTCCCAGGTTTGGGGATAGCTACCACCTGGGCCTCCAACATTTCCCCAGGAAAAGCACCATTACTACATATATCATTGAATAGATCGGTTAAGATGGGAGAGAGACGGTCCTTAAAGGTAACATAGAAGTCGTTAATAAACCCATCGGGGCCAGGGGCCTTATTTCTAGGGAGGGACTTAATCGCTGATTCGACCTCAAGTGCGGTCCAAGGGGCATTCAAGGTATCTAACTGATCGGGGGTCAAAGAGGGGAGGTTAACAGAGGAAAGAAACTCCTGTATAGTGTCAGGGGTAGGCTGAAACGTGAGGGGATCGGAGTGTAAATTATACAATTTAGTGTAATATTCTGCAAATTGATTAGCAATATCTAGAGGGTTTGCAAGCTTAGTACCTGTAGAGGAAAGGACAAATTTAATTCTGTTGTGAGCGCGTTGGACACGAAGTCTGCGAGCTAGCATTTTACCAGGTCTGTTACCCACTAAATAGAATTTCTGTCGTAACCTATTGAGAGCTACTTGGGTTCTGAAAACTAAAAGTTTTTGCAACTGGCTGCGGATGTCCGAAAGTTCCTTACACAAGAGTCGGGTGGGGTGCTTCTTATTTTTATCTTCAGCTATTTTAAGTCTATGTTCTAGATCTAGTTGGAGTTGTTTGGCTTGTTTTTTAAGCGTAGCCCCAGCTTGAATTGCGGAGCCGCGGACAACCGCTTTAAACGCACACCAATAGTTTGGCAATGAGGTATCTGAGGGGGAATTAGTGTCTGTGTAGAGAGAGATGCAATCAGAGATAATTTTTGTTGCTAATGGGTCATGCAAGAGATGTGGAGATAATCGCCATGGTCTAGGAGGCCTGGAAGCAGACCTAATATTCCATTTCAAATATAACGGTGCGTGGTCTGACCAGGTGATGGGTAAGATATCAACCGTACCAGAGTCCTGTAAGGTCCATTTATCACATAACACAAGGTCAATTCGTGAATATGAATTATGGACCGATGAGAAGAACGTATAGTCTCTACCGGTGGGGTTGCGGATGCGCCAGATGTCATATAAATCGAACTCTGCTAACACATTACGTAGCGCTAAGGCAGGGCCAAGGCGGGTTTTGGATGTAGCTGAGGGAGTCTGGGACGATTTATCTAGTTTGGGGTCTAAAACCAAGTTAAAATCTCCTAGGAGAATTAAGGAGCCGACCCTGACCTTTTGGATAATCAAGCATAGCTTCAGGATAAAGGCTACCTGGTTCGAATTAGTCGCGTATAATGAGACTATCGTGACAGATTTATTTTCCAGAAGACCCGTGAGGATCAAGTAGCGACCTGCTTTGTCCGCAATTTGGGAGTGGAGGGTAAATAGAACATTATCTCTAAATAACAGGGCTACTCCGTTTCTTTTAAAGGGACCGTTAGCAAAATATCCTATGGGGTATCTGTGGTCTTTCAATACAGGGGAGTTATGGGAGGAAAAATGAGTTTCCTGCAGGGCGACTATATCTGCTTTATACTTATGGAAAGAGGACAGAGCTAATCTACGTTTATTAGGGGAGTTTAAACCTTTAACATTCAATGAGAGAATACCAACCATAATTATTCAGTCATAATGCCATGTAGGCGACGGCATCCCATCAGGAAGGGGGGGGGGGGGGGGGGATAGAAAAAATAAGATTTTACTCACCGGTAAATCTATTTCTCGTAGTCCGTAGTGGATGCTGGGACTCCGTCAGGACCATGGGGAATAGCGGCTCTGCAGGAGACCGGGCACAACTAAAGAAAGCTTTAGGACTACCTGGTGTGCACTGGCTCCTCCCTCTATGACCCACCTCCAGACCTCAGTTAGGATACTGTGCCCGGAAGAGCTGACACAATAAGGAAGGATTTTGAATCCCGGGTAAGACTCATACCAGCCACACCAATCACACCGTATAACTCGTGATACTATTACCCAGTTAACAGTATGAAATATAACTGAGCCTCTCAACGGATGGCTCAACAATAACCCTTTAGTTAGGCAATAACTATATACAAGTATTGCAGACAATCCGCACTTGGGATGGGCGCCCAGCATCCACTACGGACTACGAGAAATAGATTTACCGGTGAGTAAAATCTTATTTTCTCTGACGTCCTAGTGGATGCTGGGAACTCCGTAAGGACCATGGGGATTATACCAAAGCTCCCAAACGGGCGGGAGAGTGCGGATGACTCTGCAGCACCGAATGAGAGAACTCAAGGTCCTCCTCAGCCAGGGTATCAAATTTGTAGAATTTAGCAAACGTGTTTGCCCCTGACCAAGTTGCAGCTCGGCAAAGTTGTAAAGCCGAGACCCCTCGGGCAGCCGCCCAAGATGAGCCCACCTTCCTCGTGGAATGGGCTTTCACTGATTTAGGATGCGGCAATCCAGCCGCAGAATGCGCCAGCTGAATTGTGCTACAAATCCAGCGAGCAATAGTCTGCTTAGAAGCAGGAGCACCTATTTTGTTGGGTGCATACAGGATAAAAAGCGAGTCAGTTTTCCTGACTCTAGCCGTCCTGGAAACATAAATTTTCAAGGCCCTGACTACGTCCAGTAGCTTGGAATCCTCCAAGTCCCTAGTATCCGCAGGCACTACAATAGGTTGGTTCAAGTGAAAAGCTGATACCACCTTAGGGAGAAACTGGGGACGAGTCCTCAATTCTGCCCTATCCATATGGAAAATCAGATAAGGGCTTTTACATGACAAAGCCGCCAATTCTGACACACGCCTGGCCGAAGCCAAGGCCAATAACATGACCACTTTCCACGTGAGATATTTCAGATCCACAGTCTTAAGTGGCTCAAATCAATGTGATTTTAGGAAACTCAACACCACGTTGAGATCCCAAGGTGCCACAGGAGGCACAAAAGGGGGCTGAATATGTAGCACTCCCTTTACAAATGTCTGAACTTCAGGCAGTGAAGCCAGTTCTTTCTGGAAGAAAATCGACAGAGCCGAAATCTGGACCTTAATGGAAGCCAATTTTAGGCCGTCACTCCCGACTGTAGGAAGTGCAGAAAACGACCCAGCTGAAATTCCTCTGTTGGGGCCTTCCTGGCCTCACACCACGCAACATTTTCGCCAAATACGGTGATAATGGTTTGCGGTTACAGCTTTCCTGGCTTTTATCAGCGTAGGAATGACTTCTTCCGGAAAGCCCTTTTCCTTTAGGATCCGGAATTCAACCGCCATGCCGTCAAACGCAGCCGCGGTAAGTCTTGGAACAGACAGGGCCCCTGCTGTAGCAGATCCTGTCTGAGCGGTAGAGGCCATGGGTCCTCTGATATCATTTCTTGAAGTTCTGGGTACCAAGCTCTTCTTGGCCAATCCGGAACCACGAGTATCGTTCTTACTCCTCGTCTTCTTATTATTCTCAGTACCTTTGGTATGAGAGGCAGAGGAGGGAACACATAAACCGACTGGTACACCCACGGTGTCACTAGAGCGTCCACAGCTATTGCCTGAGGGTCCCTTGACCTGGCGCAATATCTTTTTAGCTTTTTGTTGAGGCGGGACGCCATCATGTCCACCTGTGGCCTTTCCCAACGGTTTACCAACAGTTGGAAGACTTCTGGATGAAGTCCCCACTCTCCCGGGTGTAGGTCGTGTCTGCTGAGGAAGTCTGCTTCCCAGTTGTCCACTCCCGGAATGAACACTGCTGACAGTGCTAAGACTTGATTTTCCGCCCATCGGAGAATCCTTGTGGCTTCTGCCATCACCATCCTGCTTCTTGTGCCGCCCTGTCGGTTTACATGGGCGACTGCCGTGATGTTGTCTGATTGGATCAGTATCGGCTGGTTTTGAAGCAGGGGCCTTGCCTGACTTAGGGCATTGTAAATGGCCCTCAGTTCCAGAATATTTATGTGTAGGAACGACTCCTGACTTGACCAAAGTCCTTGGAAAAATGTTTTCCCTGTGTGACTGCCCCCCAGCCTCAAAGGCTGGCATCCGTGGTCACCAGGACCCAGTCCTGTATGCCGAATCTGCGGCCCTCTAGAAGATGAGCACTCTGCAGCCACCACAGCAGAGACACCCTGGTCCTTGGAGACAGGGTTAGCAGCCGATGCATCTGAAGATGCGATCCCGACCACTTGTCCAAGAGGTCCCACTGAAGGTTCTTGCATGGAACCTGCCGAATGGAATTGCTTCGTATGAAGCTACCATTTTTCCCAGGACTCGTGTGCAGTGATGCACCGATACCTGTTTTGGTTTCAGGAGGTCTCTGACTAGAGATGATAGCTCCTTGGCTTTCTCCTGCGGGAGAAACACTTTTTTCTGTTCTGTGTCCAGAACCATCCCCAGGAACAGTAGGCGTGTGGAAGGAACCAGCTGTGACTTTGGAATGTATAGAATCCATCCGTGCTGTTGTAGCACTTCCCGAGATAGTGCTACTCCGACCAACAACTGCTCCTTGGACCTCGCATTTATAAGGAGATCGTCCAAGTACGGGATAATTAAAACTCCCTTTTTTCGAAGGAGTATCATCATTTCTGCCATTACCTTGGTAAACACCCTCGGTGCCATGGACAGTCCAAACGGCTGTGTCTGGAATTGGTAATGGCAATCCTGTACCACAAATCTGAGGTACACCTGGTGAGGATGGTAAATGGGGACATGCAGGTAAGCATCCTTGATGTCCAGGGATACCATGTAATCCCCCTCGTCCAGGCTTGCAATAACCGCCCTGAGCGATTCCATCTTGAACTTGAATTTTTTTATGTATGTGTTCAAGGATTTCAAATTTAAAATGGGTCTCACCGAACCGTCCGGTTTCGGTACCCCAAACAGTGTGGAATAGTAACCCCGTCCTTGTTGAAGTAGGGGCACCTTGACTATCACCTGCTGGGAATACAGCTTGTGAATTGCCTCTAGCACAGCCTCCCTGCCCGAGGGAGTTGTCGGCAAGGCAGATTTGAGGAAACGGCGGGGGAGAGACGCCTCGAATTCCAGCTTGTACCCCTGAGATACTACTTGAAGGATCCAGGGATCCACCTGTGAGCGAGCCCACTGATCGCTGAAATTTTTTGAGGCGGCCCCCCACTGTACCTGGCTCCGCCTGTGGAGCCCCACCGTCATGCGGTGGACCCAGAGGAAGCGGGGGAAGAATTTTGATTCTGGGAACTGGCTGACTGGTGCAGCTTTTTCCCTCTTCCCTCGTCTCTGTGCAGAAAGGAAGCGCCTTTGACCCGCTTGCTTTTCTGAAGCCGAAAGGACTGTACCTGATAATACAGTGCTTTCTTAGGCTGTGAGGAAACCTGAGGTAAAAAATTTTCTTCCCAGCTGTTGCTGTGGATACGAGGTCCCAGAGACCATCCCCAAACAATTCCTCACCCTTATAAGGCAGAATCTCTATGCGCCTTTTAAAATCAGAATCACCTGTCCAGTGTCGGGTCTCTAATACCCTCCTGACAGAATGGACATTACATTAATTCTGGATGCCAGCCGGCAAAATATCCCTCTGTGCATCCCTCATATATAAGACAACGTCTTTAATATGCTCTTATGTTAGCAAACTAGTATCCCTGTTTGGACAGGGTCACAGACCACGCTGCAGCAGCCCTATCTGCAGGTCTCAGTCTAGTACCTGAGTGTGTAAATACAGACTTCAGGATAGCCTCCTGCTTTTTATCAACAGGTACCTTCAAAGTGGCCGTATCCTAAGACGGCAGTGCCACCTTTTTTGACAAACGTGTGAGCGCCTTATCCACCCTAGGGGATATCTCCCAGCGTAACTTATCCTCTGGCGGGAAAGGGTACGCCATCAGTAACTTTTTAGAAATTACCAGTTTCTTACTGGGGGAACCCACGCTTTTTCACACACTTCATTCACTCATCTGATGGGGGAACAAAACACTACCTGCTTTTTCTCTCCAAACATAAAAACCTTTTTTTTAGTGGTACTTGGGTTAATGTCAGAAATGTGTAACACATTTTTTATTGCCGGAATCAAGTCACGGATGTTCCTAGTGGATTGTGTATATGTCTCAACCTCGTCGACACTGGAGTCAGTCTCCGTGTCGACATCTGTGTCTGCCATCTGAGGGAGCGGGCGTTTTTGAGCCCCTGATGGCCTTTGAGACGCCTGGGCAAGCGCGGGCTGAAAAGCCGGCTGTCCCATAGCTGTTACGTCATCCAGCCTTTTATGTAAGGAGTTGACACTGTCGGTTAATACCTTCCACCTATCCATCCACTCTGGTGTCGGCCCCACAGGGGGCGACATCACATTTTTCGGCATCTGCTCTGTCACCACATAAGCCTCCTCATCAAAACATGTCGACACAGCCGTACCGACACACCGCACACACACAGGGAATGCTCTGACTGAGGATAGGACCCCACAAAGCCCTTTGGGGAGACAGAGAGAGAGTATGCCAGCACACACCAGAGCGCTATATAATGTGGGGATTAACACTATAACTGAGTGAATTTTCCCCAATAGCTGCTTGTATATACAATATTGCGCCTAAATTTAGTGCCCCCCCTCTCTTTTTAACCCTTTGAGCCTGAAAACTACAGGGGAGAGCCTGGGGAGCTGTCTTCCAGCTGCACTGTGAAGAGAAAATGGCGCCAGTGTGCTGAGGGAGATAGCTCCGCCCCTTTTTCGCTGACTTTTCTCCCGCTTTTTTATGGATTCTGGCAGGGGTATTTATCACATATATAGCCTCTGGGGCTATATATTGTGATTATTTTGCCAGCCAAGGTGTTTATATTGCCCTCAGGGCCCCCCCCCTGCACCCATCAGTGACTGGAGTGTGAGGTGTACATGAGGAGCAATGGCGCACAGCTGCAGTGCTGTGCGCTACCTTGGTGAAGACTGAAGTCTTCTGCCGCCGATTTTCCGGACCATCTTCATGCTTCTGGCTCTGTAAGGGGGACGGCGGCGCGGCTCCGGGAACGAACACCAAGGACGGGTCCTGCGGTCGATCCCTCTGGAGCTAATGGTGTCCAGTAGCCTAAGAAGCCCAAGCTAGCTGCAAGCAGGTAGGTTCGCTTCTTCTCCCCTTAGTCCCTCGTTGCAGTGAGCCTGTTGCCAGCAGGTCTCACTGTAAAATAAAAAACCTAAAATATACTTTCTTTCTAGCTCAGGAGAGCCAACAGACAAAGAGGAAGGGGGGTGCAAATCCCCAACCCCCAAATTCCCTTCCGCACACTGAGAATTACCTGTAACAATCCCTGAACCTATCTGGTAATAAAATTCAGAGAATTCGTCACAAATGTTTGCAAACACATGTTTAGCTGCTGGCCACTTCACGGCTTCTCTGATACAGCAGTCCTAACCTACATAATAGCAGTGCCCACATAGGGCCATGTAATTTGTCACAGTACGCCTCATGATAAAGGCTTTTACTAAAACACTTCCAAACAGAGAGCCCCTAGTGTGCATCCAGCTCGGCCGGGCACAGAAATCTAACTGAGGTCTGGAGGAGGGTCATAGTGGGAGGAGCCAGTGCACACCAGATAGTAGTACCTAATCTTTCTTTTAGAGTGCCCAGTCTCCTGCGGAGCCCGTCTATTCCCCATGGTCCTTACGGAGTTCCCAGCATCCACTAGAACGTCAGAGAAATTATGGTGTTTGTGCCCACTTTGCCTGTGTATTTCATGCCCAAAACAGCGTTGGGCCAAGCAAAATACAAGTGGGTGATATGTAAGTGACCACGCTTTGTTGATTTCAGGTGTCAAATTTGTGGCCCAAGACTAGTTAACCCTTGCAAAACTACAGCTACTTATTAAAAATGGCAATTTATAAAATGATGTTTGTGCCCACTTTGCCAGTGTATTTCATGCCCAAAACAGCGTTGGGCCAAGCAAAATACAAGTGGGTCATATGTAAGTGACCACGCTTTGTTGATTTCAGGTGTCAAATTTGTGACCCAAGACTCATTAACCCTTGCAAAAGTGAATGACCTGAATAAGAAGCTGGAGTTCGAATAAGAAGTGAATAAGAAGCTAGAGCTTGAATAAGAAGTGAATAAGAAGCTGGCCAAATAAGAAGCTAACTTCAGCCTCGTAACAATGAGGGACGATCGCTGTGAGGACACACAGCAGCCATTGCCCACCCTGACCCCACCTCCGTCGTGTTTCCAACAGCTTTGTGCAGAGTCGCTTCCTCGACTCCATTGATTCATGTGCGCGTGCGCCCAAGTGCCCCTATTATTCCCTTCCGTCACTTCTCACACAAGCTTGCCGCTTCAACAATGCAGCGACCCGGCGGCCCACACCCACCCTTGCCAGCAGCTCAGGTCGGCCAATTAGAACACGACGTTGATTTGATCCTTGAATGATGGACTCTCAAGCCAATCACAATGATGTAGATGGGGCTTTGCCCGGGCACATCGACCAATAGGAGGATGAGAAAGGGTCTGGCCTTGCTGTAGTTTGGTTGCATTCTCTTTCCGCCGGGCAGGAGGTTCCTTTGGTGCGCGGGAGGTCGTGGGGCTGAATCTGAACAACGGGCGCTGCGTAGCGGACATCAGGCCAGGTAACCGGGTTACGTCTCGTTCACAGCTGTGTGTTTGGCGGGAAGGGGACCTCCGCTTGTTAGTGTGTGGCAAGCTAGCTCCGTGGGACTGGGTTCTGTCTCTAGGCCTACCTAGAGCTGGCATGCAGTGTATGGGGAGGAGGGGGCCATTGTGAGGGAAAATGGATGCGGTTGCTCTGTGAATGGATTGCTTGTGTGTGAAATACTATGGATATTGGTGTAATCGTTTACATCTGTGGGCCGAAAACAGACGAGCAATCCCTGTGTCTGACGAAATTGGCTTTTAAGCTATCACCATCATTTCCATCACAATTGTGTGTTTGTATATACGAATGTGTATGGTGGGGGTCTCTCTCTCTCTCTCTCTCTCTCTCTCTCTCTCTCTCTCTCTCTCTCTCTCTCTCTCTCTCTCTCTCTCTCGTGTGTGTATATATATATATATATATGTGCAGAGCGGCACTCTGCGTCTTTAAATCACAAAATTGTATTGAAACAACACAGAGAAGTCCGGCGTTTTGGGGCTCGCATGCCCCTTTGTCAAGGTGTACACCTTGACAAAGGGGCATGTGAGCCCCAAAACGTCGGACTTCTCTATGTTGTTTCAATACAATTTTGTGATTTAAAGACGCAGAGTGCTGCTCTTCTTTTCTTCTATGCTCATCTCCTCTGGGATGGCACCGGTGCAGTGATAGTATCTTCATGTGAGTGCCTGCTCTATCTATCTATATCTATCTATCTATATATATATATATATATATATATATATATATATATATATATATATATATATATCTATATAGATAGATCTGGAATAAAATTCTAAACTTCAAATGGTAAACAATAAAGGCACTTTTACTCAATATTATAGCTAGCTTTAGATATAAATGTGTGTATGTTATGATAGAGCCCCACCCGCCCCCCTCCAAGGTAAAAACTTATGTTCTGAACTTTATATTTTCTGTAACCTTAGTCACAATTGTTTCCTCCTAGGCTGTTAGCAGATAATCATTGCCTGAAGATGAACCTGTAAGATCATGTTTTGTTGGGCTGGAATTGATGCATCAGAGTTTTTCACTGTATGTTTCTTTTTGTAGCTGAAAATGCAAGGGAACAGGGGCTTTAAATCTGAGCAGCAAAACCATGCTCATAGAAAACCTCAATATAATCAATATCAGCAACATCATCAGCAGCAGTATCATTATCATCATCAGCAGCAGCAATATCAAGAAGAAGAAACTCCTTCTCCTACAAATGGACAACAAACCAGTCCCAGTAAGTGCTTTATTGATGTGTTCAGTCAAGTCTTACAATGGGATCAGTATGAAAAGCCAGTGGTCGGGTTCCTGATCTCTTCTGGATGCCGGCGTCTGTATTCTGGCGGCTGCCGGGATTCTGAACGCATACCCTTACAACATATGTGATTGTCAGCAAAAGGGAAAACCTCTAATCGGTTTGTAAGCTGCAACCAATTTAAATTCTCCTCCAAATAGTTATTGAAAAAATCTATAGACAATATTTGTGTTTACCTCAATTATTTTTTGCTGTTTCCTGCCTAGATGAAGGAGTGGTAATTGATTTAAAGAATTTCCGGAAGCCAGGTGAGAAGACATTCACTCAACGCAGTCGCCTCTTTGTTGGCAATTTGCCTCCCGATGTCACAGAAGAGGAGCTAAGGAAATTGTTTGAAAAATATGGCAAGGCAGGAGAGATCTTTATACACAAAGACAAAGGCTTTGGTTTCATCAGGCTGGTGAGTTTATAGTATCGCACAGTTGCTGCAGATTTGTTTTCTGTACTTTTATGTTGTGTATCTCCCACCACATTCCAATTCTCTATTGATTGACATCTGACTTATTATGAAGGCCATTGAGGAACACGAATATTGTCTGTTTCATAGAACCAGCTTGAGATTATGTGCTCTGTGACCTTGTGGCTGCTTCCGGCAGGTTTATATAAGATTGGTAGGATGCTCATAGTCGGCAACAATTTTCATGTAGGAATTGAGTTAAACAAGTCTCTTGTGTGCAAGGACCTAATGTGCGCACCAAGAATTCATATCCAAAACCTCACACCAGCACCAGTCTGAATTGTTGACACAAGGCAAGAAGGATCTGTGGTTTATGCCAATTTGTGGCCCTATTTGTCTGTTGCAGCAGAAATCGAGAGTCTATTTCAGACCATGCAACACTTTACTGATGTTCAACTGTCCAGTGTTGGCGAATTTGTGCCCGCTGTAGGCTTGGCTTTCTGTTCTTAGCTGACAGGAGTAGAACCCAATGTGATCCGCTGCTGTCTGTCCTCTTTAAGATTTGACATGCTGTGCTTTCTGCATACCACTGTTGCACGGTTGTTTGAGATACTGTTGCCTTTCTCCTCTATCTCATTAATCAAGGCAATTTTTGCCTACATAGCTGCTGCTCTCTGGATGTTTTGCGCACCATTCTCTAAGTGCTGGATATTGTTGCACATGAAATTCCACGAGCAGCAGTTTCAAACCACTCTGTCTAGGCCAACGACCAATATAGAATTAATGTCTCCTTACTCGCACATTTTTCATCATTCTGGTGTTTAGTTTGAACAAATGCTGAACCTTTTGTCAGTATGAGCATGAATATGCCGCAAATAGTCAATGTTACGCATGGGCTCCAAAAAGATAAATAAAGCATAGGCATACAGATGATACATAGAGCTTGGGGGGCTGCAGTGAAGACAAACAGATCTAAAGGGAGCAGAGGTGCTCTGGCTGGAAATGTTTGGGAAAAATCCATGAGCCATATGTTCCTTACTGAGCCTAATGCACAAGGTATATTCTCCTGCATGCTTTTATGCAGTAAGTTACAGCAACATGGTTGGCTGTTTAATTACTGAAAAGTTGTATAAAGTGGCAACTGATTTTGTATTTGTCAGTGTTTCTCACCCTGTTGTCTTAGAATACACAACCTCCTAAGGAAGTCTACAAAAATAAATCTCACCTATCAAGTTTATAATTGGTGACTAGTCAGCCTCTGAAGAGCAGAGGTCCTATTGATGTTCTTTGAGGACATGGTTGTGAACCTCTGCCCTAGTGAAATTTACTAGGGTCTTCAGTGCATTTTGGTGCTTACCTCCCATTTTCTCTTCCACAGGAAACTCATACCCTGGCAGAGATAGCCAAGGCAGAGCTTGATAATCTACCTTTGCGAGGGAAGCAGCTGCGTGTTCGTTTTGCCTGCCACAGTGCTGCTCTATCTGTGCGGAACCTTCCCCAGTTTGTGTCTAATGAGTTGTTGGAAGAGGCCTTCTCTATATTTGGACAGGTTGAAAGAGCTATTGTAATTGTGGATGATCGTGGAAGACCCACAGGCAAAGGAATTGTTGAATTTGCATCTAAACCAGCAGCTCGGAAAGCTCTAGATCGCTGTGCTGATGGCTCTTATCTTCTCACTGCGTGAGTACTTGCTGCTCCAATATACTGCCATGACAGTCACTATTGTAGTTGACGAACCAGTGTATTCAGAAGAGATACAATTGTAACAGAACAACAGTTGGATTCATATGTAACAACTGGGTGCATACAGTGTTTCTCTAACGTCCTAGTGGATGCTGGGGACTCCGTAAGGACCATGGGGAATAGACGGGCTCCGCAGGAGACTGGGCACTCTAAAGAAAGATCTAGTACTATCTGGTGTGCACTGGCTCCTCCCTCTATGCCCCTCCTCCAGACCTCAGTTAGAATCTGTGCCCGGCCAGAGCTGCGTGCTCCTAGTGGGCTCTCCTGAGCTTACTAGTAAAGAAAGTATTTTGTTAGGTTTTTTATTTTCAGAGAGCTTCTGCTGGCAACAGACTCTCTGCTACGTGGGACTGAGGGGAGAGAAGCAAACCTACTAACTGTGGCTAGGTTGCGCTTCTTAGGCTACTGGACATCATTAGTTCCAGAGGGATCGAACACAGGACCCTAATCTTGATCGTCCGGAGCCGCGCCGCCGTCCCCCTCGCAGAGCCAGAAGTACAGAAGCAAAGAAGACTTTGAAATCGGCGGCAGAAGACTCCTGTCACTGTAGGGGGGGGGGGGGGGGCACACCAGCGCCATTTTCTCTTCACAGCTCCGCTGGAAGGACGCTCCCCAGGCTCTCCGCTGCAGTATACAGGTGCATTAGATAAAAAGGAGGGGGCACATAAATAAGCTCCTTACATAACCGATTGGATACAGCTGTAGCCTTGGGACAGTCGGGGGGCCTACACCCGTGCCTGCTCCCACAGCGCAGAGGCAGTCAGGGTCTCAAAAGCGCCAAATATCCCAGTTAGTTGACACAGATGTCGACACGGACTCTGATTCCAGTGTCGACGACGATGAGGCTAAATTGCAGCCTAAAATGACTAAGGCTATCCGCTACATGATTGTGGCAATGAAGGATGTATTACACATTTCTGAGGAAAATCCTGTCCCTGACAAAAGGATTTATATGTATGGGGAGAAAAAGCAAGAAGTGACTTTTCCCCCGTCACATGAATTGAATGAATTATGTGAAAAAGCGTGGGATTCCCCGGATAGGAAGCAAGTGATTTCCAAAAGATTGCTGATGGCGTATCCTTTCCCGCCAACGGACAGGTTACGCTGGGAATCCTCGCCCAGGGTAGACAAGGCGTTGACGCGCTTGTCTAAAAGGGTGGCCCTGCCGTCTCGGGATACGGCTGCCCTTAAGGATCCTGCAGATAGACTTCAGGATAGCTTCCTGCTTTCTATTTACTCACATTCTGGTACACTGCGGAGGCCTGCCATTGCTTAGGCGTGGATGTGTAGTGCAGTAGCGGCATGGACGGATACTCTGTCTGAGGAGATACCCTGGACAGAGACTCTGTTTTGCTGACCCTGGCACATATCAAGGACACGGTCCTATATATGCTGGATGCCCAGAGGGACATTTGCATGCTGGGTTCTAGAGTAAATGCAATGTCCATCTCTGCCAGAAGGGTCGTATGGACTCTGCAATGGACAGGGAATGCCGACTCAAAAAAGCACATGGAGGTTTTACCATATAAGGGTGAGGAGTTGTTTGGGTACGGTCTCTCGGACCTAGTTTCCACAGCTACGGCTGGGAAGTCAAATTTCTTGCCTTATGTACCTCCACAACCTAAGAAAGCACCGTATTGCCAAATGCAGTCCTTTCGCTCGCAAAAGAGCAAGAAAGTCAGAGGTGCATCCTTTCTTGGTAGAGGAAGAAAGCTGCACCACGCAACCAGTTCCCAGGAACAAAAGTCCTCCCCGGCTTCCACTAAATCCACCGCATGACGGTGGGGCTCCACAGGCGGAGCCAGGAGCGGTGGGGGCGCGTCTCCGAAATTTCAGCAACCAGTGGGTTCGCTCACTGGTAGATCCTTGGGCTATTCAAATTGTATCTCAGGGATACAAGCTGGAATTCGAAGTGACTCCCCCCCCACCCCCCCCCTCACCGTTACCTAAAATCGGCCTTGCCAGCTTCCCCCATGGAAAGGGAGGTAGTGCTGGTGGCAATTCACAAACTTTTTCTCCAGCAGGTGGTGGTAGTGGTCCCCCCCCCCCCCCCCCCCTTCAAAGGGGAAGGGGCTACTATTCCACTATGTTTGTGGTACCGAAACCGGACGGTTCAGTCAGACCCATTCTGAATTTAAAATCCCTGAACATCTATCTGAAGAAATTCAAAATGGAATCGCTCAGAGCGGTCATTGCAAGCCTGGAAGAGGGGGATTTTATGGTATCTCTGGACATCAAGGATGCTTACTTGCATGTCCCCATTTATCCGCCTCATCAGGAGTACCTCAGGTTTGTGGTACAGGACTGTCATTACCAATTCCAGACGTTGCCGTTTGGCCTGTCCACGGCACCGAGAATTTTTACCAAGGTGATGGCAGAGATGATGGTGCTCCTTCGGAAGCAAGGGGTCAAAATTATCCCATACTTGGACGATCTCCTCATAAAGACGAGGTCCAGGGAGCAGTTGCTGATCAACGTAGCACACTCTCGGGAAGTGTTGCGTCTCACACTGTTGGATTCTGAACATCCCAAAGTCGCAGCTGATTCCTACGACGCGTCTGCCCTTCCTGGGCATGATTCTGGACACAGTCCAGATGAAGGTGTTTCTCCCGGAGGAGAAGGCACAGGAGCTCGTGACTCTGGTCAGAGACCTCCTAAAACCAAAACAGGTATCGGTGCATCACTGCACGTGAGTCCTGGGAAAGATGGTGGCGTCGTACGAAGCCATTCCATTCGGCAGATTCCATGCAAGGATCTTTCAGTGGGATCTGCTGGACAAGTGGTCCGGGTTGCAACTTCAGATGCATCGTCTGATCACCCTTTCCCCCAGGGCCAGGGTGTCTCTTCTGTGGTGGCTGCAAAGTGCCCACCTCCTCGAGCGGAGCCTCTGCTTCGAGACCAACCAGTGCTGATTCAGTCAGACAACATCACGGCGGTCGCCCATGTAAACCGCCAGGGCGGCACAAGAAGCAGGGTGGCAATGGCGGCATCCACAAAGATTCTTCGTTGTGCGGAGAATCACGTGCTAGCACTGTCAGCAGTGTTCATTCCAGGAGTGGACAACTGGGAAGCAGACTTCCTCAGCAGACACGACCTCCACCCGGGAGAGTGGGGACTTCATCAGGAAGTCTTCACGCAGATCGATGGGAACTGCCACAGATGGACATGATGGCGTCCCACTTCAACAAAAAGCTAAAAAGATATTGCACCAGGTTAAGGGACCCTCAGGCGATAGCTGTGGACGTACTAGCAACACCGGGGGTGTACCAGTCGGTCTATGTGTTTCCTCCTCTTCCTCTCATACCCAAGGTGCTGAAAATAGTAAGGAAAAAAAGGAGTGAGAACAATACTCATTGTTCCGGATTGGCCAAGAAGGAGTTGGTACCCAGAACTACTAGAGATCACAGAGGACCCCTGGCCTCTGCCTCTCAAACAGGACCTGTTGCAACAAGGTCCCTGTCTGTTCCAAGACTTACCGCGGCTGCGTTTGACAGCATGGCGGTTGAACGCAGGATCCTAGCAGAAAAGGGCATTCCGGATGAAGTTATTCCTACGCTGATAAAGGCTAGGAAGGACGTGACAGCAAAACATGACCGTATATGGCGATAATGTGTTGCTTGGTGTGAGGCCAGGAAGGCCCCTACAGAGGAATTCCAGCTGGGTCGATTCCTGCACTTCCTACAGTCAGGGGTGACTTTGGGCCTAAAATTAGGGTCCATAAAGGTCCAGATTTTGGCCCTATCCATTTTCTTTCAAAAAGAACTGGCTTCACTGCCTGAGGTTCAGACGTTTGTTAAGGGAGTGCTGCATATTCAGCCCCCTTTTGTGGCACCATGGGATCTTAATGTGGTGTTGGATTTCCTGAAATCCCACTGGGTTGAGCCACTTAAGACCGTGGAATTAAAGTATTTCATGTGGAAAGTGGTCATGCTGTTGGCCTTAGCATCGGCTAGGCGTGTGTCAGAATTGGCGGCTTTGTCATGTAAAAGCCCCTATCTGATCTTCCATATGGACAGAGCAGAATTGCGGACTCGTCCACAGTTTCTGCCAAAGGTGGTGTCATCTTTTCATTTAAACCAACCTATTGTGGTGGCTGCGGCTACTCGTGACTTGGAGGACTCCTGGACGTAGTCCGGGCTTTGAAGATTTATGTCACCAGAACAGCTGGAGTCAGGAAGACGGACTCGCTGTTTATCCTGTATGCATCCAACAAGCTGGGTGCTCCTGCTTCAAAGCAAACTATTGATCGCTGGATCTGTAACACGATTCAGCAGGCTCATTCTGCGGCTGGATTGCCGCATCCAAAATCTGTGAAAGCCCATTCCACAAGGAAGGTGGGCTCTTCTTGGGCGGCTGCCCGAGGGGTCTCGGCCTTACAGCTTTGCCGAGCTGCTACTTAGTCGGGATCAAACACATTTGCAAAATTCTATAAGTTTGATACCCTGGCTGAGGAGGACCTTGTGTTTGCCCATTCGGTGCTGCAGAGTCATCCGCACTCTCCCGCCTGTTTGGGAGCTTTGTTATAATCCCCATGGTCCTTACGGAGTCCCCAGCTTCCACTAGGACGTTAGAGAAAATAAGAATTTGCTCACCGGTAATTCTATTTCTCGTAGTCCGTAGTGGATGCTGGGCGCCCGTCCCAAGTGCGGACTCTCTGCAATACGTGTATATAGTTGTTGCTTAATAAAGGGTTGTTGTTCATACTGTTAACTGTGTAAAAAGTTATCACTAGTTGTACGGTGTGGCTGGTATGAGTCTTACCCTGGATTCCAAAATCCTTTCCTTGTAATGTCGGCTCTTCCGGGCACAGTTTCCTTAACTGAGGTCTGGAGGAGGGACATAGATTGAGGAGCCAGTGCACACCAGATAGTACCTAATCTTTCTTTAGAGTGCCCAGTCTCCTGCGGAGCCAGTCTATTCCCCGTGGTCCTTACGGAGTCCCCAGCATCCACTACGGACTACGAGAAATAGAATTACCGGTTAGTAAATTCTTATTTTTTTGCTACATCAGATCGAGTGAATTGATTCAAGCTGAATAGCCATTATATATTATATATTTCTCAAAGACGCTCGGCAAATAGACACGGGTCTACATAAATTAATTTAACGAGCTTATAACAGAGGTTCTCAGTGTGCAGCATCTTATTTTAATCACATATTCTTCTTTTCACTTATCGATTTTAATCCTTGTATTTCGCTTGTTTTTAATATATGTATAATGCATTAAAAGTTATGTTTTATTAATGTTGAATATTGTGCACCACTTTAAGGCAATCTATTTTGCTTCTTCTCTTTCTTATTCTGATCTGGTTATAGTTGACGAACCAGTAATGCCTACAATCCTACAACCGTAGGGTGCTTTGGCAGTAACTAAACACTTAATTTATAAGAAGTTCAGTTAGTGGGAATTGTACAACACATTCACTTGTCTACTGACTTGGTAACAATGCCCTATGTCAGTGGTTCCCAAACTTTCTTGAATCACGGCGCCCTTAAGCATCAAATATAAAAAATATATATTTCTCTAATGTCCTAAGTGGATGCTGGGGACTCCGTAAGGACCATGGGGAATAGCGGCTCCGCAGGAGACTGGGCACATCTAAAGAAAGCTTTAGGACTATCTGGTGTGCACTGGCTCCTCCCCCTATGACCCTCCTCCAAGCCTCAGTTAGATCTCTGTGCCCGAACGAGAAGGGTGCACACTAGGGGCTCTCCTGAGCTTCTTAGTGAAAGTTTTAGATTAGGTTTTTTATTTTCAGTGAGACCTGCTGGCAACAGGCTCACTGCATCGAGGGACTAAGGGGAGAAGAAGCGAACTCACCTGCGTGCAGAGTGGATTGGGCTTCTTAGGCTACTGGACATTAGCTCCAGAGGGACGATCACAGGCCCAGCTTGGATGGGTCCCAGAGCCGCGCCGCCAGCCCCTTTACAGAGCCAGAAGGCAGAAGAGGTCCGGAAAATCGGCGGCAGAAGACGTCCTGTCTTCAACAAGGTAGCGCACAGCACTGCAGCTGTGCGCCATTGCTCTCAGCACACTTCACACTTCGGTCACTGAGGGTGCAGGGCGCTGGGGGGGGGGCGCCCTGAGACGCAATAAAAACACCTTGGATGGCAAAAAAAAATGCATCACATATAGCTCCTGGGCTATATGGATGCATTTAACCCCTGCCAGAATCCATAAAAAAGCAGGAGAAAAGTCCGCGAAAAAGGGGCGGAGCCTATCTCCTCAGCACACTGGCGCCATTTTCCCTCACAGCTCCGTTGGAGGGAAGCTCCCTGTCTCTCCCCTGCAGTCACTACACTACAGAAAGGGTTAAAAAAAAGAGGGGGGTACTAATTAGGCGCAGTATTAACTATACAGCAGCTATAAGGGGAAAAACACTTATATAAGGTTATCCCTGTGTATATATATATATATATATATATATATATATATATATATATATATATAGCGCTCTGGTGTGTGCTGGCAAACTCCCTCTGTCTCCCCAAAGGGCTAGTGGGGTCCTGTCCTCTATCAGAGCATTCCCTGTGTGTGTGCTGTATGTCAGTACTTTTGTGTCGACATGTATGAGGAGAAAAATGATGTGGAGACGGAGCAGATTGCCTGTAATAGTGATGTCACCCCCTAGGGGGTCGACACCTGAGTGGATGAACTGTTGGAAGGAATTACGTGACAGTGTCAGCTCTGTATAAAAGACAGTGGTTGACATGAGACAGCCGGCTACTCAGCTTGTGCCTGTCCAGACGTCTCATAGGCCGTCAGGGGCTCTAAAGCGCCCGTTACCTCAGATGGCAGATATAGACGCCGACACGGATACTGACTCCAGTGTCGACGGTGAAGAGACGAATGTGACTTCCAGTAGGGCCACACGTTACATGATTGAGGCAATGAAAAATGTTTTACACATTTCTGATAATACGAGTACCACCAAAAAAGGGGTATTATGTTCGGTGAGGAAAAACTACCTGTAGTTTTCCTGAATCTGAGAAATTAAATGAGGTGTGTGATGATGCGTGGGTTTCCCCCGATAACAACGGATAATTTCTAAAATGTTATTGCCATTATATCCTTTCCCGCCAGAGGTTAGGGTGCGTTGGGAAACACCCCCTAGGGGGGATAAAGCGCTCACACGCTTGTAAGGGCTCTACCTTCGCCTGAGATGGCCGCCCTTAAGGATCCTGCTGATAGAAAGCAGGAGGGTATCCTAAAAGGTATTTACACACATACTGGTGTTATACTGCGACCAGCAATCGCCTCAGCCTGGATGTGCAGTGCTGGGTTGGCGTGGTCGGATTCCCTGACTGAAAATATTGATACCCTAGATAGGGACAGTATATTTTTGCCTATAGAGCATTTAAAATATGCATTTTTATATATGCGTGATGCACAGCGGAATATTTGCCGACTGGCATCAAGTCTAAGCGCGTGGTCCATTTCTACCAGTAGAGGGTTATGGACACGTCAGTGGTCAGGTGATGCGTATTCCAAACGGCATTTGGAAGTATTGCTTTATTAAGGGAGGAGTTATTTGGGGTCGGTCTTTTAGACCTGGTGGCCACGGCAACAGCTGGGAATTCCACGTTTGTACCCCAGGTCGCCTCTCAACATGAGAAGACGCCGTATTATCAGGCGCAGTCTTTTCGTGGACAAGCGGGCAAAAGGTTCCTCATTTCTGCCCCGTGACAGAGGGAGAGGAAAAAGACTGCAGAAATCAGCCAGTTCCCAGGAACAGAAACCCTCTCCTGCCTCTGCCAAGCCCTCAGTATACGCTGGGGCTTTACAAGCAGAATCGGGCACGGTGGGGGGCCCGTCTCAATGAATTTCAGCGCGCAGTGGGCTCACTCGCAAGTAGACCCCTGGATCCTTCAGGTGATATCTCAGGGGTACAAATTAGAATTCGAGACGTCTCCCCCTCGCCGTTTCCTAAAGTCGGCTTTACCGATGTCTCCTTCTGACAGGGAGACAGTTTTGGAAGCCATTCACAAGCTGTATTCCCAGCAGGTGATGATCAAGATACCCCTCCTGCAACAGGGAACGGGGTATTATTCCACACTGTTGTGGTACCGAAGCCGGACGGCTCGGTGAGACCGATTCTAAATCTAAAATCTTTGAACACTTACGTACAGAGGTTCAAATTCAAGATTGAGTCACTCAGAGCAGTGATTGCGAACCTGGAAGAAGGGGACTACATGATGTCTCGGGACATCAAGGATGCTTACCTTCATGTCAAAATTTACCCTTCTCACCAAGGGTACCTCAGGTTTATGGTACAGAACTGTCACTATCAGTTCAGACGCTGCCGTATGGATGGTACACGGCACCCCGGGTCTTTACCAAGGTAATGGCCGAAATGATGATATTCCTTCGAAGGAAGTGAATTTTAGTTATCCCTTCCTTGGACAATTCCCTGATAAGGGTAAGATCCAGGGAACAGTTGGAGGTCGGTGTAGCACTATCTCAGGTAGTGTTGCGGCAGCACGATTGGATTCTCAATATTCCAAAATCGCACCTGGTTCCGACGACGTGTCTTCTGTTCCTAGGGATGATCCTGGACACAGTCCAGAAAAAGGTGTTTCTCCCGGAGGAGAAAGCCAGGGAGTTATCCGAGCTAGTCAGGAACCTCCTAAAACCGAGCCAAGTCTCAGTGCATCAATGCACAAGGGTTCTGGGTAAAATGGTGGCTTCCTACGAAGCAATCCCATTCGGCAGATTCCACGCAAGAACTTTCCAGTGGGACCTGCTGGACAAATGGTCCGGATCGCATCTTCAGATGCATCAGCGGATAACCCTGTCACCAAGGACAAGGGTGTCCCTCCTGTGGTGGTTGCAGAGTGCTCATCTTCTAGAGGGCCGCAGATTCGGCATTCAGGACTGGGTCCTGGTGACCACGGATGCCAGCCTGCGAGGCTGGGGAGCAGTCACACAGGGAAGGAATATCCAGGGCTTATGGTCAAGCCTGGAGACATCACTTCACATAAATATCCTGAAGCTAAGGGACATTTACAATGCTCTAAGCTTAGCAAGACCTCTGCTTCAAGGTCAGCCGGTGTTGATCCAGTCGGACAACATCACGGCAGTCACCCACGTAAACAGACAGGGTGGCACAAGAAGCAGGAGGGCAATGGCAGAAGCTGCAAGGATTCTTCGCTGGGCGGAAAATCATGTGATAGCACTGTCAGCAGTATTCATTCCGGGAGTGGACAACTGGGAAGCAGACTTCCTCAGCACGACCTCCACCCGGGAGAGTGGGGACTTCACCCAGAAGTCTTCCACATGATTAAAAACTCGACAGGTATTGCGCCAGGTCCAGGGACCCTCAGGCAATAAGCTGTAGACGCTCTGGTATGTGTTCCCTCCTCTGCCTCTCATACCCAAGGTACTGAGATTGATAAGATGGAGAGGAGTAAGCACTATATTCGTGGTTCCGGATTGGCCAAGAAGGACTTCAAGAGATGCTCACGGAGGATCCGTGGCCTCTACCTCTAAGAAGGGACCTGCTCCAGCAAGGACCCTGTCTGTTCCAAGACTTACCGCGGCTGCGTTTGACGGCATGGCGGTTGAACGCCGGATCCTGAAGGAAAAAAGGCATTCCGGATGAAGTCATCCCTATCCTGATCAAAGCCAGGAAGGATGTAACCGCAAAAACATTATCACCGCAATTGGCGAAAATATGTTGCGTGGTGCGAGGCCAGTAAGGCCCGACGGAGGAAATTAAACTGGGTCGATTCCTACATTTCCTGCAAACAGGAGTGTCTATGGGCCTGACATTGGGGTCCATTAAGGTTCAAATTTCGGCCCTGTCAATTTTCTTCCAAAAAGAACTAGCTTCAGTTCCTGAAGTTCAGACGTTTGTAAAAGGGGTACTGCATATACAGCCTCCTTTTGTGCCTCCAGTGGCACTTTGGGATCTCAATGTAGTTTTGGGTTCCAAAAGTCACATTGGTTTGAACCACTTAAATCTGTGGAGTTAAAATATCTCACATGGAAAGTGGTCATGCTGTTGGCCCTGGCCTGGGCCAGGCACGTGTCAGAATTGGCGGCTTTATCCTGAAAAAGCCCTTATCTGATTTTCCATTCGGACAGGGCGGAATTGAGGACTCGTCCTCAGTTTCTCCCCAAGGTGGTTTCAGCGTTTCACCTGAACCAACCTATTGGTGGTGCCTGCGGCTACTAGGGACTTGGAGGACTCCAAGTTGCTAGACGTTGTCAGTGCCCTGAAAATATGTTTCCAGGACGGCTGGAGTCAGGAAATCTGACTCGCTGTTTATCCTGTGTGCACCCAACAAGCTGGGTGCTCCTGCTTCTAAGCAGACTATTGCTCGTTGGATTTGTAGTACAATTCAGCTTGCACATTCTGTGGCAGGCCTGCCACAGCCAAAAATCTGTAAATGCCCACTCCACAAGGAAGGTGGGCTCATCTTGGGCGGTTGCCCGAGGGGTCTCGGCTTTACAACTTTGCCGAGCAGCTACTTGGTCAGGAGCAAATACGTTTGTAAAATTCTACAAAATTGATATCCTGGCTGAGGAGGACCTGGAGTTCTCTCATTTGGTGCTGCAGAGTCATCCGCACTCTCCCGCCCGTTTGGGAGCTTTGGTATAATCCCCATGGTCCTTACGGAGTCCCCAGCATCCACTTAGGACGTTAGAGAAAATAAGAATTTACTTACCGATAATTCTATTTCTCATAGTCCGTAGTGGATGCTGGGCGCCCATCCCAAGTGCGGATTGTCTGCAATACTTGTACATAGTTATTGTTACAAAAATCGGGTTATTATTGTTGAGCCATCTTTCAGAGGCTCCTCTGTTATCATGCTGTTAACTGGGTTCAGATCACAGGTTATACGGTGTGATTGGTGTGGCTGGTATGAGTCTTACCCGGGATTCAAAATCCTTCCTTATTGTGTACGCTCGTCCGGGCACAGTATCCTAACTGAGGCTTGGAGGAGGGTCATAGGGGGAGGAGCCAGTGCACACCAGATAGTCCTAAAGCTTTCTTTAGATGTGCCCAGTCTCTTGCGGAGCCGCTATTCCCCATGGTCCTTACGGAGTCCCCAGCATCCACTACGGACTATGAGAAATAGAATTATCGGTAAGTAAATTCTTATTATTATTTTTTTTAACTGCACCTCCAGACCAAAGTTTTTTTTATTGGGACATTTATAAAAACATTAAGTAAATTGTGTTTATATGTCATTATGTTGTGAGGGACAAGATTCGTTTCGGTTTGTCATATTTTATGACTGACAGAAACCAGCACTGGTTTTGCCTATTACATTGGGATGTGTTGCATGTAATAAAAGGTCACAACCATGCTCTAGTCTCCTTCCTTGAATTCATTGTGATTTGAAAGCCTTTGGTTTGTGTTCTTGTGCAGGTTTCCCCGTCCTATAACTGTGGAGCCTATGGAACAGCTTGATGATGAAGAAGGCTTACCAGAGAAGCTTGTTGCCAAGTCCCAGTCCTACCATAAGTATGTAATTCCCTAGTTGATATTTCATTTCCAATGTGACTGTAAATATTTTAGTGCTTTGTGACTTGAAAGATCAAGCCGAATGTGTATACTATTTTTTAAATTTTCTTCACTCAAACTCTGGCATCGTATATTGCTTAATGTACAATATCTAAATCTGTGAGCTTGACAAAGTAGCTGAGTTACTTGTAGTTGCAGATATCTAATCATTTTTGGGTCTTTATAGACAAAAAGGAGAATGGATGGTGGGGATGAACTACTTTGAGGTCTTGTGAATAAGAGGGTGTTACTAATTGTCTAATCACGTTTGGTTAAAGGGAGCGAGAGCAGTCTCCTCGCTTTGCTCAGCCTGGAAGCTTTGAGTATGAATATGCTATGCGCTGGAAAGCTCTGATTGATATGGAGAAACAGCAGCAAGAACAAGTTGACCGGAACATTAAAGAAGCCCAAGAGAAGATGGAAATCGAGATGGAGGCTGCAAGACATGAGCATCAAGTTATGCTTATGCGGCAAGGTGAGCTTGTCTGTTAATCTGTCTCTAAAAGGTAAATTGTTCTCTAATATATTACATAACACTGAGATTTCAAACATGGGAAGGTCTATCTAGTTTGACACAGACTCTGCCACTAGAGAAGCAAGCAGGCACCGGTTTTCACTATTTACCCCTGTGAAGGGATTTGGGGCCCCCCTGCAGTACTCACAGGTTGTGGCCCACCATATTTAAGACCGTTAGGATTTAGATGTAGTATGTTCTGTAGTAAAAGTAACAGACCGCTGAAGAAATTAAAACATCTGAAACCTATGCCAAGACCAATCCACAATTGAATACTTTATTAAATGTTGACGTTTAAAGTGACTTGGACAAGTCGGCAGAATAAAGCCTAAAATAGTACCATACCCGTGCCTAAATGACACGCCCGGATGGATGGAAAATAACACGTGATACGCAAAAGAAAACATGGCTAAAGCAGATTGCACAAGACCATCAGCCATTGTACTTCCATACCAAGCAAGCTACCTTAACGGCTCATTGCCTTTTTGCTGTCTGTGTCTGCAAGCTTACCCTGCTGGTGCTAATGACAAATAAGTCCTAAGTTGAATGTAGTATATTGAGTACAGACTAGCAAATATGTATGTTGGACAACGGCAGAGATGGAACATAACAATGCACGAAGCTCCAGAGTAGTATGGGTCAGTAAGCTGAACTTAAAGGAGCTGGCAGTCTCGGCAACATGTGGAGTGGACCAGAACCTGTTGAGAATATAAGCATGCCTTTGCAGGTTTGAGATGTGAGTCACCTGACGAGCAGCAGGACTGGTGATGAAAAAATGTCAAATTACTACAGCACTAGGTAGCAGAAGGAGAAAATAAACACAGGGAGCAAAGGTTCAGTTTCCACAAGGGGTATATGAGGATTTGAAGCGTTAAATACACAGTCTGTCGGGAGAAGCCTCACTTGACTGGAGCTCACACTAAAGTGAAGTAACACAGCTATTCCAACATGGCCATCTACGCTACACACTGGAGCTGCAGCAGTTGGCCCCACAGGCTAACACTTAAACCCACTAGACACTTACAGCCGATCACACTGTCCGGTGTGGGACATACTGTAGTACTTATTTTCATTTCTGTAACTTATGAAAAACTAGAAATACTGTAATAATTATATAAGAGCCTAGTTAAATTTATTGTTTAAAATTAGTGGATGCTATTATGTTCTTTATGACCAAACTGTGAATATCTTTAACTTTATTTTAGTGCATTTTATTGACTATTTGCTTTAAAACGAGACCTTAATGACCGCAATATATACTGAAGGCAGCTTAGCTTTTTTTTCTCTGAAAGCTCTAGGTTCAGTACTGAAATGTGAAGCTATGCTAATAAATACTGTTCAACAGTCCTACATTTAACACAGAATTTCTCTGACGTCCTAGTGGATGCTGGGAACTCCGTAAGGACCATGGGGAATAGCGGCTCCGCAGGAGACTGGGCACAAAAGTAAAAGCTTTATGACTAGCTGGTGTGCACTGGCTCCTCCCCCTATGACCCTCCTCCAAGCCTCAGTTAGATTTTTGTGCCCGGCCGAGAAGGGTGCATGCTAGGTAGCTCTCCTGAGCTGCTTAGAGTAAAAGTTTAAATAGGTTTTTTTATTTTCAGTGAGACCTGCTGGCAACAGGCTCACTGCATCGTGGGACTAAGGGGAGAAGAAGCGAACTCACCTGCATGCAGAGTGGATTGGGCTTCTTGGCTACTGGACATTAGCTCCAGAGGGACGATCACAGGCTCAGCTTTGATGGGTCCCGGAGCCGCGCCGCCGGCCCCCTTACAGAGCCAGAAGAGCGAAGAGGTCCGGAAAAATCGGCGGCAGAAGACGTTCCTGTCTTCAATAAGGTAGCGCACAGCACTGCAGCTGTGCGCCATTGCTCTCAGCACACTTCACACTCCGGTCACTGAGGGTGCAGGGCGCTGGGGGGGAGCGCCCTGAGACGCAATAAAACACGTTTTAAACCTTATATGGCTAAAGAAATGCATCACATATAGCTCCTGGGCTATATGGATGCATTTAACCCCTGCCAGTTTTCCTAAAAAAAAAAAAAAAAAGCGGGAGAAAAGGCTGCCGAAAAGGGGGCGGAGCCTATCTCCTCAGCACACAAGCGCCATTTTCCCTCACAGCTCCGCTGGAGGGACGGCTCCCTGACTCTCCCCTGCAGTCCTGCTACAGAATCAGGGTAAAACAAGAGAGGGGGGGCACTAATTGGCAGATAATACAAATACAGCAGCTATAGAAGGGAGAAACACTTATATAAGGTTATCCCTGTATGTATGTATGTATGTATGTATATATATATGTATGTATATATATATATATATATATATATATATATATATATATATATATATATATATATATATATATATATATATATATATATATATATATATATATATATATATATATAGCGCTCTGGTGTGTGCTGGCAAACTCTCCCTCTGTCTCCCCAAAGGGCTAGTGGGGTCCTGTCCTCTATCAGAGCATTCCCTGTGTGTGTGCGGTGTGTCGGTACGATTGTGTCGACATGTATGAGGAGGAAAATGATGTGGAGGCGGAGCAATTGCCTGTAATAGTGATGTCACCCCCTAGGGAGTCGACACCTGACTGGATGGTCGTATGGAAGGAATTACGTGACAGTGTCAGCACTTTGCAAAAAAACTGTTGACGACATGAGACAGCCGGCAAATCAGTTAGTGCCTGTCCAGGCGTCTCAAACACCGTCGGGGGCTCTAAAGCGCCCGTTACCTCAGATGGTCGACACAGACCCAGACACGGATACTGACTCCAGCGTCGACGGTGACGAGACAAACGTAATGTCCAGTAGGGCCACACGTTACATGATCACGGCAATGAAGGAGGCTTTAAACATTTCTGATACTACAAGTACCACAAAAAGGGGTATTATGTGGGGTGTGAAAAAACTACCCATAGTTTTTCCTGAATCAGATGAATTAAATGAGGTGTGTGACAAAGCGTGGGTTTCCCCCGATAAAAAACTGCTGATTTCTAATAAATTATTGGCATTATACCCTTTCCCGCCAGAGGTTAGGGCGCGTTGGGAAACACCCCCTAGGGTAGATAAGGCGCTCACACGCTTATCAAAACAAGTGGCGTTGCCGTCTCCTGATACGGCCGCCCTCAAGGAACCAGCTGATAGAAAGCTGGAAAATATCCTAAAGGGTATATACACACATACTGGTGTTATACTACGACCAGCAATCGCCTCAGCCTGGATGTGCAGCGCTGGAGTGGCTTGGTCGGATTCCCTGACTGAAAATATTGATACCCTGGATAGGGACAGTATATTATTGACTATAGAGCATTTAAAGGATGCATTACTATATATGCGAGATGCACAGAGGGATATTTGCACCCTGGCATCAAGAGTAAGTGCGCTGTCCATTTCTGCCAGAAGAAGTTTATGGACACGACAGTGGTCAGGTGATGCGGATTCCAAACGGCATATGGAAGTTTTGCCGTATAAAGGGGAGGAGTTATTTGGGGTCGGTCTATCGGACCTGGTGGCGACGGCTGGGAAATCCACCTTTTTTACCCCAGGTTACCTCTCAGCAGAAAGACACCGTCTTTTCAAACTCAGTCCTTTCGTCCCCATAAGGGCAAGCGGGCAAAAGGCCACTCATTTCTGCCCTGGGGCAGAGGAAGGGGAAAAAGACTGCAGCAGGCAGCCTCTTCCCAGGATCAGAAGCCCTCCCCCGCTTCTGCCAAGTCTTCAGCATGACGCTGGGGCTTTATAAGCGGACTCAGGCACGGTGGGGGCCCGTCTCAAAAATTTCAACGCGCAGTGGGCTCACTCGCAAGTGGACCCCTGGATCCTGCAGGTAGTATCACAGGGGTACAAATTGGAATTCGAGACGTCTCCCCCTCGCCGGTTCCTGAAGTCTGCTCTACCAACGTCTCCCTCCGACAGGGAGGCAGTACTGGAAGCTATTCACAAGCTGTATTCCCAGCAGGTGATAATCAAGGTACCCCTCCTACAACAGGGAAAGGGGTATTACTCCACGCTGTTTGTGGTACCGAAGCCGGACGGCTCGGTGAGACCGATTTTAAATCTGAAATCATTGAACACTTACATAAAAAGGTTCAAATTCAAGATGGAGTCACTCAGAGCAGTGATAGCGAACCTGGAAGAAGGGGACTATATGGTGTCTCTGGACATCAAAGATGCTTATCTCCATGTCCCAATCTACCCTTCTCACCAAGGGTACCTCAGGTTTGTGGTACAAAACTGTCTTTATCAGTTTCAGACGCTGCCGTTTGGATTGTCCACGGCACCACGGGTCTTTACCAAGGTAATGGCCGAAATGATGATTCTTCTTCGAAGAAAAGGCGTCTTAATTATCCCTTACTTGGACGATCTCCTGATAAGGGCAAGGTCCAGGGAACAGTTAGAGGTCGGAGTAGCACTATCTCAGGTAGTGCTACGTCAGCACGGGTGGATTCTAAATATTCCAAAATCGCAGCTGATTCCAACAACACGTCTACTGTTCCTAGGGATGATTCTGGACACAGTCCAGAAAAAGGTGTTTCTCCCGGAGGAGAAGGCCAGGGAGTTATCCGAGCTAGTCAGGAACCTCCTGAAACCAGGACAAGTGTCAGTGCATCCATGCACAAGGGTCCTGGGAAAGATGGTGGCTTCTTACGAAGCGATTCCATTCGGAAGATTCCATGCAAGAACTTTTCAGTGGGATCTGCTGGACAAATGGTCCGGATCGCATCTTCAGATGCATCAGCGGATAACCCTATCTCCAAGGACAAGGGGGTGTCTCCTGTGGTGGTTGCAGAGTGCTCATCTTCTAGAGGGCTGCAGATTCGGCATTCAGGACTGGATTCTGGTGACCACGGATGCCAGCCTGAGAGGCTGGGGAGCAGTCACACAGGGAAGAAATTTCCAGGGCTTGTGGTCAAGCATGGAAACGTCTCTTCACAGAAATATCCTGGAACTAAGGGCAATTTACAATGCCCTAAGTCAAGCAAGGCCTCTGCTTCAGGGTCAGTCGGTATTGATCCAATCGGACAACATCACGGCAGTCGCCCACGTAAACAGACAGGGCGGCACAAGAAGCAGGAGGGCAATGGCAGAAGCTGCAAGAATTCTTCGCTGGGCGGAAAATTGTGACAGCACTGTCAGCGGTGTTCATTCCGGGAGTGGACAACTGGGAAGCAGACTTCCTCAGCAGACACGACCTCCACCCGGGGGAGTGGGGACTTCACCCAGAAGTCTTCCACGTGATTGTAAACCGTTGGGAAAAACCAAAGGTGGAAATGATGGCGTCTCGTCTCAACAAGAAACTAGACAGATATTGCGCCAGGTCAAGGGACCCTCAGGCGATAGCGGTGGACGCTCTGGTAACACCGTGGGTGTACCAGTCAGTGTATGTGTTCCCTCCTCTGCCTCTCATACCCAAAGTATTGAGAATCATAAGAAGGAGAGGAGTAAGAACTATACTCGTGGCTCCGGATTGGCCAAGGAGGACTTGGTACCCGGACTTCAAGAGATGCTCACGGAGGACCCGTGGCCTCTACCTCTAAGAAAGGACCTGCTCCAGCAGGGACCTTGTCTGTTCCAAGACTTACCGCGGCTGCGTTTGACGGCATGGAGGTTGAACGCCGGATCCTGAAGGAAAAAGGCATTCCAGATGAAGTCATCCCTACCCTGATCAAGGCCAGGAAGGATGTAACCGCGAAACATTATCACCGCATTTGGCGAAAATATGTTGCGTGGTGTGAGGCCAAGAAGGCCCCTACAGAGGAATTTCAACTGGGTCGTTTCCTGCATTTCCTGCAAACAGGACGATCTATGGGCCTAAAATTAGGGTCCATTAAGGTTCAAATTTCGGCCCTGTCAATATTCTTCCAAAAAGAAATGGCTTCAGTGCCTGAAGTTCAGACGTTTGTCAAAGGGGTACTGCAGAATTGGCGGCTTTATCATATAAAAGCCCTTACCTAATTTTTCATTCAGACAGGGCAGAACTGAGGACTCGCCCTCAATTTCTCCCTAAGGTGGTTTCAGCGTTTCACATGAACCAGCCTATTGTGGTGCCTGCGGCTACTAGGGACTTGGAGGACTCCAAGTTGCTGGACATAGTCAGGGCCCTGAAAATATGTTTCCAGGACGGCTGGAGTCAGAAAATCTGACTCGCTGTTTATCCTGTATGCACCCAACAAGCTGGGTGCTCCTGCTTCTAAGCAGACGATTACTCGTTGGATTTGTAGTACGATTCAGCTTGCACATTCTGTGGCAGGCCTGCCACAGCCAAAATCTGTAAAAGCCCATTCCACAAGGAAGGTGGGCTCATCTTGGGCGGCTGCCCGAGGGGTCTCGGCTTTACAACTTTGCCGAGCAGCTACTTGGTCAGGGGCAAACACGTTTGCTAAATTTTACAAATTCGATACCCTGGCTGAGGAGGACCTGGAGTTCTCTCATTCGGTGCTGCAGAGTCATCCGCACTCTCCCGCCCGTTTGGGAGCTTTGGTATAATCCCCATGGTCCTTACGGAGTTCCCAGCATCCACTAGGACGTCAGAGAAAATAAGAATTTACTTACCGATAATTCTATTTCTCATAGTCCGTAGTGGATGCTGGGCGCCCATCCCAAGTGCGGATTGTCTGCAATACTTGTATATAGTTATTGTTACAAAAATCGGGTTGTTTATTGTTGTGAGCCATCTTTTCAGAGGCTCCTACGTTTATCATACTGTTAACTGGGTTCAGATCACAAGTTGTACGGTGTGATTGGTGTGGCTGGTATGAGTCTTACCCGGGATTCAAGATCCTTCCTTATTATGTACGCTCGTCCGGGCACAGTATCCTAACTGAGGCTTGGAGGAGGGTCATAGGGGGAGGAGCCAGTGCACACCAGCTAGTCAAAGCTTTTACTTTTGTGCCCAGTCTCCTGCGGAGCCGCTATTCCCCATGGTCCTTACAGAGTTCCCAGCATCCACTACGGACTATGAGAAATAGAATTATCGGTAAGTAAATTCTTATTTTTTTATGCTTCCATTAACGCCTTTTCTCTGAGTTTGTTGGACACTGTACTGTGGGGTTATAGATAACGTCAGACTGTTTAAGCGCCTCTATCTTGGAAAGAAGAGGCAACAATTCACAAAGAATTATGGCTTCAACTGCCTCTGCGTTAACTTGGCGACCGTTCTGCAATCAGGAGTTGGTGCTATGATTCTCCCCTCAGTCTATGTAACTCAACATGTTGGTGAGGCTTGCGCTATTAAATGCCCCTTTTATTGAGCTATCCCCATCTTTTGAGCACTCTAGGAAATATTGCTACCTGAATAAACTGTTCAATCCAGGTTTTACAGGACTGAAAAGTCTGACAAAGGAAGGTCCATGGTCTTGTATCAGTATTGCTCCTTTTTATGGTTCAAACTGCCAAGACTGCCAATCACCATCTTAGGACCCCATCACCGTTTGCTTGAAGATATGCAACTGAAAGCACAGCTCTCTGGTGTGCCAGACTACCTGCTAAAAATAGTCTGATTGAACCACACATTTGAGAACTCTATCTGTGATCTAACCAGTTAAGAACATTGAGATATGCATCCTTTATTTTCATGGAGATCATGAGCTAGACATGCTCCATACTGTTGATGGATCTTAAAGGACTCTTCTTGAATATGTTCAATATGGCATAGTGGTTAAGTTATGAGATCCACTGGTTAACTTAAGGTGGACATACACGCTGGAATTATCTGGAATTTCTGCCAGATATCAACCCATCTGCTAGATAACGAATAAGATTCCGATTGAGATCGGATAAAACTAATGGTTTGAAGCTATTAGAATAGACCCGAAGAAGGCAGACTAAAGCATGCTTGGAGATCCGCAAAAGGAGGATGGGGCAGATATACCTTTTAACATGAATAAATCGCTCTATACCGCGATTGCCATTGTTATTTGAGCGTCCATGCCAGTACTCAATTTGAAGGAAGGTGAACATCTCTGTAATTTATAGCTCCATCCTGACTCCAGTTCACCCTCGGCGTGATCTAGCGTGGAAATCTGACCTCACTAGACCCTTAGATGATCAGTGGAAATAAAGTAGACTACGTACAGCTAAAGCTTCTATTAGCGTTGCAATTCGAGAAACATGTTACAAAGTTTTCTCTTATGTCCTAGTGGATACTGGGGTCTTGTACTTCAGTACCATGGGGGTATAGATCGGGTCCACTGGAGCCTGGCACTTTAAAACCTTTAGTGTGTGCTGGCTCCTCCCCTCTATGCCCCTCCTACCAGACTTAGTGTAGAAAAATGTGCCTAGGAGGATGTCTCTGGAGCTCCAGAGTTCCGTTTTATTTTTTTATTTTAGTTTATTTTCAGGTACAGATTGAGTATCCCTTATCCAAAATTGCACATTTTTGGTTCCCCTACTGATTAAAATGTTTTCTTTAAATCCATAAATAAAAAAAAATAAATAAAAAAAATCTATATATCTATAATATATTACACACACACACACACACACACACACACACACACACACACACACACACACACACACACACACACACACTATATATGTCATTATCTCAGGAAGGGGCCCAAAAATGTGGGATTTTTAATTTGGGATAAGGGATACTCAACCTGTATCTCTGGTTGGCAACCAGGCTACCTCCTTCCTGAGACTTGGAAGGGGGGATCGAACCAACCTGCTGAGCGTTAGTGGTTCGTAATCCCAGCTGACAGGACAGTGAGGTACTGATCACACATCATTAGTATGTGTGCCCAGACCAGCAGCTAGCCGCCACCCTCTAACAGATGCCGGAGTTGTGCGGTGAGTGTTGCATCGGGGTCCCTGGTGCAGTTTTGGCGGCACGTCTCGCGGGGGCCACGGGCCCAGAGATTTGGTGCTATTTTGTTAAAATTAAAAGCGCTGACAGGTCTGGGCAGTATATTACTCTCTTCAGAACCGGGACAGGTGCTGGGTTGTGAGCTGGCAGAACTCCCTCTGTGTTTCTCTAACGGGCTTTGTTGTGGGTCTGTCTCCTATAGCCCCAGTGTGGGTGTTGGTACGTGTGTGTCGACAGGTCTGAGGCTGAGTGCTCTTCCCAGGAGGAGGCTGCAGTGGGGACAGAAAAGACTGTGGGAGTGACCGTGTTGGCACCGCTGACGGCTGATTGGGTAAATATGTTGAGTGTTTTGAATGCAAATGTGGCACGGTTGACTAAGAGATTAGATAAATCTGAGTCTAAGCACCAGACATGGAGGATGCATTGTCACAAGCTCAGACCCCTTCGGGGGCACAGAATCGTGCATTTACCCAGATAGCAGATACAGATACCGACATGGACTCTGATTCCAGTGTCGACTATAGTGATGCCAGATTAAATCCTAAACTGGCTAAGAGCATTCAGTACATGATTGTGGCGATAAAAGATGTATTGCATATCACAGAGGATCCTGCTGTTCCTGATACAAGGGACTGTATGTTTAAAGGAAAGAAGCCTGAGGTAACATTTCATCCCTCATGAACTGAACGCTCTTTTTGAAAAGGCTTGGGAAAATCCTGATAAGGTACAGGTTCCCAAAAGAATCTCTCTGGCATATCCGTTTCCCTCTGGGGACAAGGAAAAGTGGGCGTCAACCCCCATGGTGGACAAAGCTCTATCGCGTCTGTCCAAAAAGGTGGCGCTTCAGTCTCCTGACACGGCAGCCTTAAAGGATCCTGCGGATCGTAAGCAGGAAAATACACTAAAATCCATTTATGCCACTACAGGTTCGCTACTCAGGCCGGCCGTGGCTTCGGCATGGGTGAGTAGTGCTTTTCAAAAGTGGGCAGATAACTTGTCATCTGAGGTAGATACCCTGGACAGCGATAGCGTGCTTTTGACTCTGGGTCATATCAGGGACGCTGCAGCTTATTTAAAAGAAGCTGCAAGGGATATTGGCCTTTTGGGACCAAGAGCCAATGCCATGGCAGCCTCGGCTAGGAGGGCATTGTGGATTCATCAATGGAATGCTGATGCTGACTCTAAGAAGACTATGGAGTCTCTACCGTTTAACGGTAGTGTCTTGTTTGGTGACGGCCTCACTGACCTGGTATCTATGGCTACCGCGGGTAAGTCATAATTTTTACCTTATGTTCCTGCACAACAAAAGAAAACGCCCCACTATCAGATGCAGTCCTTTCGGCCCAATAAATACAAAAAGACGAGGGTCCTCCTTCCTTACTGCGAGAGGAAAGGGAAAAAGGCCACAACCTCCATTTGTGCCTCCTGTGGCACCGTGGGATCTTAATGTGGTTTTGCAGTTCCTGCAATCTCATCGGTTTGAACCTTTTACGTAAGGTTGAATTAAAATTCCTTACTTGGAAAGTAGTCATGTTGCTGGCCTTTGCATCCGCAAGGCGGGTATTTGAGTTGGCGGCTTTGTCTCACAAAAGCCCCTTTTCAGTCTTCCATGCTGATAGAGCAGAGTTGAGAACTCGTCAGCAATTTCTGCCAAAAGTGGTTTCATCGTTTCACGTAAACCAGCCTATTGTGGTGCCAGTGGCTACTGACGCCTTGGCGGAATCGAAGTCTCTCGATGTGGTCAGAGCTTTGAAAATCGCCAGAACGGCGCAGATTAGGAAAACAGAGGCTGTGTTTGTCCTGTGGGCTCCCAACAAGATTGGGGCTCCTGCTTCCAAGCAGACTATTGCACGTTGGATCTGTAATACGATTCAGCAGGCTCGTTCTACGGCAGGATTGCCGTTACCAAAATCGGTGAAAGCCCATCCTACCAGAAAGGTGGGCTCTTCTTGGGCGGCTGCCCAAGGAGTCTCGGCATTACAGCTTTGCCGAGCTGCTACTTGGTCGGGTTCAAACACCGTTGCAAAGTTTTATAAGTTTGATACCCTGGCTGAGGAGGATCTCTTGTTTGGTCAATCTGTGCTGCAGAGTCATCTGCGCACTCTTGCCCGATCTAGAGCTTTGGTATAAATCCCATGGTTCTTGAAGCATCCCCAGCATCTAGGACGTATGAGAAAATAGGATTTTAATACCTACCGGTAAATCCTTTTCTCAGTCCGTAGAGGATGCTGGGTGCCCGTCCCAGTGCGGGCTGTATCTGCAGTTTGGTTATGGTTACACTCATGTTGAGTTAAGTACAGTCACTCTGTGGCTGATGTTGGTCATGCCGTTGCATGCGTTTGTTGAATGCCATGTTGTACAGCGTGTTTGAGGTGTGAGCTGGATGTATCTCACCTTTTAGTTTTAAATAAATCAATTAATCCTTCTCCTCGAAATGTCAGTCTCCCTGAGCACAATTCCTATGTCTGGAGGAGGGGCATAGAGGGAGGAGCCAGTTCACACCCATTCAAAGTCTTATAGTGTGCCCATGTCTACTGCGGATCCCGTCTATAACCCATGGTTCTTGAAGCAACCCCAGCATTATCTATGGACTACGAGAAAAGGATTTACCGGTAGGTATTAATATCCTATTTTCCCTCCCAGCTGAGGATAGGAAGGTATGGGAACCAGCCCCCTTATCTGCGGATTGAATCCCTGCGGACAGTGGTGTCCGGTCTGGAGGAGTTGGCATTCTTAGTATCCCTGGATGATGTAAAGGATGCTTGCCTACACATTCCCATGTGGCCCCCTCCATCAGGCTTACCTCGGGTTTTCCATTTTGGGACGACCGCTTCCAGTTTCAGGCCTTGCTCTTTGGTGAAAACCCCCGGAGCTGTGGACAGGCCAAAGTCATGACGGAGATGATGCTGCTACTGCACAGGATGGGAGTCAACATCGTCCCCTACTTGGACGATCTCCTGATAAAGGCTATGTCCAGTGAGCGTTTATTGCACAGCATCGATCTGACTACCCGCCTGCTTACGGATCATGGGTGGATTCTAAACTTCCAGAATTCTCACCTGGAACTGACCCAACGTCTCCAATTCCTGGGAATGATACTGGATACAGTATCTCAAAAGGTATTTCTCCCGTTGGACAAGGCCTTGGCCATCCAGGCTTTGGTTCGCTCAGTGCTCCGTCCTTGCAAGGTGTCCATACATCTTTGCATACGTTTGCTGGGCAAGATGGTTGCTGCTTACGAGGCAATCAAATACGGCATATTTCATGCCCGGCCTTTTCAGCTGGATCTGCTGGACAAATGGTCAGGGTCTCACCTTCACATGCCTCAGGAAGTGACCTTATCTCCGAAAGCTTGAATTTCTCTGTTATGGTGGCTACAAGTTCCTCACCTTGTAAAAGGCAAGAATTTCATTGTCCACTCGTGGATTCTATTGACAACGGATGCCAGCCTCCGGGGTTGGGGGGTAGTGACCCAAGGGGCCCAGTTTCAGGGGATATGATCGGTTCAGAAATCTACTCTACCGATAAACATCCTGGAACTGAGGGCAATTTACAATGCCCTTCTGTAAGGTTCCCATCTCCTGAGTGATCGAGCGATTCAGGTTTAATCGGACAATGCCACGGCGGTGGCGTATATAAACCGACAAGGGAGAACAAGTGGCAGAGCAGCGATGCACGAGGTGTCAAAATCCTCCTCTGGGCAGAGGCCAACGCAAGGGCCATCTCAGCCATATTCATTCTAGGAGTGGACAGCTGGGAAGCGGACTTCCTCAGCCGACACGACCTCCATCTGGGGAAATGGGGTCTACATCCCCAGGTGTTTCAACAGTTAATTCACCGGTGGGGCTGTCCGCAGATATATACCTGATGGCTTCTCGTCTCAACAAGAAGCTATGGCGTTACGGGGGGTAATTCCAAGTTGATCGCAGCAGGATTTTTGATAGCAACTGGGCAAAACCATGTTTACTGCAGGGGAGGCAGATATAAAATGTGCAGAGAGAGAGTTAGATTTGGGTGGGTTATTTTGTTTCTGTGCAGGGTAAATACTGGCTGCTTTATTTTTACACTGCAAATTAGATTGCAGATTGAACACACCACACCCAAATCTAACTCTCTCTGCACATGTTATATCTGTCTCCCCTGCAGTGCACATGGTTTTGCCCAATTGCTATCAAAAATCCTGCTGCGATCAACTTGGAATTACCCCCACTGTTCCGGAACGAAGGATCCGCAGGCTGTAGCAGTGGACGCGCTGACAACGCCTTGGCTGTACCAGTTTGTGTACCTGTTCCCTCCTCTACCGCTAATCCCAAGACTAAAAAGGGAAAGTGTTCTGGCAATTCTGATTGCCCCGAATTGGCCTCAATGGGCGTGGTTCTCAGACATTTTAGCCATGGCTCTGGAGGATCCCTGCCCTCTGCCGCTCCAAAACAATCTTCAGCAAGGTCCGTTCATCTATCCAGGCTTACAGCGGCTGTATTTGACTGCTTGGAAGTTGAGAGGGAGATACTAGCAAGAAACGGTCTTCCCTCTCTGGTTATATCCACCATGGTCCAAGCCAGAAAGATGGTGACGTTAAAACATTATCGTATCTGGAAAAAGTACGTTTCTTGGTGTGAGGGTAGAAAGGTGTCTCCCGTGGAATTTAGAATCTGTCGTTTTCTACTTTTCCTGCAAGCGGGAGAGGATATGGGCCTACGGTTAGGTGCCCTCAAGGTTCAGATTTCTGCGCGCTCCTATTCTTTCAGAAACAACTTGCCGTGTTGCCTAAAGTTCAAACTTTCCTGAAGGGAGTTATTCATTTGCAACCGCCCTTTGTACCTCCCACTGCTCCGTGGTACCTCCAGTTTGGTTCTTTCCTTTCTCCAATGGGACTGGTTTGAACCCTTACATAGGGTGAAGTTAAAAATTTCTCACCTGGAAGACGGTGATGTTAGCATTGGCGTCTGCCAGACGTGTGTCTGAATTGGGGGCCTTATCCTGTAAGAGTCCTTATTTGATATTTCATGAAGACAGAGCGGAACTTAGGACCTGTCCTCGGTTTTTGCCTAAAGTGGAGTCAGCCTTTCATGTGAGTCAACCTATTGTGGTTCCAGTGTTGTCTGACGCTTCCATTGGTCCTGAGTCTTTGGATGTGGTCAGGGCTCTGAGGGTTTTGTCAAGCGGACGGCCTGTCATAGGAAATCTGACTCGCTGTTTGTACTTTTATGATGCCTCCAAGATTGGTTGTCCGGCTTCTACGCAATCTATTGCTCGCTGGCTCTGGTTAACCATTCAACAGGCCTATACTTCGGCAGCTCTGCTCTTGCTGACGTCTATTCAGGCCCACTCGACGAGGTTGGTGGGATCTTCTTGGGCTTCTGCCCGGGGTGTATCTGCCCTTCAGTTGTGCCGAGCTGCTACTTGGTCTGGTTCGAGCACGTTTGTTAAATTGTATAGGTTCAACACCTTGGTCAAGTATGATCTTCAGTTTGGTCAGGCGGTTTTACAGGGATCTCGGCACTCTCCCATCCTTTTGGGAGCTTTGGGACTTCCCCATGGTACTAAAGTACAAGACCCCAGTATCCACTAGGACGTTGGAGAAAGTAAGAATTTAATACCTACCGGTAATTCCTTTTCTCTAACGTCCTAGTGGATACTGGGGACTCCGTAAGGACCATGGGGATAGACTGGCTCCGCAGGAGACATGGGCACTTTAAGAAAGAATTTAGGTTCTGGTGTGCTCTGGCTCCTCCCTCTATGCCTCTCCTCCAGACCTCCGTTTGATACTGTGCCCAGACGAGCTGAGTGCTTTTCAGTGTGCTCTCCTTAGTTTGCTGAGAGAGAGTATTTTGTTAGGTTTTTTTATTTTCAGGGAGTTCTGCTGGCAACAGACTCCCTGCATCGAGGGACAGAGGGGAGAGAAGCAGCCCTACTCTCTGAAGCTAGGTCCTGCTTCTTAGGCTACTGGACACCATTAGCTCCAGAGGGATCGTACGCAGGATATCGCCCTCGCCGTCCGATCCCAGAGCCGGAAGACAGAAGCCGGGTGAGTATGAGAAGCAAAGAAGACTTCAAATCGGCGGCAGAAGACTCCGTTCTTCACTGAGGTAATTCACAGCACTGCAGCTGTGCCCCATTGCTCCCACACACCTCACATATTCCGGTTACTGTAAGGGTGCAGGGGAGGGCGCCCTGGGCAGCAATTGGGACCTCTTTGGTAAAAGTTTAGCATATATACAGTTGGGCACTGTATATATGTATGAGCCCCCGCCAAAAATTGTACATGTAAGCGGGACAGAAGGCCGCCGCTGAGGGGGGTGGGGCTTCTTCCTCAGCACTCACCAGCGCCTTATTTCTCTGACGTCCTAGTGGATGCTGGGACTCCGTCAGGACCATGGGGAATAGCGGCTCCGCAGGAGACAGGGCACAAAATGTAAAAGTTTGACCACTAGGTGGTGTACTGGCTCCTCCCCCTATGACCCTCCTCCAAGCCTCAGTTAGGTTTTTGTGCCCGTCCGAGCAGGGTGCAATCTAGGTGGCTCTCCTAAAGAGCTGCTTAGAAAAAGTTTGTTAGGTTTTTTATTTTCAGTGAGTCCTGCTGGCAACAGGCTCACTGCAACGAGGGACTTAGGGGAGAAGAAGTGAACTCACCTGCGTGCAGGATGGATTTGCTTCTTAGGCTACTGGACACTAGCTCCAGAGGGACGATCACAGGTACAGCCTGGATGGGTCACCGGAGCCGCGCCGCCGACCCCCTTGCAGATGCCGAATAGAGAAGAGGTCCAGAAACCGGCGGCAGAAGACGTCTCAGTCTTCATGAGGTAGCGCACAGCACTGCAGCTGTGCGCCATTGCTCTCCGCACACTTCACACCAGCGGTCACTGAGGGTGCAGGGCGCTGGGGGGGGCGCCCTGGGCAGCAATGTAATATACCTATTCTGGCTAAAATATATCACATATAGCCCCTGGGGCTATATGGATGTATTTAACCCCTGCCAGGTTCCAAAAAAACCGGGAGAAGAAGCCCGCCGAAAAGGGGGCGGGGCCTATTCTCCTCAGCACACAGCGCCATTTTCCTGCCCAGCTCCGCTGCGAGGAAGGCTCCCAGGACTCTCCCCTGCACTGCACTACAGAAACAGGGTAAAAACAGAGAGGGGGGGCACTTATTGGCGATATTTATAATATTTGAGCTGCTATAAAGGGAACACACTTATTAAGGTTGTCCCTATATATATTTATAGCGCTTGGGTGTGTGCTGGCAAACTCTCCCTCTGTCTCCCCAAAGGGCTAGTGGGGTCCTGTCTTCTATCAGAGCATTCCCTGTGTGTCTGCTGTGTCGGTACGTGTGTGTCGACATGTATGAGGACGATGTTGGCGTGGAGGCGGAGCAATTGCCTGTAATGGTGATGTCACCCCCTAGGGAGTCGACACCAGAATGGATGGCTTTGTTTATGGAATTACGGGATAGTGTCAGCACGCTACAAAAGTCGGTTGACGACATGAGACAGCCGGCAAACCAGTTAGTACCTGTCCAGGCGTCTCAGACACCGTCAGGGGCTGTAAAACGCCCTTTACCTCAGTCGGTCGACACAGACCCAGACACTGACACTGAATCCAGTGTCGACGGTGAAGAAACAAACGTATTTTCCAGTAGGGCCACACGTTATATGATCACGGCAATGAAGGAGGCTTTGCATATCTCTGATACTGCAAGTACCACAAAAAGGGGTATTATGTGGGGTGTGAAAAAACTACCGATGGTTTTTCCTGAATCAGAGGAACTGAATGAAGTGTGTGATGAAGCGTGGGTTACCCCAGATAGAAAACTGCTAATTTCAAAGAAGTTATTGGCATTATACCCTTTCCCGCCAGAGGTTAGGGCGCGCTGGGAAACACCTCCTAGGGTGGATAAGGCGCTCACACGCTTATCAAAGCAAGTGGCGTTACCGTCTCCTGATACGGCCGCCCTCAAGGATCCAGCTGATAGGAGGCTGGAGAATACATTAAAAAGTATATACACACATACGGGTGTTATACTGAGACCAGCAATCGCCTCAGCCTGGATGTGCAGTGCTGGCGTGGCTTGGTCGGAGTCACTGTCTGAAAATATTGATACCCTGGATAAGGGACAGTATTTTACGGACTATAGACACTCTGGCATCAAGAGTAAGTGCGATGTCCATTTTTGCCAGAAGAGGGTTATGGACGCGCCAGTGGTCAGGTGATGCGGATTCCAAACGACATATGAAAGTATTGCCGTATAAGGGGGAGGAATTATTTGGGGTCGGTCTATCGGATCTGGTGGCAACGGCCGGAAAATCCACCTTTTTACCCCAGGTCCCCTCCCAGCAGAAAAAGCCGCAGGCTTTTCAGCCGCAGTCCTTTCGTTCCTATAAGAACAAACGAGCAAAAGGACATTCCTATTTGCCCCGAGGCAAAGGAAAGGGTAAGAGACTGCAACAAGCAGCTCCTTCCCAGGAGCAGAAGCCCTCCCCGGCTTCTACAAAGGCGTCAGGATGACGCTGGGACCTTACAAGCAGACTCAGGGGCGGTGGGGGGTCGCCTCAAACATTTCAGCGCACAGTGGGCTCACTCGCAGGTGGACCCCTGGATCCTGCAGGTAGTATCTCAGGGTTACAGGTTGGAATTCGAGAAGTCCCCTCCTCGCCGTTTCCTAAAGTCTGCTTTGCCAACGTCTCCCTCCGACAGGGCGACGGTATTGGAGGCCATTCACAAGCTGTATTCTCAGCAGGTGATAGTCAAGGTACCCCTCCTACAACAGGGACAGGGGTATTACTCCACGCTATTTGTGGTACCGAAGCCGGACGGCTCGGTAAGACCGATTCTAAATCTAAAATCTCTGAACCTGTACATACAAAAATTCAAGTTCAAGATGGAGTCACTCAGAGCAGTGATAGCGAATCTGGAAGAAGGGGATTTTATGGTGTCCTTGGACATCAAGGATGCTTACCTTCATGTTCCAATTTGTCCTTCACACCAAGGGTACCTCAGGTTCGTGGTCCAAAACTGTCATCAGTTTCAGACGCTGCCGTTTGGATTGTCCACGGCACCCCGGGTCTTTACCAAGGTAATGGCCGAAATGATGATCCTTCTTCGAAGAGAAGGCGTCTTAATTATCCCTTACTTGGACGATCTCCTGATAAGGGCAAGATCCAGAGAACAGCTGGAGGTCGGAGTAGCACTAACCCAAGTAGTGCTCCAACAACACGGGTGGATTCTGAATTTTCCAAAATCCCAACTGATCCCGACGACACGTCTGTTGTTCCTAGGGATGATTCTGGACACTGTTCAGAAAAAGGTATTTCTTCCGGAGGAGAAAGCCAGGGAGTTATCCGATCTAGTCAGGAACCTCCTAAAACCAGGAAAAGTATCTGCATCAATGCACAAGAGTCCTGGGAAAAATGGTAGCTTCTTACGAAGCGATTCCATTCGGCAGATTCCATGCACGAACTTTTCAGTGGGATCTGCTGGACAAATGGTCCGGATCGCATCTGCAGATGCATCAGCGGATAAAATTGTCCACAAGGACAAGTGTCTCTGCTATAGTGGAGTGCTCATCTGTTAGAGGGCCGCAGATTCGGCATACAGAACTGGGTCCTAGTGACCACGGATGCCAGCCTGAGAGGCTGGGGAGCGGTCACACAGGGAAGAAACTTCCAGGGCGTGTGGTCAAGCCTGGAGACGTCTCTTCACATAAATATACTGGAGCTAAGAGCAATCTACAATGCTCTAAGCCTGGCAAAACCTCTGCTTCAGGGTCAGCCGGTGTTGATTCAGTCGGACAACATCACGGCAGTCGCCCACGTAAACAGACAGGGCGGCACAAGAAGCAGGAGGGCAATGGCAGAAGCTGCAAGGATTCTCCGCTGGGCAGAAAATCATGTGTTAGCACTGTCAGCTGTGTTCATCCCGGGAGTGGACAACTGGGAAGCAGACTTCCTCAGCAGACACAATCTGCACCCGGGAGAGTGGGGACTTCATCCAGAAGTCTTCCACATGATTGTGGTCCATTGGGAAAGACCAATGGTGGACATGATGGCGTCCCGCCTCAACAAAAAACTGGACAGGTATTGCGCCAGGTCAAGAGACCCTCAGGCAATAGCTGTAGACGCTCTGGTAACACCATGGGTGTACCAGTCAGTGTGTATGTTTCCTCCTCTGCCTCTCATACCAAAAGTACTGAGAATTATACGGCAAAGGGGAGTAAGAACGATACTCGTGGCTCCGGATTGGCCAAGAAGAACTTGGTACCCGGAACTTCAGGAGATGCTCACGGAAGATCCGTGGCCTCTACCTCTAAGACGGGACCTGCTTCAGCAGGGACCGTGTCTATTCCAAGACTTACCGCGGCTGCGTTTGACGGCATGGCGGTTGAACGCCGAATCCTAAGGGAAAAAGGCATTCCGGAAGAGGTCATCCCTACCCTGGTAAAAGCCAGGAAGGAGGTGACTGCACAACATTATCACCGCATTTGGAGAAAATATGTTGCGTGGTGTGAGGCCAGGAAGGCCCCGACGGAGGAATTTCAACTGGGTCGATTCCTACATTTCCTGCAAACAGGATTGTCTATGGGCCTCAAATTAGGGTCCATTAAGGTTCAAATTTCGGCCCTGTCGATTTTCTTCCAGAAAGAATTGGCTTCAGTTCCTGAAGTCCAGACTTTTGTAAAAGGAGTACTACATATACAGCCCCCGGTTGTGCCCCCAGTGGCACCGTGGGATCTTAATGTAGTTTTGGATTTTCTCAAATCCCATTGGTTTGAGCCACTCAAATCGGTGGATTTGAAACATCTTACATGGAAAGTAACCATGCTACTGGCCCTGGCTTCAGCCAGGAGAGTGTCAGAATTGGCGGCTTTATCGTATAAAAGCCCATATCTGATTTTCCATTCGGACAGGGCAGAACTGCGGACGCGTCCTCACTTTCTGCCTAAGGTGGTTTCAGCGTTTCACCTGAACCAGCCTATTGTGGTGCCTGCGGCTACTAGCGATTTGGAGGATTCCAAGTTGCTGGACGTTGTCAGAGCATTGAAAATATATATTTCAAGGACGGCTGGAGTCAGAAAATCTGACTCGCTGTTTATACTGTATGCACCCAACAAGCTGGGTGCTCCTGCTTCTAAGCAGACGATTGCTCGTTGGATTTGTAGCACAATTCAACTTGCACATTCTGTGGCAGGCCTGCCACAGCCTAAATCTGTCAAGGCCCATTCCACAAGGAAGGTGGGCTCATCTTGGGCGGCTGCCCGAGGGGTCTCTGCATTACAACTCTGCCGAGCAGCTACGTGGTCAGGGGAGAACACGTTTGTAAAATTCTACAAATTTGATACCCTGGCTAAGGAGGACCTGGAGTTCTCTCATTCGGTGCTGCAGAGTCATCCGCACTCTCCCGCCCGTTTGGGCGCTTTGGTATAATCCCCATGGTCCTGACGGAGTCCCAGCATCCACTAGGACGTCAGAGAAAATAAGATTTTACTTACCGATAAATCTATTTCTCGTAGTCCGTAGTGGATGCTGGGCGCCCATCCCAAGTGCGGATTGTCTGCAATACTTGTACATAGTTATTGTTACAAAAAAAATCGGGTTGTTATTGTTGTGAGCCGTCTGTTCAGAGGCTCCTACGTTTGTCATACTGTTAACTGGGTTCAGATCACAAGTTGTACGGTGTGATTGGTGTGGCTGGTATGAGTCTTACCCGGGATTCAAAATCCTTCCTTATTGTGTACGCTCGTCCGGGCACAGTATCCTAACTGAGGCTTGGAGGAGGGTCATAGGGGGAGGAGCCAGTACACACCACCTAGTGGTCAAACTTTTAAATTTTGTGCCCTGTCTCCTGCGGAGCCGCTATTCCCCATGGTCCTGACGGAGTCCCAGCATCCACTACGGACTACGAGAAATAGATTTATCGGTAAGTAAAATCTTATTTTTTTTTTTCTCCACAGCTCCACTGAGAGGAAGCTCCCCAGGCTCTCCCCTGCAGATACACGGTAGAAGAGGGTAAAAAGAGAGGGGGGGGCACATAATTAGGCGCAAAAATCAATATAATCAGCAGCTACTGGGTTAACATTAAGTCACTGTGTTATTCCTGGGTTTATAGCGCTGGGGTGTGTGCTGGCACTCTCTCTCTCTCTCTCTCTCTCTCTCTCTCTCTCTCTCTCTCTCTCTCTCTCTCTCTCTCTCTCTCTCTCTCTCTCTCTCTCTCGGGCCTTGTGGGGGAACTGTCTTCAAAAAGGACATTCCCTGTGTGTGTGGTGTCGGTACGCTTCTGTCGACATGTTTGACGAGGAAGGCTATGTGGAAGCAGAGCGGGAGCAAATGAATGTGGTGTCTCCGCCGACGGCGCCGACACCTGATTGGATGGATATGTGGAAGGTTTTAAATGATGTTAATTCCTTGCATAAAAGGTTAGAAAAAGCTGAAGCCTCAGGACAGTCAGGGTCTCAACCCGTGCCTGATCCTATGTCTCAGAGGCGCCCACTATCCCAAATTGACACAGATACCGACATGGATTCTGACTCCAGTGTCGATTACGATGATGCAAAGTTGCAGCCTAAATTGGCTAAATCCATCCGTTATATGATTATAGCAATTAAGGATGTGTTGCAGATCAGAGGAAACCCCAGTCCCTGACAAGAGGGTGCATATGTATGGGGAAAAGAAACCGGAGGTAACCTTTCCCCCCTCACACGAGCTAAATGAGTTATGCGAAAAGGCTTGGGAATCTCCAGATAAAAAACTGCAGATTTTCAAAAGGATTATTATGGCGTATCCTTTCCCGCCAACGGACAGGTTACGCTGGCAATCCTCCCCTAAGGTGGACAAAGCTTTAACACGCTTATCCAAGAAGGTAGCCCTGCCGTCACAGGATATGGCTACCATCAAAGATGCTGCAGATCGCAAACAGGAGGTTACCCTGAAGTCCATTTATACACATTCGGGTACCTTGCTGAGGCCGGCGATCGTGTCTGCCTGGGTGTGTAGTGCTGTAGCAGCATGGACGGATACCTTATCTGAGGAAATTGAGACCTTAGACAAGGATACTGTATTGTTTACCTTGGGGCATATTAAAGTCGCTGTCCTTTATATGATATGCTCAAAGAGACATTAGTCTCCTGGGTTCTAGAATAAATGCTATGTCAATTTCTGCCAGAAGGGTCCTGTGGACTCTGCAATGGACAGGTGATGCCGACTCAAAAAGGTATATGGAGGTTTTACCTTACAAGGGTGATGAATTGTTTGGGGAGGGTCTCTCGGACCTAGTCTCCACAGCTACTGCTGGAAAGTCAAATTTTTTGCAGTATGTTTTCTCACAGCCTAAGAGCACCGTATTATCAAATGCAGTCCTTTCGATCGCAGAAAAACAAAGTCCGAGGTGCGTCCTTTCTTGCCAGAGGCAGGGGCAGAGGAAAGAAGCTGCACAACACAGCTAGTTCCCAGGAACAGAAGTCCTCCCCGGTCTCTACAAAATCCACCGCATGACGTTGGGGCTCCACAGGCGGAGCTAGGCCCGGTGGGGGCACGTCTTTGAAATTTCAGCCACAAGTGGGTTCACTCCCAGTTGGATCCCTGGGCAATAGATATTGTGTCTCAGGGATACAAGCTGGAATTTGAGGAGATGCCCCCTCACCGATACCTCAAATCGGCCCTGCCAGCTTCCCCCCACGAGAGGGAAATAGTGTTAACTGCATATCACAAATTGTATCTTCAACAGGTGGTGGTCAAGGTTCCTCTCCTTCAGCAGGGAAGGGGTTGTTATTATTAGACCATGTTTGTAGTCCCAAAACCGGACGGTTCGGTCAGACCCATACTGAATTTAAAATCCCTGAACATATACCTGAAAAGGTTCAAGTTCAAGATGGAATCGCTGAGAGCTGTCATCGCAAGCCTGGAAGGGGGGGATTTTATGGTGTCTCTGGACATAAAGGATGCATACCTTCATGTCCCCATTTATCCACCTCATCAGGCGTACCTCTGGTTTGTGGTACAGGATTGTCATAACCAATTTCAGACGTTGCCGTTTGATCTCTCCACGGCACCGAGAATAATTACCAAGGTAATGGCGGAAATGATGGTACTCCTGCGGAAGCAAGGAGTCACAATTATCCCATACTTGGACGATCTTCTCATAAAAGCGAGATCAAGAGAGCAGTTGCTGATCAGTGTAGCACCTTCTCTGGAAGTGTTACGGCAACACGGCTGGATTCTAAATATTCCAAAGTCGCGGTTGGTTCCTACGACTCGTCTGCCTTTCCTGGGTATGATTCTAGATACAGACCAGAAAAGGGTTTATCTCCCGATGGATAAAGTTCAGGAACTCATGACACTGGTCAGGAACCTATTAAAACCAAAACAGGTGTCAGTGCATCACTGCACTCGTGTCCTGGGAAAGATGGTGGCATCATACGAGGCCACTCCCTTCGGCAGGTTCCATGCGAGGACTTTTCAATGGGACTTACCGGACAAGTGGTCCGGATCACATCTTCAGATGCATCGGTAATCACCCTATCCCCCAGGGCCAGGGTGTCACTCCTGTGGTGGCTGCAGAGCGCTCACCTTCTCGAGGGCCGCAGATTCGGCATTCAGGACTTGGTCCTGGTGACCACGGACGCAAGCCTCAGAGGTTGGGGTGCAGTCACACACGGAAGAAAACTTGCCTTCACATCAACATCCTGGAACTAAGGCCCATATACAACGCCCTACGTCAAGCAGAGACCCTGCTTCGCGACCAACCGGTTCTGATTCAGTCGGACAACAACACCGCAGTGGCTCATGTAAACCGCCAAGGCGGCACAAGGAGCAGAGTGGCGATGGCGGAAGCTGCCAGAATTCTTCACTGGGCGGAGAATCACGTAAGCGCACTGTCAGCAGTGGACATCTGGGAAGCAGACTTCCTCAGCAGACACTAACTCCACCCGGGAGAGTGGGGACTTCATCAGGAAGTCTTCGTGCAGATTATAAATCGATGGGAATTGCCACAGGTGGACATGATGGCATCCCGACTCAACAAAAAGCTACAGAGGTATTGCGCCAGGTCAAGAGACCGTCAGGCGATGGCTGTAGACGCCCTGGTGACACCGTGGGTGTTCCAGTCGGTCTATGTATTTCCTCCTCTTCCTCTCATACCCAAGGTGCTGAGGATAATAAGAAAAAGAGCAGTGAGAACAATACTCATTGTTCCAGGTTGGCCACGAAGGACTCTGTATCCAGATCTGCAAGAACTGCTCACAGAGGACCCGTGGCCTCTTCCTCTAAGACAGGACTTGTTGCAACAAGGGCCCTGTCTGTTCCAAGACTTACCGCGGCTGCGTTTGACGCCATGGCGGTTGAACGCCGAATCCTAGCAGAGAAAGGCATTCCGGATGAGGTCATTCCTACGCTGATGCAGGCTAGGAAGGACGTGACAGCTCAACATTATCACCGTATATGGCGAAAATATGTTGCTTGGTGTGAGGCCAGGAATGCTCCTATGGAGGAGTTCCAGCTGGGCCGTTTCCTTCACTTCCTACAGTCCGGAGAGAATTTGGGCCTAAAATTGGGTTCCATTAAGGTCCAGATTTCGGCCCGATCCATTTTCTTTCAAAAGGAGTTGGCTTCTCTACCTGAAGTTCAGACGTTTGTAAAGGGAGTGCTGCATATTCAGCCCCCTTTTGTGCCTCCAGTGGCACCTTGGGATCTTAACGTGGTGTTGAGTTTCCTGAAATCCCACTGGTTTGAACCACTTAAAACGGTGGAGTTGAAATATCTCACGTGGAAGGTGGTCATGCTATTAGCCTTGGCTTTGGCTATGCGTGTGTCAGAGTTGGCGGCTTTGTCACATAAAAGCCCCTATCTGGTTTTCCATGCGGATAGAGCAGAATTGTGGACCCGTTCACAATTTCTGCCGAAAGTGGTTTCATCCTTTCATATAATCGAACCTATTGTGGTGCCTGTGGCTACTACTGACTTGGAGGATTCCGAGTTGCTTGATGTGGTCAGGGCTTTGAAGGTTTATGTAGCCAGAACGGCTAGGGTCAGAAAAACAGATTCTTAGTTTATCCTGTATGCTTTCAACAAGCTTGGTGCTCCTGCTTCAAAGCAAACTATTGCTCGCTGGATCTGTAACACGATTCAGCAGGCTCATTCTGCGGCTGGATTGCCGCTGCCAAAATCAGTTAAGGCCCATTCCACTAGGAAGGTGAGCTCTTCTTGGGCGGCTGCCCGAGGGGTCTCGGCATTACAGCTTTGCCGAGCGGCTACTTGGTCAGGTTCAAACACTTTTTTGGAAAGGTCTACAAATTTGATACCCTGGCTGAGGAGGACCTCATGTTTGCTCAATCGGTGCTGCAGAGTCACCCGCACTCTCCCGCCCGTTTGGGAGCTGTGGTATAATCCCCATGGTCCTTACGGAGTCCCCAGCATCCACTAGGACGTTAGAGAAAATAAGATTTTACTCACCGGTAAATCTATTTCTCATCGTCCGTAGTGGATGCTGGGCGCCCGTCCCAAGTGCGGAATTCTTATGCAATACTTGTAGATAGTTATTGCTTCAATAAGGGTTATATTATGGTTGCATCAGGGTTGACCTGATGCTCTGTTGTTGTTCATACTGTTAACTGGGTAAGTTTATCACAAGTTATACGGTGTGATTGGTGTGGCCTTTCCTTGTACTGTCAGCTCTTCTGGGCACAGTTTCTCTAACTGAGGTCTGGAGGAGGGGCATAGAGGGAGGAGCCAGAGCACACCAGAACCTAAATTCTTTCTTAAAGTGCCCATGTCTCCTGCAGAGCCCATCTATCCCCATGATCCTTACGGAGTCCCCAGCATCCACTACGGACTACAAGAAATAGATTTACCGGTAAGTAAAATCTTATTTTCTCCTAGTCCGTAGTGGATACTGGGTGCCCGCCTCAGTGCTTCGTTCCTGCTTACCTGTGTAAGTATTTGGTTGGATCGGCGTTGCGGTCCAGTTACGTTGTTGGGATAGCGGCGCTCTCCTGGTTAGGTTGGTGTTGCAATCCTCTGTTCTGGTTAGCGCCCTCCTTTCATTTATGTGTTTGCTTGTTGCCTCACCGCTGTTGTATTGTTTCTTCTCTCATGTTATGTCTGTCTCCTCAGGCACAGTTTTCCAAGACTGAGGAGGGGCATAGAGGGGAGGAGCCAACACTCACTCACACACACACACACTCACTCATTCACTCTCTAAAGGTTTTAAAGTGCCAGGTTCCAGTGGACCCGATCTATACCCCCATGGTACTAAGTACAAGACCACAGTATCCACTACGGACTAGGAGAAAAGGATTTACCAGTAGGTATTAAATTCCTATTTAGTCCCTGCCAAGCTCCATTCTATTTTGCTTACAGCATCCGACAAATGTTGGAGGTCATGCGGAAAGGTGGGCACATTTTAACATATTTGGAGGACCTGTCCCTCTAGTCTTCTATATTTGAACAAAGTTCACAAAGTGATCCATCAAGCCCTTGGCATTGATGTTGCTTTAGAACCTATGAACGACTTACTTAATGCCACGTTTCCAAAGCCAAGGATAAACTAATCACCCATATTTGTAATGCCGCTAAGTCCCTAATGGCTAATCATTGAAAGAACCACGGCCCACCACCAATGGCAAAAATTTATTTTATTGCTTCCATGGAATATATTAATAGCTTCTAAAATAACTACTGGTAAATACCACACCGTCTGGTCTCCATGTTTCCAATCCCAAGCTCTTCCTATTCCTGGACTCCGTTGATTTCCCTCCCCCTCCCTTTCCTTTCTTTGACACTTTATCAGTGACTTCTTTTCTTTTTCATCCACTAGGGGTCACTGGAGTACTCTTGGGGATATGGACGGCCTCCATAGGAACAGGGCACTGAATATTTAAATTTAGAACACTCCACCCCTCCATATACCAGAGTAACTCAGTGTTTTCTCTTTCATCCACTAGGGGACACTGGAGTTCCTTAGACATTAGGGGTGTGAAGCTTGCAACCAGAGGTGTGGCACAATCTAAATCAGTATTGTCTGCACAGCCGGTTCCTCCCCCTTGACATCCCTCCTCCCTCAGTTTTGAAAATTGTGCTAGGAGGTAGCACATGGAGCTATGAGCTCCTGACTAAAACATTTGGTAGCTGCGTCCACCTAATAAAAGGGAGACAAGGCTGACTTATATAGAGAGACAAAGATCCCTATTGAAGGGACCTGCATCTCTCATCTGGAAAATCCTCATCTAAAACAGAGTGAGTACTGTTTTTTTACGAAGGGCCCTGTTAGGTTTCTTAGTTTCCTTCCTTGCCCTATTAATTAAACATTACAAGAGTTCCCCTGGTTTCTAATCCCACTTTAGATACAGTTAACTGGTGGGCTTATGCTACACAGCGGCAGCGATCTCGGTCTCCCTTTTCTAGAGTGAGATTCTATGCTGAGAGCTCAAGTTCTCCTGACGCGCCGGGGGAAACTTCTGCGCACTAAACTCTTATCGCCGCTACGGGACTTAGTGAGAGATGTCCCGTAGCGCGTACAGGCAGGAGAGGTCAGACGCCGCAAGAGCTCGGCTGAGCGCTGCGGCGGGCGGTCCCAGAGTGCGGGACGGAGCGGAGTGCAGAGAGAGTGTGAGGCTGGCTGGGACTACAGGTTTGCAGACACTCACCTGGTAGACGATCAGCGCACCTCCCCATAGCATAGCACAGAAGGCTGGAAGGCGCACTTTAGTTTATGAAGCGACTAATAATTTTTAATGTCGGCCATTTTACTTTTTACTCCTGGCGCCATTCTAAGGGGAGGATATAAACCCTCTCTCTAGTATTGACATCGAGCATTTTTTAGTGTAGCTGTAGCTCCCTCTGCTGGTAGAAAGTTATATATATATATATATATATATATATATATATATATATATATATATATATATATATATATATATATATATATATATATATATATATATATATATTTATTATTATTATTATTTTCCTGAACAATTTAATTATATTACTATTTACATTTTCAAAGGAATTCTATGCAAAGATCCTGAAGAAAATACTAGGAAGCACGTGGACAACCTCACCATCGTAGCTGAGTTACAGTTCGGGCTGTGGAGGTTGCAAAATGGCTGATGAATTATTATTATTATTTTTTTTTTTATTTATTTAGTTTTGGTTTTGTCATTTTCCCTCCTTGTACATATTGAAGGGATAAGTTTGCCAGCCGGTTCCAATACCTTCGCTTCCGTCTTCCCTCAGTCTTTCTCTTCCTAGTTTAAAAGGTGAAAGCGCTGCGTAATACCCTAGTACGGGGTTTAAATAGCATGTCTAAAGCACCAACCAAGACTTCCAAGACCTGCTATGTTTGTGCGAAGTGAAACAAAAAGAGCTTGAGGGTTGGCAGCTCCGGGGTGTGCGACTCCTGCTTGGACAAGGACGCTCCACCTAGGAGCAGTGCTCCGCCTAGGTCATGGGAAGACAACCTGGCAAATAGAATCTCACAGGAGATGGCGGAATCCCGCAGACAGCAATCAGAATGGGCTACGGGCTTCTCTAAGACGATGGAGGAATTTCTCATCAAGTTAACGCCGCGAGCACATGCAGAGACGAATGTGCGCAAGGCAGTTAAGACCTCTTCCTATCATAACCGAACCAGACGAGGAAGGAGATCCTCTCATTGATACGGAGGAAGGTGAGTTAATGGAATCTACCCTGGGCGCCGATTTTCCAGAAGTAGACACGGCACTCTCGGGTATTGAGTCTTTGATTGAAGCGGTGAAAGAGATCCTTGACTTCAAGGCGGAAGACGTCAAGGAACCAGAAGAATTCGATTTATTCTAATCCCAGAAGCCGCGTTCTGCGGTGTTTCCCATTCCTAAATCCCTCCAATCTCAGATGGAGGAGGCTTGGAAACAGCCGGACAAACGCTTTCAATTTCCAAAGAGGTTTCAAGCAACTTATCCCCTACCCAAGGGTGTCATGGATAAGTGGGAGACTCCACCTGTAGTGGATGCTTCCCTAGGAAGGTTATCGAAGAAGACAATATTGCCGATACCTAATGTGACGACTTTAAAGGATGTGTCAGATAGGAAGGTGGACACTACTTTAAAGTCAATATTCATGGCAGCAGGTGCAGCACAGAGACCTGCGATCGTATGTGCTTGGGTAAACAAGTCCATGGGCGCGTGGTCTGGGTGTATTGTACAAGCTATTGAGGAGGAAAATAGCTTGGAAGAGATTACCCAACTGGCGTACCACATTCGTGAGTCTGCTTCATACTTGTGTCAAGCCTCACAGGATCTTAGCAGAATAGCTTCGCGCATCTCCGCTTCGGCTATATCGGCTAGACTGATTTTATGGCTCAGAATGGCAAGGCGACTCTGACACCAAGAAGGCGGTGGAATCTATCCCGTTTGGGGGAGAAATGCTTTTCGGTGTTGCGTTGGATAAGTGGATTTCGCGGGCTACAGCAGGAAAATCTACTTTTCTGCCTACTCCATATACGAGAGCCGTTCCACAGACTAAAAGAGGATATTCGGGACCGGCATTTAATTCATTTAGATCGCGGTCCCTTCGAGGACGAGGTTTTGGTACACAAGTCCGTGGAGGCAGAGGTAGAGGCCGCGCACAGGCAGCAGCCAGACAACAGGTTAAACCTGTTGACAAGACCGTGGCATGACGGTCTTCTGGCCCACCTGGGATCCCCCTTGGTGGGCGCCCGTCTGGAAGGTTTTCGGGACATATGTACAGTCACCTCTCCAGATCCTTGGATCAACGACATAATCTCCCAGGGGTACAGACTGGATTTTCAACAGAGACCTCAGTCAGTTTTTTACAACGGGTCTGCCTCAATGCCCTCAGAAGGCAGAAGCGCTACTGACAGCCATCCAAAAAAAAATTATTGCGGTCATTACTACAGTTCCTGCCTCTCAGAGGAACGGGTTTTTATTCCAGTCTGTATGTTGTGCCAAAGCCAGACTGAACGGTCAGGCCGATCCTCAATTTAAAAGTTTTAAACTAGTTTCTAAAGATATACAGCTTCAAGATGGAATCAATCCAGTCGGTCATTGCAGGTCTGGAACAGGGTGAATTCATGGTGTCCATGAATATAAAGGATGCATACCTGCATATTCCAATTTGGGCTCCCCACCAAGCTTACCTAATGTTTGCACTGGTGAGGGATCATTACCAATTCAGAGCCCTGCCATTTGGTCTATCGTCGGTGCCGAGGATCTTCACAAAGATAATGGCAATCATGGTTGCGGGGTTGAGAATGGTGGGAGTCACGATCATACCCTATCTAGACGATCTTCTGATCAAGGCCTCCTCTCAAGAGAAGCTGATCAAAGATGTTCAGACGTCTCACCGATTTCTCGTTCAACACGGCTGGATTGTGAACTTCCAGAAATCCAACCTCACTCCGACTCAACGAATTCAATTCCTTGGTCTCATCTTGGACACGGTACAGTTAAAGATTTTTCTGCCAGAATCCAAGATCAGGGATATACAGAGGTTAGTAGATCAAGTACTAGGGACACCATCGGTGTCTCTGCGCCTCTGTGTACAATTTCTCGGAAAAATGGTGGCATCGTTCGAAGCTCTCCAGTACGGCAGGCTTCATTCACGACCGTTCCAGATGAACCTCCTTGCTCAGGGAGCCGGTTCACACTGGCTTCTTCATCGCCGGATCCGACTTCAACCACACGTACGAGTCTCCTTGATTTGGTGGTCGTTGCACAAGAATCTCGCAGCAGGTAAGAGATTCGGGATATGGAATTGGAAAATCCTGACAACGGACGCCAGCCTCAGAGGTTGGGGTGCCGTCTTCGAGGACCATCCGTTTCAGGGACGATGGAGATTGCCCATCAACATTCTCGAACTAAGAGCAGTTTACAATGCACTTCTCCTCGACGAAGACTTAGTCAGGAATCACTACGTGAGGGTACAGTCGGACAATGTCACAACGACGGCTTGCATAAACCGTCAGGGAGGAACAAGGAGCAGAATGGCAAGATATTGGTATGAGCGGAAAGGCGAAACGTCATACTATCAACTGTGTTCATTCCAGGTGTGGAGAACTGGGAAGCAGATTATCTCAGTCGACAGGACATGCACCCAGGAGAGTGGTGCCTGCATCCACGGATTTTCATCATGGTAGTGAGTGATGGGGGTCTTCCTCAAGTGGACCTCATGGCGTCTCGGCAGAACCGTCAGCTGCCCCGTTGTGTCCAGAACAAGGGATCCGGCAGCAGAAGGAGTGGACGCATTGACGCTTCCTTGGGGGTACGAAAGGTTTACATCTTTCCACCGTTCCCACTCATTCCCAGGGTTCTGAAGAGGCTGAAACGAGAGCGAGTATGGGCGATTCTAATCGCACCAGATTAGCCACGCAGGAGTTGGTACTCTGATATACAAGGCTTGTTAGCGGACAAACCGTGGCGGTTACCTCCAGAGAGAGGACCTGCTATCTCAAGGCCCGTTTCTACATGTGGACCTGAACAGGCTGCGTTTAACGGCGTGGTTATTGAGACCAGGATCTTGAGGAACAGAGGGATACCTAGAACAGCTATTCCTACGATGATTGCAGCTCGAAAATCGGTCACCGCCGGGGCATGACTACAGAATTTGGAAGAAGTACATCGACTGGTGTAAGGAACTGGTGGATGGAATTCGACGAACTTCCACTTATCCAGACTTTTACTTTTCCTTCAGGCCGGCCTAGAGTTAGGTCTGCGGCTGGGATCTCTGAAGGTTCAAGTGTCGACTCTTTCCATCCTTTTTCAACAGCGGTTCGCATTCTTGCCAGAGGTTCAAACCTTTTTACAGGGGGTTCTGAGGATAAGGCCCCCTTTTCGTCCTCCCACTGCACCATGGGATCTAAATTTGGTGTTAGATTTAAAAAAAAAAAATCGCCACTGTTTGAGCCGTTAGCGAGAACAGACCTGAAATATCTCTCTTGGAAGGTAACGTTGTTGCTGGCCTTGGCTTCGGCTGGGCGGGTTTCTGAGTTAGGAGCCTTATTGTGTAAGAGTCCTTTTTTATTTAATTATTTTTCATGAGGATCGGGCGGAACTCCGTACAAGAGCAGATTTCCTTCCTAAGGTTGTTTCAGGGTTTCATGTAAACCAGCAAATTGTGGTCCCATCTTTCCATTGTCTCGCAGATGGGGACGTGTCCTTGGTTGTTGCCCGAGCTTTGCGGGTGTACGTACACGTTACGTCATCCTTCAGGAAGTCGGACAATTTGTTTGTCCTTTTATATGGGCCAAAGAAGGTTTGGCCGGTTTCTAAGCAGTCTGTCTCGATGGATTAGACTTGCCATTCGGCAAGCTTATAGTTCCTGTGGTAAACAGGTTCTGGTACAGACGGGTGCTCATACCACCCGATCGGTGGGTGCCTCCGGGGCGGCTGCCAGAGGTATTTCCACTACTTAACTTTGCAGAGCGGCGATGTGGTCCTCAGCCCACACGTTCGCGAAAGTTTACAAGTTTGATACCTTTGCGTCTGAAGTTTCTAAGTTCGGACGTTTGGTTTTGCAGGTCGCCGACAGCACTCCCTCCCTGGGGGATAATTTTGGGACGTCCCCTACTGTATAGGACTCCAGTGTCCCCTAGTGGATGAAAGAGAAAAGAGGATTTTTGTACTTACCGATAAATCCATTTCTCTGAATCCTCTAGGGGACACTGGACGCCCGCCTCGGTGCTGTCAACCTGCTGTGTTAAAAGTTCTTGTTTAAACAGTTCGTACAAACAGCGTTGGTTTTTCGGTTAAGAGTTTCTTGGATGCTGTTTGCTATGTTGTACGGTTCGGTTCCTCGCCAGGTGCTCTAGTATCATGTCCTATTCTCTGTCAAATTTTCCAAACTGAGGGAGGAGGGATGTGAAGGGGGAGGAACCGGCTGTGCAGACAATGCTAATTTTAGATTGTGCCACACCTCCGGTTGCAAGCTTCACACCCCTACTGTATAGGACTCCAGTGTCCCCTAGAAGATTCAGAGAAATGGCTTTATCGGTAAGTACCAAAATCCTCTTTTCTCCTTCATCCACTAGGGGCCACTGGAGCGTAGTTACAATGGGGAAATAGTAGGCAGTAATTGGGAGCTGGCACTTTAAAATTCTAACACTGTGGCTAGCTCCTCCCCTACTATCTCCCCTCCAAGCCAGTCTTAGTGCCCGAGGGAGCTGGTTCACTTGGGTTTTAGCTGAAGAATTTTTTCTTTTTCTTTTTCTTTCTTACACAGACTGACTGCTCTGCCACTGCCAGTCTGCACCGCGGGAGCTGCCGGCGGGGTCCTATCGCAGCTGCGTGCGGCTTGGGATGGGCCTCGGCTGAGGGAGACACTGAGCTCTCCGGAGTTGGCCGGACACCGCTGCATGCGGTGCGTGTCGGGCCGCTCCACCAGCAGAAGATTCCGGCAGCAGGGCAGCGGTAAGTCTCAAAAGTTAATATTTTTTCTTCATACATATCCCTTTCCCCCTTCCAAAAGGCAGGGTCAGGGATAGTGCAAGCTGCTACAAGCAGCTTTGGCGTGTCGGTCCTCAATAAAAGAGTACCCTCCTCACAGCCATACAGACATCCTGCAGGAAGGCTGGCTGGCGCTTACAGAGATGCCCCGTCGGAGCGTCACCACAGGAGTCCAGGTATGTTGGTCGGAACTCCAATGTGTTTTTTCCTGTTTCGGAGTCTCTTAAAATGTTAGTAGAAACACGACAGACTCCAGATAAACTGTTTTCTATACCTCGCAGATTTAAGTCTAGTTACCCGTTTCCAGACTCTGTGACATGTACATGGGAGAATCCACCAATAGTTGATTCGTCAGTGTTGAAACTTACAAACAAATTAACCATACCAGTGCCAGCTACTACTACGCTTAAAGACCCTTCAGATCGCAAAATAGAAACTATGCTAAAGTCCATGTATGTAGCAGCAGGAGTGCTGCTGAGACCTGGCTTGGTTGGCATCTGGGTCACTAAGGCGCTCATAGTATGGATAACAGAACTCAAGTCTGCCCTACATGACGAACACCTTATACTTCTTGCTGATCAAATGTGTGAGGCTGCGGAGTATCTATGTACAGCTTCTACTGACGTCTGTCAGCTCACTTCTCGCATTTCATCGTCACTGGTTACAGTACGACGAGCTCTCTGGCTGCGTTCTTGGCAAGCGGAGGCAGAGGTCAAAAGAGGTATAGAGGCGTTAAATTACGGTGGCGAGAAGTTGTTTGGTCCTGAATTGGACAAATGGATTTCTGAGGCCACGGTAGGAAAGTCGGTTTTCTTACCATTGCCTCCACCGGTACCAAGACTGAGGTACTCTGGACCTGCGTTCAAATCCTTTAGACCTCAGTCCTTTTGCGGACGTGGCAGAGGAACAGCCACGCCTGGTAGACGGGGTCGTGGACGTAGTTTCCAACAAACCAACAGAAGTCGTCCGGACGCTAAGGTCACCGACAAGCCAGTGGCATGACTGGCTACCAGCCCATCTCGGTTCTCCGATTGTGGGAGCACGCCTTCAGACGTTCTATTTTGCGTGGTTCCAGACATCCGCAGATGGGTGGATCAGCTATTTAGTGTTAAGAGGTTACAAAATAGAGTTTGACTGTCTTCCGCCACTGCTGTTTTTCAAGACAGTCCTACCTCTCTCGGACGACAAGAGGGCGGTTCTGCAAATTGCCATTCAGTCCCTACTGGATTCAGCAGTTTTGATTCCGGTCCCTGTACACCAACAGGGTCAGGGTTATTATTCCAGTCTGTTTGTGGTACCGAAGCCGGATGGCTCAGTCAGGCCAATATTGAACTTAAAGGGTCTCAATCGGTACGTAACTTACTACAGATTCAAGATGGAATCTCTTCGCTCAGTGATTGCAGGTTTAGAGCCAAAGGAATTCATGATTGCGCTAGATCTCAAGGATGCGTACTTACACATTCCGATTTGGCAGCCTCATCAGAGGTTCTTGCAGTTTGCAATACGCCAGAACCATTTACCAGTTTCAGGCTCTACCGTTTGGCCTTTCTTCAGCACCTCGGGTATTCACCAAAGTGATGTCTGTGATGATGGCTCATCTCAGATCCCTGGGAGTGACAATAGTTCCGTATTTAGATCTGCTCATCAAAGCCCCGTCTCAACAGATGCTTCTCCAACTTGCGCTGCTAACGTACAATGTACTGGTTCACCACTATTGGATTGTTAACTTCAAGAAATCACATCATCTTTCAAGTTATTCCGTCTTTTGTTATTTCTACAGACGGGGTTAGATGGACGACTGCGTTTATCTACACTGAAGGTGCAGGTATCTGCGTTGTCGATTTATTTTCAAAGACGATTGGCTCTATTGCCGTCGGTACACACTTTTCTACAAGGTGTCCTCAGAGTACAGCCTCCATTCATTCCACCTACAGCGCCATGGGACTTGAATCTGGTTTTAGATTTCTTACAGTCTTCATATTTTTAACCCTTGCAGCAAGTGGATATAAAGTTACTCACTTGGAAAAAAAATTTCTTCTAGCCTTAGCTTCGGCAAGGCGCGTTTCAGATTTGGGTTCCTTGTCATGCAAGCCACCGTATTTGGTGTTTCATGATGACAGAGCGGAACTTTGGACGAATCCCGCTTTCTTACCAAAGGTAGTGTCGTCTTTTCACATCAATCAACCAATAGTAGTTCCTGTGTTAACAGCACTTTCTGGAACTCTGGATGTGGTACGCGCATTACGCGTTTATGTATCCAGAACGTCTACAGTTCGTAAGACGGATACGTTGTTTGTTCTCTATGATGCTGCCAAGATGGGTTGGCCAGCTTCTAAGCAGACAGGGAGGTGGTCCGGGCAGCGATTCAAAAATTGTGTCTGCAGAGGGTCATTGTTCCCGTCCCAGCGGGGGGAGGGGTTCTACTCTAGCCTCTTTGTGGTGCCGAAACCGGACGGTTCGGTCAGACCAATTCTAAATCTAAAATCCCTCAATCCATACTTGAAAGTGTTCAAGATGGAATCCCTTTGATCAGTGATTGCCAGCCTGGAGGGTTGAGCGCCAGATCTTAGCTCGTAAGGGTATTCCCAGGGAGGTCATTCCAACTCTCATTAAGGCTAGGAAGGAGGTTACGGCGAAACACTATCATCGTATTTGGAGGAAGTATGTTTCCTGGTGTGAGGCTAAAGGGGCTCCTGCGGAGGTTTTTCACTTGGGTCGTTTTCTCCACTTTTTACAGGCGGGCGTAGATGCAGGCCTGAAATTGGGTTCCATCAAAGTGCAGATTTCGGCTTTATCTGTTTTCTTTCAAAAAGAATTAGCTGCCCTCCCGGAGATTCATACCTTTGTGAAAGGAGTAATGCATATCAATCCTCCGTTTGTACCTCCTGTAGCTCCATGGGACCTTGATGTCGTCTTACGGTTTCTCATGTCTTCCTGGTTTGAACCTTTGCGTAAGGTTGAGTTGCAGTTTCTCACTTGGAAGTTGGTATGCTTTTGGCGGCTTTATCTCATAAGAGCCCGTACTTTATTTTTCATTCGGATAGGGTGGAATTGAGGACTCGTCAACAATTTCTACCGAAGGTGGTTTCTTCATTTCACATTAACCAACCTATTGTGTTTCCGGTGGCTACGGAAACGGTGGCGATTCCGAAACCTCTAGATGTTGTAAGAGCGTTGAAAATCTACGTCTCTAGGACAGCTGTTACTAGGAAGACTGAGGCGTTTTGTTTTGTATGCTGCCAACAGGATTGGTCATCCCGCTTCAAAAGAGACTATTGCACGCTGGATTTGTAGTACGATCCAGCAGGCTCATTCTTCGGTCGGACTACCGGTACCGAAGTCTGTAAAAGCCCATTCTACCAGGAAAGTGGGTTTATCTTGGGCGGCTGCCCGGGGCGTTTTGGCGTTACAACTTTGCCGAGCGGCTACTTGGTCGGGTTCTAACACGTTCGCTAAGTTCTATAAATTTGATACCCTGGCCGATGGGACATGGCGTTTGCTCAGTCGGTGCTGCAGAGTCATCCACACTCTCCCGCCCGTTCTGGAGCTTTGGTATAATCCCCATGGTCCTTTTGGAGTCCCGAGCATCCTCTAGGACGTAAGCGAAAATAGGATTTTGGTACTTAACGATAAATCCTTTTCTCCTAGTCCGTAGAGGATGCTGGGCGCCCGTCCCTGTTGCGGACTATTACTTGCAGTGTTTTTTCTTGCTGGTTAATTTAGTTTATACACGGGTTGTGTATTGGTTTGTTGCAGCTTGTTGCTGGCATTAATGTATACTGTTATCTGGTTTGAGGTTATTCCGGTTGTACGGTATGTTTATGGTGTGGGCTGGTAGTTTGGTAGCCCTTAGTTAAAACAAAAATCTTTCCTTGAAATGTCTGTCTCTCCTGGGCACAGTTCCTATAACTGGGGTCTGGAGAAGGGGCATAGAGGGAGGAGCCAGTTCACACCCAGATTAAGTCCTTTTTAGTGTGCCCAAGCTCCTGCGGATCCCGTCTATACCCCATGGTCCTTTTGGAGTCCCCAGCATCCTCTACGGACTAGGAGAAAAGGATTTATCAGTAAGTACCAAAATCCTATTTTTATTTTTTTATTTTTTTTATTTTTTTTTTTGTCCTGAAGTGCTTCAGTCAAGCAGCTTGAAGCCATAAAGAGAGAATTGTTTCCTCCCCTCACTGCCCCTCTTCTGCAGGTTAGCGACACACTGTAGAGTTTAAATATTAAGTACCAAAATCCTAAATGGAGCTCTATATGCCCATGGTCCAGTGATCCCCCCCAATTAGATGAATAAGAAATGTGTTACAGGCAATGCATTTGGGCATGGGAATTACAGCTCCTTTTTAAACAATCCTAAAAAAAAATGTTTTATTTTTTTATTTATCTTTTCAGATCTAATGAGGCGACAGGAGGAGTTGCACAGATTGGAGGAGTTACACAACCAAGATGTACAGAAACGCAAACAGCTGGAGCTCAGGTAAGACAGCTGCTTTGAGATTTGGTTACAACTGCGGCTGCGTAGAGCACGGGACTGATGAGGGCGCGCGGCAGTCAGACAGTGACTGAGTCACTGTCACTCATGCTGCTGCATTCCGCACTGGATACTACAGGCTCCTCTGACAGGGGAGCCTTCACAAGACTTCCGGTCTCTGGCAGCCCTGAGCACACAGCCCTCCCTCCCATGCCTGGGAAAAGGGAGTGGGACACAGTGCAGCATCTAAACGAGCTGGAGCTGCCCTGTAGCACAGAAGAGATGTAGAAGGTATGTTTCTCTACCTGGCCAACAGCTCCCCCTGTACAACACGTGTATGTCAGTGTGCCCATATACAATCTGTGTGTATGTCAGTGTGCCCATATACAATCTGTGCGCGTGCCCCTGGTCCCTCTACAGTGTGTGTGCGCGCCCCTGGTCCCTATACAGTGTGTGTGTGCCCCTGGTCCCTATACAGTGTGTGTGTGTGTGTGTGTGTGTGTGTGTGTGTGTGTGTGTGCCCCTGGTCCCTATACAGTGTGTGTGTGTGCCCCTGGTCCCTATACAGTGTGTGTGTGTGCCCCTGGTCCCTATACAGTGTGTGTGTGTGCCCCTGGTCCCTATACAGTGTGTGTGTGTGCCCCTGGTCCCTATACAGTGTGTGTGTGTGTGTGTGCCCCTGGTCCCTATACAGTGTGTGTGTGTGTGTGTGTGTGTGTGTGTGTGTGCCCCTGGTCCCTATACAGTGTGTGTGTGTGTGCCCCTGGTCCCTATACAGTGTGTGTGTGCCCCTGGTCCCTATACAGTGTGTGTGTGTGCCCCTGGTCCCTATACAGTGTGTGTGTGTGCCCCTGGTCCCTATACAGTGTGTGTGTGTGCCCCTGGTCCCTATACAGTGTGTGTGTGTGCCCCTGGTCCCTATACAGTGTGTGTGTGTGCCCCTGGTCCCTATACAGTGTGTGTGTGTGCCCCTGGTCCCTATACAGTGTGTGTGTGTGCCCCTGGTCCCTATACAGTGTGTGTGTGTGCCCCTGGTCCCTATACAGTGTGTGTGTGTGCCCCTGGTCCCTATACAGTGTGTGTGTGTGCCCCTGGTCCCTATACAGTGTGTGTGTGTGCCCCTGGTCCCTATACAGTGTGTGTGTGTGTGCCCCTGGTCCCTATACAGTGTGTGTGTGTGTGCCCCTGGTCCCTATACAGTGTGTGTGTGTGTGCCCCTGGTCCCTATACAGTGTGTGTGCCCCTGGTCCCTATACAGTGTGTGTGTGCCCCTGGTCCCTATACAGTGTGTGTGTGTGTGTGCCCCTGGTCCCTATACAGTGTGTGTGTGTGCCCCTGGTCCCTATACAGTGTGTGTGTGTGCCCCTGGTCCCTATACAGTGTGTGTGTGTGCCCCTGGTCCCTATACAGTGTGTGTGTGTGCCCCTGGTCCCTATACAGTGTGTGTGTGTGCCCCTGGTCCCTATACAGTGTGTGTGTGTGCCCCTGGTCCCTATACTGTGTGTGTGCCCCTGGTCCCTATACTGTGTGTGTGTGTGTGTGTGTGTGTGTGTGTGTGCCCCTGGTCCCTATGCAGTGTGTGCGCCCACACTAACTCACACACTCCGGTCACTGTAGGGTGCGGGGGGAGCCTGGGCAGCAGTTGATACCTCCTGGCGAAAGCAGCATATAGACAGTTGGACACTGTTATATGCATGAGCCCCCACCGCCGCTGAGGGGGCGGGGCCTTCTTCCTCAGCACTCACCAGCGACATTTTCCTTCCACAGCTCAGCTGAGAGGAAGCTCCCCAGGCTCTCCCCTGCAGAATCACGGTAGAAGGGTAAAAAAAGAGGGTGGGGCACATAAATTTAGGCGCATTAATCACAATACAGCAGCTGCTGGGTAAACACTAAGTTAGTGTTATTCCTGGGTCATATAGCGCTGGGGTGTGTGCTGGCATACTCTCTCTCTGTCTCTCCAAAAGGCCTTGTGGGGGTCCTGTCCTCATTTAGAGCTTCCCCTGTGTGTGTGGTGTCGGTACGCGTGTGTCGACATGTTTGACGAAGAGGGCTATGTGGAGGCAGAGCAAGTGCAGTTGAGGGACGTGTCGCCACCGACTGTGCCGACACCTGATTGGATGGATATGTGGAAAGGTGTTAAATGATAATGTGAACTCCTTACATAAAAGGTTGGATAAAGCTGATACCTTGGGCCAGTCAGGAGTTCAACCCATGCCTGATCCTACAGCGCAGATGCCCTCAGGGTCTCAAAAGCGCCCACTATCCAAAATGGTTGACACAGATGTCGACACGGATTCTAACTCCAGTGTCGACGACGATTATGCAAAATTGCAACCTAAAATGACAAAAGCTATCCGCTACATGATTGTAGCGATGAAGGATGTTTTACACATATCAGAGGTAAACCCTGTCCCTGACAAGAGGGTTTATATGTATGGGGAGAAAAAGCAAGAGGTGACTTTTTTCCCCCCTTCACATGAGTTGAATGAGTTATGTGAAAGAGCGTGGGATTCCGCTGATAAGAAAGTCCTGATTTCCAAAAGGTTACTAATGGCGTACCCTTTCCCGCCCGCGGACAGGGTGCGCTGGGAATCCTCCCCTAGGGTAGATAAAGCTCTCACACGCTTATCTAAGAAGGTGGCCCTGCCGTCACAGGAAACGGCCGCCCTAAAGGATCCTGCAGATAGAAAGCAGGAAAGTATCCTGAAATCTGTTTATACACATTCAGGGACTCTACTGAGGCCGGCAATTGCGTCGGCTTGGATGTGTAGTGCTGTAGCAGCGTGGACAGATAATCTGTCTGAGGAAATGGATACTTTGGACAGGGATACCATTATGCTGACCCTGGGGCATATAAAAGACTCTGTCCTATATATGAGGGATGCCCAGAGGGACATTTGCCTACTGGGCTCTAGAATTAATGCAATGTCAATTTCTCTAACGTCCTAGTGGATGCTGGGGACTCCGTCAGGACCATGGGGAATAGCGGCTCCGCAGGAGACAGGGCACAAAAAGTAAGCTTTTAGGATCACATGGTGTGTACTGGCTCCTCCCCCTATGACCCTCCTCCAAGCCTCAGTTAGGTTTTTGTGCCCGTCCGAGCAGGGTGCAATCTAGGTGGCTCTCTTAAAGAGTTGCTTAGAAAAAGTTTTTAGGTTCTTTATTTTCAGTGAGTCCTGCTGGCAATAGGCTCACTGCATCGAGGGACTTAGGGGAGAGAAGTGAACTCACCTGCGTGCAGGATGGATTGGCTTCTTAGGCTACTGGACACCATTAGCTCCAGAGGGAGTCGGAACACAGGTCTCGCCCTGGGGTTCGTCCCGGAGCCGCGCCGCCGACCCCCCTTGCAGATGCTGAAGATTGAAGAGGTCCGGAACCAGGCGGCAGAAGACTTTCAGTCTTCATCAGGTAGCGCACAGCACTGCAGCTGTGCGCCATTGTTGTCAGCACACTTCACACAGCGGTCACGGAGGGTGCAGGGCGCGGGGGGGGGGGCGCCCTGGGCAGCAATGTATAATACCTGTATGGCGAAAAATACATCACATATAGCCCTTGAGGCTATATGGATGTATTTAACCCCTGCCAGATATCACAGACTCCGGAGAAGAAGCCCGCCGAAAAGGGGGCGGGACCTATTCTCCTCAGCACACAGCGCCATTTTCCCTCACAGAAATGCTGGTGGGAAGGCTCCCATGCTCTCCCCTGCACTGCACTACAGAAACAGGGTTAAAACAGAGAGGGGGGGCACTGATTTGGCGATATGAATATATATTAAAATGCTATAAGGGAGGAACACTTATATAAAGGTTGTCCCTGTATAATTATAGCGTTTTGGTGTGTGCTGGCAAACTCTCCCTCTGTCTCCCCAAAGGGCTAGTGGGTCCTGTCCTCTATCAGAGCATTCCCTATGTGTGTGCTGTATGTCGGTACGTGTGTGTCGACATGTATGAGGAAAATGTTGGTGAGGAGGCGGAGCAAATTGCCTGTAATGGTGATGTCACTCTCTAGGGAGTCGACACCGGAATGGATGGCTTATTTATGGAATTACGTGATAATGTCAACACGCTGCAAGCCGGTTGACGACATGAGACGGCCGGCGAACAAATTAGTACCTGTCCAGGCGTCTCAAACACCGTCAGGGGCTGTAAAACGCCCATTTACCTCAGTCAGTCGACACAGACCCAGACACGGACACTGATTTCAGTGTCGACGGTGAAGAAACAAACGTATTTTCCTTTAGGGCCACACGTTAAGGGCAATGAAGGAGGTGTTACATATTTCTGATACTACAAGTACCACAAAAAAGGGTATTATGTGGGATGTGAAAAAACTACCTGTAGTTTTTCCTGAATCAGATAAATTAAATGAAGTGTGTGATGATGCGTGGGTTTCCCCCGATAGAAAATTATTGGCGGTATACCTTTTCCCGCCAGAAGTTAGGGCGCGTTGGGAAACACCCCTTAGGGTGGATAAGGCGCTCACATGCTTATCAGAAAAAGTGGCGGTACCATCTACAGATAGGGCCGTACTTAAGGAGCCAGCTGATAGGAGGCTGGAAAATATCCTAAAAAGTATACACACACATGCTGGTGTTATACTGCGACCAGCGATCGCCTCAGCCTGGATGTGCAGAGCTGAGGTGGCTTGGTCGGATTCCCTGACTAAAAATATTGATACCCTTGACAGGGACAGTATTTTATTGACTATAGAGCATTTAAAGGATGCATTTCTATATATGCGAGATGCGCAGAGGGATATTTGCACTCTGGCATCAAGAGTAAATGCGATGTCCATATCTGCAAGAAGATGTTTATGGACACGACAGTGGTCAGGTGATGCAGATTCCAAACGGCACAAAGATGTATTGCCGTATAAAGGGGAGGAATTATTTGGGGTCGGTCCATGGGACCTGGTGGCCACGGCAACTGCTGGAAAATCCACCGTTTTTTACCCTAAGTCACATCTCTGCAGAAAAAGACACCGTCTTTTCAGCCTCAGTCCTTTCGTCCCTATAAGAGTCATATCTGCCCAGGGATAGAGGAAAGGGAAGAAGACTGCAGCAGGCAGCCCATTCCCAGGAACAGAAGCTCTCCACCGCTTCTACCAAGTTCTCAGCATGACGCTGGGACCGTACAGGACCCCTGGATCCTACAAGTAGTATCCAAGGGGTACAGATTGGAATGTCGAGACGTTTCCCCCTCGCAGGTTCCTGTAGTCTGCTGTACCAATGTCTCCCTCCGACAGGGAGGCAGTATTGAAAACAATTCACAAGCTGTATTCCCAGCAGGTGATAATAAAATTACCCCTCCTACAACAAGGAAAGGGGTATTATTCCACACTATATGGTGGTACTGAAGCCAGAAGGCTAGGTGAGACCTATTCTAAATCTGAAATATTTGAAC